>NC_035435.2:171200563-171800563 GCF_002127325.2 Helianthus annuus
CACTTTCCTAACAACTGACTAATTTAGGTAGCCCATAAAAGGTCTTAAGAGTATACACCACATGTAACGGTCACAAGTGATATACCCGCACCTTAAACTTTACAAACATGTTTGTTTTTTTTTATGGAACCAACATGTCAAAAAAATTACGGCTTCTGGGATACGTTGGTCTGTCGATTCCTCTACATAGATTTTGCAAATATACCAATTAAGGGTTTTGATCTTAGCTGGCACAAGAAACCTGAAAATAGGTAACATGGTAAGTAAATCATTTGCACAACTATGGAAAATTAAAAAAAAAAAAAGAAATCAATCTACCAAGATATTATTTATATTCTAAACTAGCCTAAGATCCCGCGAGCTTCGCGGGTGGCTTAACACAAACATATAATATATACTAATATGGAGGTCACGGGTTGGAGTCCCATTTAGTGTAACTTGTTTGCAATTTGTTTCAAGTGGACCAAGAGTTTTACTATAAAACTCAAATTGAAAAATAATTACATGGATGGATAATATTGAAGAGAAGAACAATAAACGAAGGTGTCCATATCACTTGCATAAACATCGAAGAAAGAACAATCGATGATGGGGCCCATATCGAAGAGAAGAACAATCTAAATATGTATGATGAAGTTGACGAATCCAAGTATCAAAAGATCCTAAAAGAGAAACATTCAACCATTACATAATCCGAGATTACAATAATATTACAAATGGATTAGAACAATCATAGTATTTTCAACCACATCCATGTCCAATAGATTTAGCTAGACCTTAAAAATGGAAAGGGACAAATAATCTACACAGACAAAGTTAAAGTAGAAGTAAATCCGCTTACCAATTGAAAATTTTCAGGTTTATTAATTTTTGTACCTCGGCGAGCTCCACCTTTGCCATTGTTGGAAACAGAAGCAGCTGAAAAAGGACTCTCAAGCTGTTAATCTGTGATAAATCAACTTCAGAAGCCCTACAAAAATTACTTTCAGGGTAAAGGATTATGTACAAAAATTACTGGCAAAGGTGAACTTGAAGATCGACGAAAATAAAGGTTATTTTGTTAAAAATCAAAATGGAATCAATTACTGGTGGTAAAGGACTCTCAAGCTGTTAGTTTGTGAGATACATGTCTGTCCTTGTTGTATTTGTATTTCTTAAAAATCAAAATGGAATCAATATCTTTTTTGAGTAACCTACCTGAATGGTTCATGAGATTTCCTTTTGAATTTGGTTATTGTGATTTCAATTATATTATTATTTTCATTCAAAATTAAAATCTAGTCAAATTTTTTAATTAATATTTAGTTTTTTTTAATCTTTTTCCTCGCTTTTAATAAAAGGCAAAATGAGTTTTTAACGTTTTATTATAACAAATTATAAAAATCTGACCATTTTACCCTTCGTAGGAAAAAAAAACAAAAATGTTGGATGTTAATTGAAAATCTGACCAGTTTTTGCTTTTGGATTAAAATAGCAACAAAATTGAAACTCAGATTCAAAAGGTTTAAGTTTTGAATTAAAGTGACAAAAGGTTTAGGGACATTTTGGCAATTTACTCATCTTTTTTCTTCTTTCTCGTTTATTACTTTTATCTAAAAAAATGGTGAACATTATACCTAATTATTGACTCCCGATCATAAATACCTCTTTCGTATTTATGAATACCAAGGGTATTATAGTCTTTTTATCATGACTTCACTGTGAAGTGTGGTATGGACTAAAACTGTTAGAATTAGCAAACTAATGGACAATAGATGCAATTATTAAATTATCAAGCTGAGAGTATTAAAATCATCAAACCACAGATGAAAATTATAGTTTACACTAAATATTAGAATGATAATTTTATAAAAACTCAACGAATAACCTCCTCGCCTAAAACTCGATTATCTCTCTGCATCTCTCATTTGGTCTCTCTCTCTCTATCTCCTTCAATTCGTTTGTTCCGAATAGGTGTTGCCGGCGGAGATGTGTGGTGAGAAGAAGAAGAAAAAAAAAGGGTGTTGGGGAAGGGTGATGAAGTTTGAGAAGTCGACACTAAATGGGTTAGCTAGGGTTGTTTTTCTGTTTTATTTTCAAGTGAGTCCAACTATTAAAATTTGTTTTTTATTTTTATTTTTAATGTTATGGTATTTTTGAATTAACTCAATTTTCACTTCAAATTATGTGCCATTTGGGTTGAATTTTGGGGGTTTGGGAAAGACAACACGGGTATTCGTAGAATCAACGTGTTTTGATCTTCGTTATTGTATAACGCGCTATATCACTTACCTATCAAAATAAGCATGCTATGATAACATTCCTAAATATTTTGAATAATCAAGGGTTGATTGCTAATACAGTGCTGCTTTTAGAAAAGAAAATCTATGAACTAACTATGATATTCACATTGTTGATATATATAAGAGTAAAGTGCCATTTTGGTCCCTATGGTTTGGCCAGTTTTGCCAGTATAGTCCAAATGTTTCATTTATAGCCTGTGGGTCCAAAAACTTTTCACCATTGCCATTGTGGTCCAACTGACTTAACCCCATCCAAGAACTCCGTTAAGTCAGGTAAAATATTGTCCTTTTCTTTTATTTATAACTAGGATTAAGACCCGCCCGTGTTGCGGTGCGTGTACATCATAAACATCGAATGAATTGGTCCAAATGTTATATGATGCATTAACCATATGAAAACACACATTTCGACGTATCTAGTTGAACTCAATGTAACGTGTATAAGCATTGTGATTTGATCAAACGTAAAGTAAATCAAATTCATATCGAACAATCATAATGTATTATATGTGACCCAACTCATACATAGAAAACGTAACGGGTATGAAGGAAAATCTGCACATGTAATCGAAAGGGATTAATTAGAGCTTTCGTAAAAAAGGGAGAAAAAGAAACCATAATTTGACTCCACTCGGTTCGAAACAAACTTTACGAAACATACATAAAATAAACACGAAAAATATTATATTTGACCTGTATCATTTCCCAAAAAAGTTTACGTCGAAACGTAGAACAACTTGAATTTATACCAAAACGTACATAAAAATATGCACGTAAAAATAGTTTCTTTAAACGAAAACGTATTGAATTTGACCTGACTCGTCTATAAAAAAAGTTTACGTCAAAATGTAGAACAAATCATATTTATACCTACCCGTACATAAAATATGCACGTAAAAAATAGTTTTTAAGTAAAGGAAGTATAGGGGTAAACCGAAACAAAATATTAGTAAAAAAATTAATAGGTTAAAATCGTTTGTAAAACAGTGCCAAGTAGCACCAATGCCACAACGGCATCGACTCTCAACATCGCAAAAATAAAATAGATAAAATGGGAAAAATTACACTGAACGAAAAGCATATTTAAAATCGTTGAACCACGCACACACGTTACAGTGTGTTAATGCGAAGAAATTAACCAGAAATGGAAAACGTAGAAAATAATAACTTAGTTGATCTAGGACCCGCCTGTTGCGGCAAACTTGTCAAAAAGGGAAAAATGGACACGTTGCGACGGGCCTGTCAAATATGAAAAAATAGAGCAAAAAACGTTGAACCTCACATACACGCTACGACGTGTTAACTTGCAAAATTTAGAACGAAACGTAAAACTTGCGAAAGATAAAAAAGTATGGGTGTCCAAAGTTGTAAATAATAAAGTGTTGTGTTAAATTATAAAAGATGGAAAAGTTTGGATTAAAAGTAAAAAATTAAAAGGGGTTAAAATACAAAATATGAAAATTCTTGGGTTAAAAGTGAAAAATCAAAGTTTTTTTTTGAAAAACTCCCTAAGCTCATGGTACAACCAAGATATGAAGATATGAACAAAGTTGTTTCTTATTTATATATGGAATAATAATAGTTCATTTATTAAACCCTCTCCTTTTAACCCATTATCTTCAACCTATGTGACCATGGACTCCTCTTAGAAGACCTTATGTGATGAATATAACATTTTTACTGTATACAGTTGAATGTGTGTATCTCAAACATAGCAATCTTTGAATATGTTTGTATATATGTATCTAAACAAAACAAAACAAAACAAAACAAACGATGTGAACAAATATAATTACCTACAAAAAATCAATTCCATAACTAATATTAGTTTCATTAGAAGGGAATGCTGCTACAACAGAGTCTCCTTTTGACACATGAGCAGGTTGAGTAAGATAGGGTGCTACTTAATTTGTCATAATCTAATTTCATGTTTCAGTAAAATCTATTGATGCAGGATTTAAAAGTGAACGGAAATCGAAGTACCTTCCTGTTCCGGCTAACTCCGGCCAGATTCTCACCTTTGATAGATCGCCGGAGTGAAGTGTCTGTCCTATCTCGCCGGAGTGGAGTGTCCGCTGATTGTCTGCTGCTGCTTAACGGTCTGCGATTATCAAGTATTGTACGTGATACATGTGATAGGTTGAAGAAAATGGGTTAAAATGGAGGGCTTAATAAATGAATTATTATAAATAATAGAAAAAGACAAAATTGTACCTCACTTAACCGAGTTCATGGACGGGGTTAAGTTAGTTTGACCAAAATGGCAATGGTGAAAAGTATTTGGACCCACAAGCTATAAATGAAACCTTTAGACTATACTGGCAAAACTATCCAAACCACATGGACCAAAATGACACTTTACTCTATATATAAAAATGGAACCGGCATATAAAGCCAAAAAAAAAAGTGAAGCATCATGTCTCAAGAAGCAAAAAGTAAAACACAAAGAAGATATTACCATCTGAATTGTCATACAATATCAATTGTGAAACTTGACAAGGAAATTAACTTGAGTTGATTGCTAATACAGGGCTGATTTCAGAAAAGGAAAACAATGACAGACACGGTGTAGATGTTAAACTCGAACTACCACATCAAGTCGATAAAATGTGAAATATCATGTCTCAGGGTGCAAAAGATAAAACACAAAGAACAAGTTACAGCTGGTATTCATGAAACGAGCAAAACATCGTTAAACTACAACAAAAACAAATGCGTAATCCTTGTGAATTCGTTATATTGAAAATGTCTAATGAACAAACACATGAAGACCACATGTCATCCCACAATTACTATTTCAGTTTCACTCCCAGTCGCACAAGCTAGTATCGTCCATTAATTCTTTTGGCACAAGCTTACCAAACAACTTTAGCATACTCCTATCTAGTAAACCAGCTGCGATATGATCTATAAATAACGATAAAGTCGAAGCATCAAGTAAGTAACCTCTTCCATCCATTTCCTTTAAAAGCATCTTTACATCATCATAGTGCTTGTTCTTTAGACATCCTTGGAGAAAAACACGGTAAGTAACATTATCTCGGGGGCATCCACTCTCGTCCATTTTAAGAAACAATAATTTTGCTTCCCCCAACTGACCTTCCCGACAAAAACCACTGATCATCACGTTATATGTACGAACATTAAGTTGCAAGCCTTTGTCAATTAGACCTTGGAAAAGAACCCTCGCAATATCCACTTTCCCACATTTTCCTGCACCATCAATGAGGATATTGTACACAACAATATCGGAATTAAGCTTGCTATCACCCATCGAATGAAACAATGAGAGAGCCTCTTCTACTTGACGATTGCTGCAAAGGCCCTCTAAAACTATTCGATAGGTGCATTCGTTTGAATTTTGGCCTTGTGCATACATCTCATCAAAGAGTTTGCGTGCATCTACACAACGCCCAACCTTGAACAATCCTTGTATCATGGTGCTGTAAGTGACCACATTGGGCTGTAAACCTTTTCCAGTCATTTCACGTAACATTTGCATGGCCTTTTCTATGTTCAGATTTTTGCAATACCCATTCAATAAACTACTGTAAGTAACAATACCAGGAACGAGGCCTCTAAGTGTAATGGAATCAAAAATCTCCCTTGCTTTGATCATTTCACCTCGAAGACAGTAACCATCAACAAGTGAGTTGTATGTCACTATGTTTGGAACCTCACCTCTCTCAATCATGATGTTGATAACAGCCTCAGCTTCCTCTACTTTACCTTCCTTGCAAAAAGCATCAACTAATACATTAAAGGTTTGCACATCTGGAGAAATGTTCTCATGCTCCATTTGTTTTAGCATCTTTGAGGCCTCATCCCAATGACCAAACTTACAAAGACCACATATTAAAGAGGTGTAGGTGATGACATCTGGTAGAATGCTTTTGTTACATACCATTTCTTTAAAGAGCTTGAAAGCATCATCAATCAGTTTATCCTTGCAAAGACTATCAATGATGGTGTTATATGTAAAAATATCAGGCTTGCAGTTTTTTTGTTCCATTAGCCTGAGCAAAGCAACTGCTGTAACGTTATTACTGAACTTGCAAAGGCCTTTAATCATTGTGTTGTACATAACCACATTAGGTTCACAAAGTTTTTGATTGGTGAGCTTCTTGAATAACATCTCTGCTTCAAGAATCCTATCTTCTAGGACGAGTCAGTCAATGAGTGTACTAAATATGTACACATTGGGTGGAATAGCTCGCCTAAAGCAGCTTCCGAGGAGTGCAAAGCCGTCTTTGGTGCGATGCAGCTGACAGCAACACTTGATTGCAATGCTCATAGAATATTCATTAACAGGGACACCAAGGGAACACATTTGGTTGAAAAGGTAAAGAGAAGAAGAAAAATGTTTCATTTTGGTAACGGCATTCAACAATTGAGTGAAGTGAACAACAGAGGGCAAAGGGCGTGTGTGTGACATTTCATCAAACAGGTTCAAGGCATCATTCAAGTTGGTAATTTTATGAATCAAAGAGGAAACATTGGAGTGAAGGGAAGCTGTGTGAGTAGAGAATTGGTACCTCTGAATTTGATGAAAGTTGTGCGACTCATCATCGTCTCCGGCAGGGAAATGGAGTTGAAGCTTCAACCTAACTATCAAATGGCAGAAAGCATGTGTTTTTATCATTTTTTTTAAGGTGTGAATTACTTGCAAACATCGGTTCTAACATACGTTGTCTTACCTACTTGATATTTATGGTTTTTTTTTTTTTGAAAATTAAACTTCATTAAAAAGAAAGAGTTAATTACTGTTTTCGTCCCTGTAGTTTGTCAAAAATCACTATTTGAGTCCATTAGTTTAAAAATTGTGATTTCAGTCCCTATGGTTTCATTTTCGTAACCATTTCAGTCCACCTCGTAACCATTTCAGTCCCTGTACTTAACAGAATAATGGATTGAAATGGTTACAAAAGTGAAACCACAAGGACTGAAATGGTTACGAAAGTGAAACCACAGGGACTGAAATCACAATTTTTAAACTAATGGACTGAAATAGTGATTTTTAACAAACCATAGGGACGAAAACAGTAATTAACTCAAAAAGAAATGACACGATTGATTCTCAAGGCGGAGATCAAACGGCCCAAAAAGCTTACATTATGTCACATTTACACCATTCTTCCCAAGTACATGTTCTATTTCTATTCCTATGTTTGTACCATAAAAAGCCGTACGTCTTCACATCCGAAATGATCTCCGCAATTTTTGTACTCTTGTTATTAAATATGCAATCATTCCGAGCCTTCCATATTCTCCAACACCCTATAATCATCAAACCTTGAACCATATTCTTTGTCGACGCATTGAGTCTCATGTTATTATAAAGACCCGTGAGATCCTTTAAGTCGCAAATATATAGAACCGGAAACCTGCACCACTTTGCTATAAACTGCTACAGTAAAGTTGAAAGCATGCAACCTGTAAAAATGTGCTCTGCAGTCTCCTCACTATCTTCACAAAAGATGCACAAATTATTCTCCACTTGGATGTTCCTCTTAATCAAAGTTGCTTTGGTCGGTAGTCTTTCAAGCATCGCTCTCCACATAAAAACATTGCATTTTAAAGGTAACCACTTACACCAATCAAATTGAGTCGTCGTAACTGATATGTCTGTCGAAGTAATCCAATCTTTTACATTTGCCACTGTGAACTCTGAGCCGGTACCATGCCACGACCATGAATCTTTCTTTTCAGAAAGCTTCACAGTCGTAAGCATATTAATACAATCCGTCAATTCCAAAGTTTCTTCTAAAGATGTCGGATCGTGCCGCCATTTCCACCCAAAACTCCTAGCGCCTCCCGCCTTCAATACCCGATCCGACACCTTACAATGTTTGTCAGTTTCAAGTCTATAAATATAAGGAAAACGCACCTTTAATGGTTGCCCGCATAACCAAGGATACATCCAAAATCGAATCAAATCACCATTTCCAATATAGCTCTAATAAGGCTATTAAAGCCGACATCAGCCACCTTCGATTGCTTTCCCCATTTCACAATATTATACCAACCCCCTTTGTACCTTGTTTGAACCGGATAAAGATCCCAATTGCGAGCCGATGAGTGGACCGCATCTATAACCTTTTTCCATAAAGCATTGCTCTCGCTCTTATACCTCCACAGTCATTTTAACACAAGAGCTTGATTCGAATTTTCTAGCCTATTAACACCCAGACCGCCTTTACCTTTTGCCACCGTGACCTTATCCCATCCAACCCAATGTAATTATTTATCCCCGTCACTACCCCCTCCCCCCCCCACAAGAACTTCTTCATCATCGCCTCTAAATCATTGATAATTTTTTCGGTGCTTTATAGAGGGAAAAATAATAAGTGGGAAGACTTTCTAAAACTGAACGGATTAGAGTTAGTCTTCCACCAATTGAGAGAACTTGTGATTTCGATCTGGATAACCGCGCCTGGAAAACCTCCTTAACCAGTTGCCAACTAAGAACTCAGTTCATATTGGCGCCAACTTTTATGCCTAAATATACAAAAGGGATATTACCCGCCTTGCAACCCATACCCGCAGCCATCGTTTGAGTAACATCCAACCCCACCCCCATACCATATAAGATGGATTTATGAATATTAATTCGAAGTCCCGAGCATATATGAAATAATCGCAACATTCTCTTCAGATTGTTGAAATTATAAATCGACCATTCTCCTAGGATCATGGCATCATCTGCATATAAAAAATGATTTACCTCGGGGCCACCACTAGGAAGCCGAATACCATCAAAAACCCCCAATGTCTTTAGCTTTCCTGAACAAGCTAGAGAACGCCTCCATGACAATGACAAACAAGAAAGGCGATAACGGATCACCTTGTCGAATTCCTTTCTTGCAGTCAAACTCAAATGTAAGAGCTCCATTAACAAGCACTGACGACCTCGCCGACATCAAGATACCCTCCACCCATAAACACCATCTGTGACAACCCTCACTAAACCAGGTATCCGTACGACTTAATTAACTATTAATTGCTGCTTAATTACTGTGCTTAACTGAGATTACTGATAAACTGCTACTTGACTGTTGATACCTGTACATATCTGCATCATACTTTGATTTCCGTCACTACATTATTTATTTACTGAACCCTAGTGACAAACATGATGCACAAAAGCACAGTAGCATTTGAACGGATAACCTATTGAACATGCTGATATAGCCAGCATCAGGTAGACACTGCCTCTAAAGGCCTGTATGAGCCAGAAATATTTTACTACACCCATAGTGTGTGTAGGGATACAAGGGTTGTGGAACTGCGTCTCTAGGAATAAGAAACAGAGATTGGATGTGCCTAAAACGTACTCTAAGCACAAGACACAGCACTTTTATTAACATACTAGCTTCTAGCTAACTAATAAAGTGCCAAAACATGAGGAAATATTCCTGACACTTTGCAGAATAAATTGTGTCGCTAAAAAAATATTACTTACGACGCTTAAAAGATTACTTAAGCACTTTAACGGATTATTATCCAACCGAACAACCGGACTATACCCGGAACATAAAAATATTGCCAGAAATATTATTAGACTTTTTCTGAGCCAGTTAGGGTCCCTGATTACCCTAACACTCGCAATATAACGCATCATGCAACTAACGGGGTTAATCCCTAAAGTTAACCTACTTAACTAAACTAAACACTAACTAAACCATTGGAAACGAACTAGATACCCCCCCCCCCCCTAATGGGATCGGCCAACTAGAGGAACCAAGGAGTACAACTTTTGATTAGTATAATGCTTTATGTTTAATATCTAGATGACACAAAATCCGTTGGACGATGAACAAGATTTTTGTCTATAAATACCTTCACTTAACCCATGAGATTATCACACCACCTATCACCAAAACCTCTCTCTCCCTCCCCTCTCCAAACTCACGGCCAAGCATCCCTCTTCCACCCATCCATTTTTCGGCCTTGATCTCTCCATTTCAAGCACATACAAGGCTTACGGGTTTCATATTAGGAAGCTTGAAGCAAGCGGAAGTGGAAGGACCTCGTTTCTTAGCTTTTATCCACCACATTTTCGACTAGATTCTTCCCTAGCCCCGAGCTAGAGGTATAATGTTTAAAACTCACTCTCGAACGTATCTAAAGTGGTTAATATGAGTTATAATGATTAAAAGTCGGAAACATGCGTTTTGAATCTCTAAAGTCTACTAAAACTTGAATTTTGTTGGTTAAAAGCTCATAACATGTGTAAAAGTTGTAGTATTCGAATATGTTGATTATTGAGGCCCGATCTACGTTGTGGTGGCTCTTATCATCGTTTAACCCGACTTTGTTAAGATCATAGATCTTGACATAAGCTTGTTTCTATCGGTACGCGGGTTAAAAGGTGAAACTCCACCACACGAGAAACATGAACTTGTGTAAAAGTATAATTACTAGTAAAATGATGTTTAAAACTAGCGGATCTACGTATGTACAAGTGGTATATTCGTAGAACCAAGTGTCGAGAAAATCATGTTTTATATAAGTTGGATGACAAACTAACAAATGTGATTTTACAAACCACAAGTGTGTAAACACTTGTGAAATAAGAAGCTTTCGACAAAATAACAACCTTTGGGAAAGATGACGGGAAGTTGTAAAGAATGATTTGTTCTAAAAACGGGGTTTTTACAAGGCTAAACTAATTTATATATAGATCCACCAAATATAACGAGATCTACACTATAGTTTTTCATAAAACTACAAGTTCATGTAATAATGCGATTTTACATACTAATCGGTAAGTTTGATGTGTTAAAAATTTGTTTGATGTATTGGAAATTGATTGGTTGATTTAAAGAAGTGTTGAAGTGATTTTGTAAAAGAAAATGATACGCTTGAAAGCGTGGCCACCTCCAGTTACAGGGGAAACTCTGGCGAAATTTTTCTAAAATCTAACAGTTAGAATTATTTACAAGTGTTAGACTACTTTTGACATATTTTCAAATATATTTCATGACTTTATTTATTAAATAATCGGAGGTGGGATTTTCACAAAACTAAACGTGATAAACATTTATTCGATAAATATATTTTTTTTTCACCACGCTGTTTATGATTATTTTGTGAAAATGTATGAATATTATTTTTAGAGTAAAAATAATATTTACAAACGTTGACGAACCCAAAATAATACAAACGCTTATACGACAAACATATAAGTTACAACGGTAATTACTATTACCACTTAATCGTTAAAACGTAACTTACGCATTATGCGGAAATATTCATAAACGCGCACTTTGTCAACGTGTTATTTTGGAAAGTAATATGAGAAGAGAAAATATGATATTTTTGAGAAAAATATTTATATTTTGGAATAAGAAGTAAAAATATATTAAGTGGGACTTAATAAGATGATACAAATACACATGTATTAAATCCCCCATCCTTGGGAAGGAAATTAAATTACCAAGTACATACAAGGAACGGTTGTCTAACTGTTTCCCCAAAAATGTAAACTATAAAGCTGAAGCACGGCCATCCGTCTAATAGAATTAGCACATGTAGGTCGTTGCACAACTGTTGGATATTTGGAGTACTTGGTATAGCGACGCACTGACTGTGAGTTCATGTCCCCCTTTTCTCTTAACTCTTTTCAGTTTTATAAACTGCGGGGGTGAAATACATGTTACTATGATTATGAATACTTGATACATGGTATGGTTAGCGTAAGGAGGGTTATTACTTAGATCATGTGAGTGGGTAGGCGGAAACTGGAGGCCATTAATCCTCATTGTAGGACCGAGGGACGTAAGCGGTAGATCTATCTGGGTGTAGCGAGCCCAACTCCAGGTCCAGCATAACGGACCTCGGGGTGACTTTGTGCCCGACGCGAAATCCGCTAGGTTTGAGTCTTCCTACTTGCACTTCACACATATCAATGGACTTGCAAACCATTGGTGATCTCTTTTTCATTATTTGCTACATACCAGGGTTTTGATAAATACAAAGGTTTATTTACTCACTTTCGCATGAACTCGCTCAACATTATTGTTGATTTTTCAACTTACATGTATTTCAGGGAATTAAAGATCTGGCACGGTATGGCATGTTTTCCGCTGCATAAGTCACCAGGGTCATCCAGGGTTCGGGGAATGTGACTCTTTCCTGGACAAGTCACAGTCCTTGAATCATGTTTACGTTATGTTTGCATTTGTAATGTTTAGACAAGTTTATGGTTGGTGGGTGTTAACCCGTTAAAACAATGTTTTGATATCTTTATTTTAATGGATGATCTTGCACATTTTTAATTCATATAGCTTGTTATGATTAAGCTATGGTATTAAGAAGTCACACCAAATTAACCACGCTTCCGCAAAGCCAGGGTGTGACACCATCGAATCGGGAACCCCAAATGACGAAGCATATCTAATAAAAACCCCCAATGCACATTATCATATGCTTTTTCAAAATCAATTTTAAAAATAAACATCTCCTTGCCCATCTGCCTCGCCCAAGCCAATATCTCATTAATCATCATCGGCCCGTCTAAAATAAATCTACCACTCAAGAAAGCAAATTGTGTTTCTAAGTGATATTCCCCATAACCTTTCGGAGCCTATTCGCTAAGATCTTAGAAATCACCTTGCTAATCACCCCAATTAGAGTTATTGGCCTATAATCTCCTAATCCTGAAGGGGCCGAATTTTTAGGAATTAAAGTTATAAATGAAGAGCCAACACCTCGGCTTACGGACCCAGTTTCATAAAACTCATTCATAATATTCATAAAATCTGCTGAAAGAATGTTCCAAAACCTCTTTATGAACATAAAATTAAATCTGTCCGGTCCCGGTGCCTTATCATTACCACAACCAAATACCGCCTCCTTGACTTCTGTCTGTCTCTGAAAAAGGTGCAACCACCAACGTCGCTTCATCGTCAGACAATTGTTTCAACTCATGACCTATGAGTTTAGGTCTAACTTTCATTTCCACAACGAACTTCTTCTTGAAAAATTGAAAAACTTCTTTTTTTAATTTTAGACGCCTTCGTCTCCCAATTCCCATTAACCATCAACCCTGGAATACTGTTTGACGCCTTTCTTTTGTTAATGAGACCATGAAAATACCGTGTGTTATCATCCCCATCTGTTGCCCATTTACATCTAGATTTCTGTTGCAGATCTTTATATTTGAACTCTTCTATTTCTCTAATTCGTCTTCGACTCTCCTCCCAAACCCATTCTTCCTCTTCATTCAAATCCCTTTGTTCGCGAATTATATCAAGATCTTCAACCTCATTATTTAAAATCAATTCTTCCTCAAGATCTTTTTGTTTAATAATTTCCTTCCACTCTGTGATGTATTTTCGAAACCATTTGAGCTTTTGTAATAACACCACATCAGGAGAACCATGTCCACGAAATTCATTATTTGCCTTCAACACCACCCCCTCGAAATCGTCCCTTTGTAACCAAGAGTTGAAAAACCGAAATGGTTTTGGCCCGAAGTTACCTGAAAATGTCTTGAGGTTGACCGGACAATGATCGGGCCGACCTTTTGGCAAAACTCTGTATTCAGCAGACGCCCATCTACAAAAAAATCCCAACAAACGAATAATCTATCAATTCGGCTTAATTTATTACCTACCGAAAAAGTAAACTTGCGCCCCCTGAGCATAAATTCATGTAACCCCGCGTTAAAGTTGAACTCTCTAGCCGCTGCCGCATTAAAGTTGGAATTTCGCCTTTCATCCTCATACCGAACTGAGTTAAAATCCCCTCCCACTACCCATAAACTATTTCTAGCTGTGATAATATCAACAATATTCATCCATAATTGCCGTTTATCAACCAACAAAAGCCCAATCATCCGAGTAAGGGGCTATTTGGCAAAATACTACATGAATTGGGGAGATATATAATTGATTGATGATATTATAAATGGGAAATATATAAATATTAATTTGATAGTTCATTAAGGGTAATATAGTTATTTTATAAGAGTTTTTAATGAAAAGGGGAACTATGTAACATATATGGATTAGGGAGGGGAAATAAGTAATTGTTTTTTTTTTTTTTCATTTGGGGAAATATGTAATAAGAAAGCTTAGAATGGGGAAATATGTAATAATCCCAAAATAAAAACCTACTAAAAAACTACATATATTTTGCTCGGATATCTTGCTTGGGTTTGGGGTATGTTTTGGGTTTGCAAAAAAAATGGTGGTGCGGGATAGTATCCAAGAAAACCGGGAAGCAGTGGTGGTGTTGTTGGATGAGGGGAGGTTGTGGTGGTAGGTGGCATAGGACAATACGCAATCTCACCCGTTCGCGGGTCTCTTCGGTATCAATTTTGCTCATTGTTTGCTAAATTACCACAAAACGGATTGTTGGGGTCCCATGCGTTTTGATTGTTGGGAAACATTGTGTGAGTATGATAAAATGTATAAAATTTATGGAGAATGGACAGTAGAAATGGTATGGTTTTAGTAAAAATGGTAGGATATATATAGTGTGAAATTTTAAAAATAAAAGTTACAGTAAATTGCCAAAATCGTCCCTGAGGTTTGGATATGTTTGTCATTTTCATACAAAACAACTTTTTTTGTACCATATAGTTTTCACTTTTGAGATTTTTTGCCATTTTCATCCAAACGTCTGACTTTTTTTTGCCAAAATCGTCCCTGAGATTTGAGATTTTTTGCCATTTTCATCCAAATGTTTGATAGAAAAAATAAAGCAAATTAGTTGTTTGGATGAAAATGTCATAAAATCTCAAATCTCAGGGACGATTTTGGCAAAAAAAAGTCAGACGTTTGGATGAAAATGGCAAAAAATTGAGTGTCTGTATCGTATTAATACCGTAATGAAGAGAATCGAATGGATTCCTGCCATTAACGTTATTTATACCATTGTGTAAGGTCACAGATTGGCCTTAGAAAGGTTATACGCTTGCAAAATATGTTGACCAGTTCATCTACACTGAACAAATGTATATGTTGACACTTTACCAAGTTTGAGGCAAACCGGTTCCCCCTCTCGCAACCGGGTTCAATTTGCACTACCAAATCGGTTTCAACCAGACCCAAACTGCCAATTCGTTCGTATCAGTACCTTTAATTTATGTGTTTGGTTATCAATACATGAAGATTTGGATTGCTATAATATTATCAAACCGTTAGTAAAATATCAAAAGTTAACCTTTAGGAAGTGACTAGATTTTAGAACCAAACACATGAACACCAAATAGAATTTGGTAGAGATTTTCTGCTTTCAACATTTTACAAGTTTTAATCTTCATTTTTCCTCTAAACAATTACTATCTCAGTTTCACTCCAGTCGCACAAGCTAGGATCGTTCAGTAGTTCTTTTGGCACAAGCTTACCTAACAACTTAAGCATACTTCTATCTAGTAAACCAGCTGCGATATGATCTATAAATAACGATAAAGTCGAAGCATCAAGTGAGTAACCTCTATCATCCATTTCCTGTAAAAGCATCTCAACATCATCATAGTGCCTGTTCTTTAGATATCCTTGGAGTAAAACACGGTAAGTAACATTATTTGGTGTGCAGCCACTCTCTTCCATTTTAAGAAACAACGACTTTGATTCCGCCAATAGACCTTCCCTACAAAAACCACTAATCATCACAGTATAGGTATGAACATTAGGTTGCAAGCCTTTATCAATTAGGTCATAGAAAAGATTCCTTGCAATATCCACTTTCCCATATTTTCCTGCACCATTGATGAGGATATTGTACACAACAATATCAGAATTGAGCTTGCTGTTACCCACCAAATGAAACAAAGAGAGCGCATCCTCTACTAGATGGTTGTTGCAAAGACCCTCTAGAACTATTCGATAAGTGCACTGGTCTGGAATTCGGCCTTGTGCATGCATCTCATTAAAGAGTCTGCGCGCAGCTACACAACGCCCAACCTGAAACAATCCTTGTAACATGGTGCTGTAAGTGACCACATCGGGTTTTAAACCTTGTCCGGACATTTGACGAAACATTTGCATAGCCCCTTCTATATTCCGATTCTTACAATACCCGTTCAGCAAACTATTGTAAGTGACAAGATTAGGGACGAGACCTCTAGGTCTCAGTGAATCAAAAATTGTTTTTGCTTTGATCATTTCCCCTCGCAGACAGTAGCCATCAATAAGTGAGCTATATGTCACTATGTTTGGAAACTCACCTCTCTCAATCATGATGTTGATAACAGCCTCAGCTTCTTTTATTTTACCTTCCTTGCAAAATGCATCAACTAATGCAGTAAAGGTTTTCACATTTGGAGAAATGTTCTCATCCTCCATTTCTTTTAGCATCTTTGAGGCCTCATCCCAACAACCTAACTTACAAAGACCACAAATTAAAGAGTTGTAGGTGATGACGTTTGGTAGAATACCTTTGTCAGATACCATTTCTTTTAAGAGCTTGAAAGCATCATCGATCATTTTATCCTTGCAAAGACTATCAATGATGGTGCTATATGTAACAATACTAGGCTTGCAGTTTTTTTGCTCCATCAGCCTAAGCAAAGCAAGTGCTGTAACGTTATTACCGAACTTGCAAAGCCCTTTAATCATTGTGTTATACATAACCACATCAGGTTCACAAAGTTTTTGTTTGATGAGCTTCTTGAATAACATCTCTGCTTCAAGAATCCTATCTTCAAGGACGAGTCCGTCTAAGAGTGCATTAAATATGAAGACATTGGGTGGAATAGCTCGCCTAAAGCAGCATCCTAGGAGTGCAAAGCCGTCTTTGGTGCGATTCAACTGACAACAACACTTGATTGCAATGCTCATAGTGTAATTACTAACAGGGACACCAAGGGAACACATTTGTTTGAAAAGGTCAAGAGAAGAAGAAAAATGTTTCATTTTGGTAACAGCAGCCAGCAACTGATTAAACTTAACAACAGATGGCAAAGGCTGTCTGTGTGACATTTCATCGAACAGTTCCAAGGCATCATTCAAGTTGGTAATTTTATGAATCAAAAAGGAAACATTGGAGTGAAGGGAAGCTTTATGAGTACCGGATTGGAAAGATGAGAGAGAATGAAGAAGGAAGGAGTTGGTACCTCTGAATTTGATGAAAGCTGTGCGATTCATCATCGTCTCCGGCAGGGAAACGGAGTTGAAGCTTCAACCTAACTATCAAATGGCAGAAAGCCTGTTCTTTTTGTATTTCTAAAAAACTCAAAATACACACTCAAATCATGAAAACCTCGTTTACCTACTTCATATTTATGTTCCATACATTTTTTTTTATGAATGATCAAGAAAGCCCTATCACCCGGATAACGGGATAAGTCGTCCGCGAACACAGACGTTGCTAGTGACCCGACTCACCGCCCAAAGGCACATTGTGGTAAAACATGGTAGACCTAATGGCAAAAGGTCACCCACGTTCGTAGACACAGACGACGCTGGTGACACAACCCACAACCCGAAGGCACGTTGTAGTAAAACCTCTTACTCAACCTGACCCATGGGGTTGCCAATCCACCAGAAGATTTGCCCGATAACCTTTTTTATATGTTTCATGTATTAAGAAAGACTAATAATGAAGCATGTTCTACTAATTTTAATTATTTTTTAAAACATGTAAAATTATATATACTTTTATAGAAATAAGTTTAGTTTGTCATAAACAGATCACGATTTTATTATCCATTTTTCACTTTTATCTTACATCTGTTATGTTCGCATTTCATGTCGTACTCGATGAGATTTAAACTTTACAAAATTATTTAAAGCTTCATTTTGTGCATTTTATATTTTCATATTATACTAATATTAACATTGAAATTAATTATCTACGTTAATGGACCAATTTGTGCATTTTAATATTTACATTGAAATTAATTCTCTACGTTAATGGACCAATTTGTGCACTTCCTTCCTTATGTTTTAACTAGAACTAGTGTTATACTACAACTGCGCGTTGCGGTGGAAAATCACGGGTCAAGACTTCACGTGTCTAGTAGTAATTTTGGTTACGATAGTGGTGTACATCAGAAAAAAAAACCATCTATTATCCCGACCATGGTGGCCGGAACTACATACAAACATTGTATCATTAATGCATTTGTTAGGTTTAAGTTGCAACAAAGTCATAATAGTTAAATCAATTTATAATTGTTTTTTTAATCTTTAGTTTATAAAGATTTTCTTTTAAAAAGAAAAAGAAAGATTGAATGGGACTCGCACTTTCATCAATGAGCTCATCCGTTAACCAAATATTTTTGCTCTTCCTTCGGCAAGGATGAATCCGCACAATGCCAACATTTGTTGTTTCACCCATCCTTCGCCACCCTTGTGGCATCTATAATCATCCATAGCCCCCACATTATAGATGCTATAACAGTAACATGCAAAGCTTCTTAGCACATATTACACAAACAAAATCATAAGCATAACAAAAAGAAAAGTAATGATAATATTATTCCAAAGCCATACTTCATACCGGATACACCCTGAATAATTCTCATATGGTTTGTAAGTATTCTCTCAAAAAGTATTTCTATGTAGATTGTACTTCTAATTTATTTATCCTATAATTCATGTAATATTTTGATTTTTACTCTAGAAAAGAAAAGGAAACAATTCAACCACATTCTCCTGTCTTTCTACTAAATTACCTGTTTCTCGTTATCATCAAATATATAAAGCGTTTAAAAAAATCATTTGTACACAATCAAACCAATTTTGTCACATTAAAGCGAAATAATGTATATGGATACAAAGATCACTTCGTTCTACTTAAAAAACCAAAAACTTGATCCATAAGACATATTTATATTTATATAATATGAAAATGAAAGGTCGGTGGTGACCATCTTTCTATTTTTATAAAATTCACCTAAACTATTTTTAATTGATAAAACTCTCCTCTCAAATTTCTAACTACAGAAAAACCAACCTTCTATTTTTTAACTTGACAAAAAAGCACCCATACTTTCTAACTTCTTTTTAACCTTCAAACTTTTTACATATAACCCATCCTACCTCTACACTTTACTATAATGTCATAGGTAACCCTCTAACTTCAACTTTCTAAAGTTTCGAGCTTACCCTAAAACTATTTTCTTACGCTTTTATTTTTATAGACATATCGGTATAAATTCGAGTTCTTCTACGCTTTAACGTAAGTTTTGTTTGAAAATGAGTTGGGTCAATTCTTAAATGTTTTTTATGTACGTTTTGACGTAAACTTTGTTTGAAAATAAATCGGGTCTACGTTTTGATTTGACGGTATAAATTGGAGCTATCATACGTTTTGACGTCAATTTAGTTCGGAAACGAGTCTGGTTGATTGTAATCTATACATTGTCATTTCACGTATGACGCCGCCGCGGCGGGTATAAAATCTAGTATACAATATTATCAAAGAAACAATTACACTTTGGCATCATATACTTCTGCTGCATCCGGCATTTGTTAAGCAGCTACAATAGTTGGTTGGGCACGCCATGAACCTGTTGTATCCGGCATATGTTAAGCAGCTACAATAGTTGGTTTCACTCGCAAGCGTATCTTAGATTATTCGTTAATAAATCGCACATGTATGTTAAAAATGAAAATCTTTCCGTTGCTGTCATTGACCATAGGCCGTTGTCTTGCTTTTCTTCCACAGTTATTGGCTCCTTCGTTTCAGTACCTTCTCAAAACCAACATTTACATGTAAATAATCACCAAGCGACAACCAACTTTTACGTCGGTACCAATTCATGACACCATCAAATGCAAACTCAAAAATAAAATAAAGAGTTAATTGCCATTTTAGTCCCTGTGGTTTGGCCCATTTTGCTAGTTTAGTCCAAAGGTTTCATTTTTAACATCTGGATCCAAAAATGTTTCATCGTTGCCATTTTGGTCCAACTGACTTAACTCCATCCATATTTGTTAAGTCTGCCAAAGGCATTTTAGTCATTTTAGCCATAAAGGGTTGATAAAAAGAAAAATGAAATGACTAAAATACCCTTGGCAGACTTAACAAATATGGATGGAGTTAAGTCAGTTGGACCAAAATGGCAACGATGAAACATTTTTGGATCCAGATGTTAAAAATGAAAACAGAACTAAAACTTACCTCTGCAGCCTTATCCCTCAACTCAATTTGACTTTCTTCATTTATTATCAAATATAAGGGTGTTAGGAGTGGTGCGGCAAAGGGTGTCCACAAAGGCCTTTGCCGCGCGGCAACACCGCCGCCGAGCCCTTTGCCGCTCGGTTTCTTTGATCAAGCGGTGTAGGCTCGCCGATGCGGGAATCATGAGAGAGAGGGTAGTGTGAGAGATAGAGGGTAGTGTGGGGTGGGGTCCATTCCAATCTCAACCAATCACACTTTTTTCCTTTTTTCTTTTTAAATAGTTTACCACTTTACCAAGTGTCTAAACCATTGCCAACCTTTTGAGCATAGTTTACCACTTTGACATGGCACACTCTCATTGGTTGAATTTTTAGTTTGTCACTCTCAAGTGTCTAACCACTCCTAACACCCTAAAGAATCTGTAGATGAAAATCCAGCTAGAAAATATTGAAGTGCAATACTTTTGAACAAAGCAAGTTTTTTAATTTTCAATACAAATCAAATCTAGTGTAGATTCATTAGTACCTTTAATTTTATTATTCTGGATTATAAAAACCAATATCAAATGATTCTTCATAAGATGATTTAAAACTACAATCTACAATGACGATTACCGACCTAAGTTCTGATATGGTTCGTGGTAACATCGTTGAGAGTGGGGCAACCGGAAAGAGCCATTGTGAACTCTAGTTCATCCTTCAACATCTCCATCACTTTTTTACTCCATACTCACCCTTTGTTGTTAAGCCACACACAACCGCTCGCCCAACCTACAATATTAGAAAATATCACCATGTATAATTCTAAGAAAATCGCTAAAACTTTGAGTTTTTTCTCCCATTTGATGGTAAAATTACCATAACCACTTCGCACCAAGAGCTAAAGCTTTGAATACATCTGTTTCTTGTCATATTCCTCCATCAAATGGAACCTGGTATTCTTCTCTGAACTGAAAGTACCACTTGTAAGCCCTACAAATTTCTTAATCGATGTTGATAATCACAACGAGGTAGGCATAACTGTGCTCGTGACAAGCCCGCTAACTCGTGCCATAACAACTTCAAAACTTTACCTTGTGGCGAATCAAGTCGACCATATGGTTACTTCAAATACACCAACAAAAACCATCATGTCAGACTAAAACAAAGATCAGTGGAGCGATTTGAAGGTCTGACGATGAATAGTTAGAAAGCATACATGTAACCTCATTCTCTCAAAGTTGTTAGAGCAGCATCACATACTCGTTAGATGAGTATATATACCAAACTAATTCACAAATCAAGCACAAATTCTAATACCTAAACGAAAAAATCGAACCTTATAAAGAACGCGACGGACGGTCACCATAGGCATTTCCGTAATTCCCAATCTCCCGCCGGCAACTCCTCCATCTCCTCCCTCCACGCCTCTGGCTGGCCATATTCCGGGTTTTGTGACTCACACTGGTCTTTTAGGCTTGGGAATCCACCAGAATGTCGAGAGAATCCTAGAAACCACAGCCGTCACGGTCACCATCAACCACCACCATGGGTGTCCGGTCGGAGACGTGGCCGGTTTTTCCATCACCGTCGCTCCTCTCTATCTCTCTCTGTCCACCGCTGCTCTCTCTACCGTTTGCCGCGTCAAAACCATCCGACCATCATCACCGCCAAGAGGGTGGCCAGCTGGAGACGACGGCTCCGATCCCTCTCCACCTCTAATCTGTCTCTCTCTCTCTCTTACTCCTCTGTCTAAACCCTATTCCTATTCTGTGTTCATACTTCATACAGCAAAAGAAAAGGGATGAGAAGCGGTGGAAACTATGTTTGATATGAAATCCCGAACATGCCCTATGTTACTGTTCAAAGACTTCAATTATTAATACGTGTATAATTTTGACCGGTCGTACGTTGCGGCAAGGTCGAAACTTAAAATGACTCGAATTTGTACCGTTAAATATCAGATCCGACTTGTTTCCAAACTTAACTTATGTCAAAACATTTATATAACCAACCTCATTCTATCTTTGTTAACAGCATTAAACAAACAAATTATACATCTAACCAAGGAATGCATATCATGTCAAACAAAAACCAGCAAGTTGATAAAATGTGAAATATCAAGTCGATAAAATGTGAAATATCATATCTCAAGAAGCAAAAGCACATGTTACAGCTGGTATTCCTGAAACAAGAAAAACATCATTAAACTACAACAAACACAAATGTGTAAGCGTTGTGAATTCGTTATACTGAAAATGTCAAATGACCAAACACATGAAGACTACATGTCTAAGGACCAAACACAAGCAGACTAAATGGAATGGAATTTGAAGGAGATGTCCTGCTTTCCACATTTTGCAAGTTATAATCTTCATTTTTCATCCCACAATTACTATCTCAGTTTCACTCCCAATCGCACAACCTAGGATCGTTCAGTAGTTCTTTTGGCACAAGCTTACCTAGCAACTTAAGCATACTTCTATCTAGTAAACCAGCTGCGATATGATCTATAAATAACGATAAAGTCGAAGCATCAAGTGAGTAACCTCTATCATCCATTTCCTGTAAAAGCATCTCCACATCATCATAGTGCCTGTTCTTTAGATATCCTTGGAGTAAAACACGGTAAGTAACATCATCTGGTGGGCAGCCACTCTCTTCCATTTTAAGAAACAACAACTTTGCTTCCCCCAATTGACCTTCCTGACAAAAACCACTGATCATCACGTTATATGTACGAACATCAGGTTGCAAGCCTTTATCAATTAGACCATGGAAAAGAACCCTCGCAATATCCACATTCCCACATTTTCCTGCACCATTGATGAGGATATTGTACACAACAATATCAGAATTAAGCTTGCTATCACCCATCAAATGAAACAAAGAGAGAGCCTCTTCTACTTGACGATTGTTGCAAAGGCCATCTAAAACTATTCCATAAGTGCATTCATTTGGAATTTGGCCTTGTGCATGCATCTCATCAAAGAGTTTGCGCGCAGCTACACAACGCCCAACCTGAAAAAATCCTTGTATTATGGTGTTGTATGTGACTACATTGGGTTTTAAACCTTTTACAGTCATTTCATGAAACATTTGCTCAGCCTTCTCAATATTCAGATTCTTGCAATACCCATTCAATAAACTATTGTAAGTAACAACATCAGGAACGAGGCCTCTAAGTGTAATGGAATCAAAAATCTCCCTTGCTTTGATCATTTCACCTCGTAGACAGTAACCATCTATAAGTGAACTGTACGTCACTATGTTTGGAACCTCACCTCTCTCAATCATGATGTTGATAACAGCCTCAGCTTCTTCTACTTTACCTTCCTTGCAAAATGCATCAACTAATGCAGTAAAGGTTTTCACATCCGGAGAAATGTTCTCATCCTCCATTTGTTTTAGCAGCTTTGAGGCATCATCCCAACGACCAAACTTACAAAGACCACAAATTAAAGAGGTGTAGGTGATGACGTTTGGTAGAATACCTTTGTCGGATACCATTTCTTTAAAGAGCTTGAAAGCATCATCAATCAGTTTATCCTTGCAAAGACTATCAATGATGGTGCTATATGTAACAATATTAGGCTTGCAGTTATTTTGTTCCATTAGCCTGAGCAAAGCAAGTGCTGTAACGTTATTACTGAACTTGCAAAGCCCTTTAATCATTGTGTTATAAGTAACTACATCAGGTTCACAAAGTTTTTGTTTAATAAGCTTCTTGAATAACATCTCTGCTTCAAGAATCTTATCTTCAAGTACAAGTCCATCTAAGAGGGCATTATATATGTACACATTGGGTGAAATAGCTCGCCTAAAGCAGCATCCTAGGACTGCAAACCCGTCTTTGGTGCGATACAGCTGACAGCAACACTTAATTGCAATGCTCATTGAGTATTTATCAACGGGAACACCAATTGCACACATTTGTTTGAAAAGGTCAAGAGAAGAAGAAAAATGTTTGATTTTAGTAACAGCAGTCAACAACTGATTAAACTTAACAACAGATGGCAAAGGCTGTCTGTGTGACATTTCATCGAACAGTTCCAAGGCATCATTCAAGTTGGTAATTTTATGAATCAAAGAGGAAAGATTGGAGTGAAGGGAAGCTGTGTGAGTAACGAATTGGAAAGATGGGAGACAATGAAGAAGGAAGAAGTTGGTACCTCTGAATTTGATGAAAGTTGTGCGATTCATCATCGTCTCCAGCAGGGGGAAATGGAGTTGAAGCTTCAACCTAACTATCAAATGGCAGAAAGCATGTTCTTTTTGTATTTCTAAAAATCTCAAAGTACACACTCAAATCAATTTTTTTTTAAATGTGTGAATTACTCAGCAAATACCGAGAGGTTTAGTGTACGTGTCTTAACCGGGTCTACGCTAGAGAGCCTCTCACAGAATAGATCCTCAAACACGCTCAAATCATGAAAACCTCGTTTACCTACTTGATATTTCTGGTCTGTAACCTTTTTTTTATGAATAACCAACAAAAGCCCAATCATCTGGGTAAGTCTATTACCAAAAGGCCATCAACGCCCTTGAATACAGACTTTGCTGGTGACCCGACTCAAGGCCGTCTCTGAGAATGATATAAAACTTTTAGACCTCGTGCGAGACAAAAAAAAATTGGGTCCCTCCCTATAATATAAACTCATCAATCATATATTAAAAAACCACAATACAACACTAATTGTAACCATTGGGTGTCAGCCCAATGGCCACCAGCCCGCATTCTAACCCGGAGGTGGCGGGTTCGAGTCTTGCTCGTTCCCAGTGCCCCCTACGGTAGCGGATTTACCCCCAGACTCAGGCTTGCTGGGTGGCGGTCTGCGAGGTGGGATCACCTCGGCGGTTGGGAGGACCGTGGAATATCCCCCCCCCCCCGACACTAATTGTGAGAAAATGAAAAAATAAAAAATAGTGTAGCAAAATGATCAAACTTACTTAAACAAATCATGAGACACTCCTAGCGTTTTTAAACATAAAGCTCTTGATCAAGTATTTATAATCCATACCGGCAGGGGCGGATCTACTTCATTGTAAGGGGGAGCGTCCGCTACCGCTTGGCGCTCCGGCGGTAGTGTAAAATTAGTGTAAATTTTGGAAAAATTTGACATTTTTTCGATTTCGTTACCACTTTTTTATAAAACGTTACCGCTTGGCGGATTTTCTAGATCCGCCACTGCATACCGGTTCTTCTTTATATTTCAATGTATCATAATTATCCATATACATAAACTAAAGTAAAGTGAATGCACAACGCAAATTAGCATTGATTAAAAACAAGAAATCCTGGTTTTATCTTACAAATAAATTGACACACCTAACATTAGTTTCAACACCCTCTGGACAAGCAAAAATAACTAACACTTAAATCTTCTTTAGCAAAAGAATTGTAATATATGTGTAAACATATCCAAGTTAGTTTGGCAACACGAACCTTGTCATACAAATAAAATAAATAGAATTAGATACTGAGTTATTCTAAGTTTATATTGTAAATGGTTAAATGAGAAATGAGAAATAAAAAACCTACAAATTTAAACAAGTAAACATGTAAAGTTTGTTTTGTAAATTGTTAAATAAATTTAAATTGAAAAATCAAAATCAAAGCTAAAACTAAAAAGTAATGAGTTTCCTCAGCTTAACTGAAAAACTAGAAAACAAAAGAAAATTGGAAAAATTAGAACACAAATAAACTCAGAGTAGGATTCGAACCCAGAGTAGTCAGTTCATCATATAATCCTGGCATCCATTAAACCAAAGGAAGATTTTATGTATTATTTTTCTACATCAAATTTATATATTAAAAACATAGGATTAGGATCAAATACAAAGGATCCTAAATGTAAGAAGTGTAAGAAGGATTTATAGAGTGACAAGTGTCCAATAACCTAAAAAAACCCACTACACAAAAAAACCCCACTACAAAAAAAAAAAAAAAAAAAAAAAAACCACTTAAACATCCACCACCACCAAAAACCTAAACACCCCCCCATCACCCACCCTAAATTTTTTTTTTTTTTTTTGCCGAGGGGGTGGGGGTGGGTGTTTAGTTTTTTTTAGGTTTTGGGGGGGGGGGGGGGGGGTTAGGTTTTTTTAGGTTTTTTTTTTTTTTTTTTTTGGGGGGGGGGGGGTTAGGTTTTTTTTAGGTTTTTGGGGGGTGGGGGTAGGGGGTTTAGGTTTTTTGGGGGTTTTTTGGTGAGATATAGTTTTTTTCTTGTTTTTTTTTTTTTTTTTTTTTTGGGGGGGGGGGGAGGGTTAGGTTTTTGGGTGGTGGTGGGGTGGGGGTGGGTGTTTAGGTTTTTGGTGGTGATGTAGTTAGGGATGGCAAAAAAGCCCAAGCCCGACGGGTATACCCGAAACCCGAAACATACGGGTCGGGTATACCCGAAGCCCAATGGGTATGGGCCGGGTACGGGCTTAAAAATAGAAAAAATTCGGGTATGGGTACGGGTATGGAATTTAGTGATACCCGCCCGATACCCGGCCCATTTACCCGAATAATACCCGAATTATAGATTTCCATATATATAAACTTAGTAAATGTACTTATTACATTCTTTATAGTCATATGTGCCTATTTATTTGGCAAGTGTTTAGTTAACATATAACTTATTTTTAAGCATGTATATTGGATATGGAAGTAATCACCCTTTATTATGTGGATGTTTTATGCAAATAGGTTGTCCTGATATAATTATTTAATTAAGTAATCGTTTTAATTTAGTTTAGTATATGTGGTCTGATTATGATATGTAAGTTATTAGTCATATTTTCATTTATTATAGTCATTAAAATAGTAAATTATATAAACATCAAAGTAAAAATTGCATATTTGTCCTAACGTGTATTTTTAAGAAACTAACGGGTATTTTCCCGATACCCGCGGGTATGCCCGATACCCGTGGGTATGCCCGATACCCGACGGGTAATTACCCGAAAAATACCCGACGGGTAACGGGCCGGGTATGGGCCAAAGAATTACAACCGGGTACGGGCCTGGGATTACCAATACCCGGCCCAAGCCCGGCCCATTGCCATTCCTAGATGTAGTTGGTTTTGTTTTAGGTCATTGGACACTTGTCACTCTATAAATCCTTCTTACATTTCTTACAATTAGAAGCCTTTGTAGAATAACTTGACCCTAAAAACATATATATTTTTTAAACAATTTTGGGGCCCCTAGATGCTTTGGGCCTTGTGCGATGGCAGCTCCCGCACAGACCCAAAGCCGGCCCTGACCCGACTCACCACCCAAAGGCACATTAGGAAAAGGCCACTCATGCTCGTGAACGCAGGCGACATTAGTGACATCATACCGTTTCGACTCGTACCATTTCAACCCGGACCTTTTCGTCTCAAACTATTTCGACCCTAATTGGGGGTGGTGAGGGTTGGAGTGATAGATTCCAATTTATTTGAGAACAAATACATCAAAAATGGAATTGAGATTCTAATTCCAACAATTTTTATTTCAATTCTCATATAAATTCCAATTCTGATTCCAAACATTCGGTGAACCAAACACATATTTAAAGTTTATTTTGTTCGTTTAATAACCTAAAGAGTTTGGACCAAATAAAAGCGTAAAATTCATCTATTATTTTCTGGTTGAAATTTTTTATATAGTAATATTAACCTAAAAAGTAATTCAATTAATATTTTAAGATATATCATAGTCTTTAATGCTTGATAAATCAGGTGGGGTCCACCCTAACGCATCAATCAAACTTTTTTTTTTGTTTTTTTTTTCTTTTAATTTTTAGTTAAACTACAAGGTGACAACTAAATGATAGGTTAGTTAAAGTTCATTATGTGCCATTAAAGCCTAGTGGCATTTTTGGGTGGTATAAAGTTTAGGGACTATCAGGTCCCGAGTTCGATTTTCATAGAGGGTTTTTTTTCATATTTATTGGGTTTCCTCTTGAATTAGTGTATAAGTATTGTTGCCTAATGGAGATAGATATGATCGGGTAGTTCCGCTGGTGGCACGAGCACACTCTAGTGATCTGTCAGTGATCTAAATTTGTCGTTCAAAAATAAGTTAAAGTTCATTATGTATGTGGCAGTGAATTGCCAGGGCGTTATGTTATACCAAACACTTGTTATTATCATTAGTAACTCGACATACTAAGTGCTTGTTGCATGGAAGATGGTGAACTGAAAGTTATATAACCGTACAACTAGGGCTAGTCTTTACTTCAAGTCTCAATTAACTTCGTTACATAAAATATGTTTCAGAGCTCGTCTAAGTAGACATATTTTAGACACAAAAACTGTATAAAAACATCATTTATTCATTTATAACTCAAGTTTCAATGTTTCAAAAGCTAATCTAGGCCAACATTAGATTTTGGTAATTGGTGTTGCTAGTCACGATATGGTCACCGTAACGACACATAAACCCCACTATAGATTTAGTGTAATACATGCAAAAAAATTCATGCACTACTCCGTTTTTAGCATATCTCTCAATAATCATGCATACAAAAATACATGTACAGAACCGGTTTCTTTAACCTTTCCCGATACTGAAACGATGCCTGTCCTTCACTCAAACGGTACTATGATAAAATTGAGCTTTCCATGCACAAAACTGTCACCCTAAGTCGTTCCCTAGATTGAATCTCAAAATACCATTCCACACGATAAATCCAGCCTACGCGTCTTCTCACTCAAAGATGACATCTTCAGTTTCCTCAACCCATACTTGGTCCCCATATACATACCTTCTATCTGTATGGTTCAAACCATGAAAAAGGTTGATCCTTTTTTTTCACCTGATGCACACAAACTATAGAAACCATAATCTTTGGTTGCTTGGTGGACAAGTCACCCGCTGTTGTTGCAAGCCACGGACCCTATTCGCCAAATTGTCAGCGACCCCTTTGGAACATTGTCAACTTCTGCACGGAACTGAGCGATATCAGCTTCCAAATTGTCAATATTTTTGTTGGCCATAGTTGCAGAAATCAGAAAAAAATATGCTTTTTTTCCATGAACAAAATTCATTTTTCATACCAATTTGATACGAATCAAACCATAATATTACTGAAGAAAAAAAGAAGATGGTTCCTAAATTTTGAGAAGCAGGGGCCTCCCACCAAAGCCCAAGACTCACATATTTGCAACAATACTTAAAAAACCTTGACCATAGAAGGAAATTGATTAATACTAGGAAACCAATTACTTAATATTTGCAGGTGCTTGTATAATACACAAAGAACTAGATTGCTAATAAAACCCACGCCACGCCTATGGAAGTCAATTCTGAATTCTCATCAATCATGCATCTTTAAGAAGCAAGATATGATAGCATCATGGTTTTAAAAAACGGTTGAGGCGTGCGCCTCGAGGCGCGCCTCAAGGCGAAACGGCCAAAAAACGATTCTGAGGCGCGCCTCAGGGGGTTTCTACTGTATGTGCGCCTCAGAGGGGCTGAGGCGCTAAAAAGGCTGCGCCTCGGGTGCGCCTCAGGGGTTTTTGTTATTTGTTTTTGATGTTTTTGAGTTTTTGTGTCAATTTCAAGCAATTTATGTCTTTTATATGTGTGTTTTTGATTATTTTGATGAATTTGATGATGAATTTAGTAAGTATTACTATTTTTATAAGATATATAATATTTATATTTATTTTTTAAATCCGCCTCGGGCTTACGCCTCGGTTCGCCTCGAGGCTTACGCCTCGTGAGGCGAAGGGAAGACGCCTCGAAACTCGTTTCCGTTTTTTTAAACCTTGGATAGCATACTAGTAACCTTGTCTGAATTAGGATCAAGCTAAGACACCTACATAGTTATATTAAACTCGAACTACCTTATAAATTGATAAACTTTGAAACATCATGTATCGAGAAGCAAAAAGTAAAACACAAAGAAGATGTCGCGGCTAGCTTTTACATGGAAAATGTCTAACAACCAAACACATGAACACCAAATAGATTTTGGTAGAGATTGTTGGGTTTTAATCTTGACTATTGGTGTTTTTATTAGTTTTATTAAATAAGTTTTTAGTTGTTTTATTTAGTTGTTGAATAAAGAATAGTGGGTAGAAGGGTTTGACCGATTTAGGAGGACAGTTAAGTTGAAAAGTGAACGTTGGTGATCGTCAACCGGTTCTGTAGGTAGACTGAGTATTTTATTGCTATTTTAGTGGTTCCCACGTTGTGTATGCAGGCTATATAAAGCCTTTTTCTGATTCAATAAGAAGTGTAGCTTTTATTTCATTTACTCTCAAAATATCTACTCCTCATAATTTCTTTTAGTTCACATACAAATATTCGTGTAGTTCCTGCAAGTGAGTTTTGTGTGTATAAATCAAAGGGCCTGAACCAACATTTGGTATCAGAGCACCCAGGTTAGAGCTTGCGATTTCATGTGAATCGCAAAGGAAGAAAGAAGACCGAGAGAGAGACCGACATTGGCGAGAAGAACAAAGCCATAATTCACCGGTGGCTTGAAAATCAGACCGAAGAACTCTCGCCAGGAAGACCGTAGGTGTGAGCCAGAGACCGAAAGCTTACATCAGAGAAGATCGAAGACCGTGACCGCTGCCGGAAAGTGAACTCCGGTGGAAGACCGAGAAGACCGACGAGCCCCAAGAGACCCGCGGCAACTAGACCGAGACCGCAGAGAAGACCGTGACTGGCGGTCCGACCGAAAAGGAAAGCTCAAGACCGAAAAGGAAGTGAAGCATGGCAATGGTACCTGTTAAAGAGGCTGGTTCGATGTCGTTTCAAGTTCCGGTTTTGACCCCAACAAACTATCCGGTGTGGGCAGTCAAGGTTAAGGCCATTATGGATGCAAATGGTGTATGGGAGACTGTTGAACCGAGGGCGTTAGGTGCTGAACCGGATGAAAAGAAAGCAAAACAAGCTTTAGCCTTTTTGTTTCAAGCTATTCCCGAGGAGATGGTGTTGCAAATGGCTAGCTACACCGATCCCAAGCAAGTGTGGGACGGACTGAAGACCCGGTACTTGGGTGTAGATCGGGTAAGAGCGGCTCGACTTGCAACATTAAGAAGGGAGCTTGAAACTATGCGCATGAAAGAGGGTGAAGCGGTTGACGATTTCGTGGTAAAATTGAACGGCATGGCATCGAAGGTAAGGTCTCTAGGTTATGAACTTGAAGAAGTTGATTTAGTGAAAAGATTACTTGATTCGATGCCGAAGCCATTCTTTCAACTTGTGGCTTCAATCGAACAATGTTTTGATTTGGACACAATGTTATTCGATGAAGCCGTTGGGAGATTAAAGGCGTATGAAGAGCGTATGAAAAGCCATGAGGAAAAGGAGGGAGAGCAAGGCCAACTCTTGATGGCTAGTGAGCAAAAGAATGGTGATGGTGATAGGCGATACGGTCGAGGAAGAGGTCGTGGAAGAAGCAGTGATAGAGGCGGAAGAGGCCGTGGAAGAGGCTCAGGTCGAGGTGACAAAAGTGGAATTAGGTGTTATGATTGTGGAGTTTTTGGGCATTTTAGCTACGAGTGCACGAAATGGAACGACAAAGACAAAGAAGCCAACTTGATCGAAGAAGACGAGCCGACACTTCTTTGATGAAGAAACGGGTCAAGATTAAAGGGGAGAATGTTGGGTTTTAATCTTGACTATTGGTGTTTTTATTAGTTTTATTAAATAAGTTTTTAGTTGTTTTATTTAGTTGTTGAATAAAGAATAGTGGGTAGAAGGGTTTGACCGATTTAGGAGGACAGTTAAGTTGAAAAGTGAACGTTGGTGATCGTCAACCGGTTCTGTAGGTAGACTGAGTATTTTATTGCTATTTTAGTGGTTCCCACGTTGTGTATGCAGGCTATATAAAGCCTTTTTCTGATTCAATAAGAAGTGTAGCTTTTATTTCATTTACTCTCAAAATATCTACTCCTCATAATTTCTTTTAGTTCACATACAAATATTCGTGTAGTTCCTGCAAGTGAGTTTTGTGTGTATAAATCAAAGGGCCTGAACCAACAGAGATTTCCTGCTTTCCGCATTTTGCAAGTTATAATCTTCACTTTTCATCCCACAATTACTATCTCAGTTTCACTCCCAGTCGCACAAGCTAGGATCGTTCAATAATTCTTTTGGCACAAGCTTACCTAACAGCTTAAGCATACTTCTATCTAGTAAACCAGCTGCAATATGATCTATAAATAACGATAAAGTCGAAGCATCAAGTGAGTAACCTCTATCAACCATTTCCTGTAAAAGCATCTCCACATCATCATAGTGCCGGTTCTTTAGACATCCTTGGAGAAAAACACGGTAAGTAACATTATCTGGGGGGCATCCACTCTCGTCCATTCTAAGAAACAACGACTTTGCTTCCTTCAATTGACCTTCCTGACAAAAACCACTGATCATCACGTTATATGTACGAACATCAGGTTGCAAGCCTTTATCAATTAGACCTTGGAAAAGAATCCTCGCAACATCTACTTTCCCATTTTTGCCTGCACCATCAATGAGAATGTTGTACACAGCAATATCAGAATTAAGCTTGCTGTTACCCACCAAATGAAACAAAGAGAGCGCATCCTCTACTAGATGGTTGTTGCAAAGACCCTCGAGAACTATTCGATAAGTGCAGCGGTCTGGAATTCGGCCTTGTGCATGCATCTCATTAAAGAGTCTGCGCGCAGCTACACAACGCCCAACCTGAAACAATCCTTGTATCATGGTGCTGTAAGTGACTACATCGGGTTTTAAACCTTTTCCGGACATTTCACGAAATAGTTGCACAGCCTTCTCAATATTCAGATTCTTGCAATATCCATTCAATAAACTATTGTAAGTAACAACATCAGGAATGAGGCCTCTAAGTGTAATGGAATCAAAAATCTCCCTTGCTTTGATCATTTCCCCTCGAAGACAGTAACCATCAATAAGTGAGTTGTATGTCACTAAGTCTAGAGCCTTACCTCTCTCAATCATGATGTTGATAACAGCCTCAGCTTCTTCTACTTTACCTTCCTTGCAAAACGCATCAACTAATACATTAAAGGTATGTACATTTGGAGAAATGTTCTCATCCTCCATTTCTTTTAGCATCTTTGTGGCCTCATCCCAACGACCTAACTTACAAAGACCACAAATTAAAGAGTTGTATGTGATGACATCTGGTAGAATGCCTTTCCTAAATACCATTTCTTTAAAGAGCTTGAAAGCATCATCAATCATTTTATCCTTGCAAAGACTATCAATGATGGTGCTATATGTAACAATACTAGGCTTGCAGTTTTTTTGTTCCATTAGCCTGAGCAAAGCAACTGCTGTAACGTTATTACTGAACTTGCAAAGCCCTTTAATCATTGTGCTGTAAGTAACTACATCAGGTTCACAAAGTTTTTGTTTAATAAGCTTCTTGAATAGATTCTCTGCTTCAAGAATCCTATCTTCAAGGACGAGTCCGTCTAAGAGTGCATTAAATATGTAGACATCAGGTGCAATAGCTCGCCTAAAGCAACAGCCTAGGACTGCAAACCCGTCTTTGGAGCGATACAACTGGCAACAACACTTGATTGCAATGCTCATAGAATATTCATTAACAGGGACACCAAGGGAACACATTTGGTTGAAAAGGTCAAGAGAAGAAGAAAAATGTTTCATTTTGGTAACAGCAGTCAACAACTGATTAAACTTAACAACAGATGGCAAAGGCTGTCTGTGTGACATTTCATCGAACAGTTCCAAGGCATCATTCAAGTTGGTAATTTTATGAATCAAAAAGGAAACATTGGAGTGAAGGGAAGCTTTATGAGTACCGGATTGGAAAGATGAGAGAGAATGAAGAAGGAAGGAGTTGGTACCTCTGAATTTGATGAAAGCTGTGCGATTCATCATCGTCTCCGGCTGGGAAACGGAGTTGAATCTTCAACCTAACTATCAAATGGCAGAAAGCATGTGTTTTTTTAGCTCAAAATACTCACTCAAATCATTTTTTTTAACGTGTGAATTACTCGCGAATATCAGGACCTCTATCATACGTTATTTTAATCGAGTCCACACTAAAGAGCGCAGAATAGACCCCCCAAACACACTCAAATCATGAAAACCTAGTTTACCTACTTGATATTTCTGGTCTATAACCTTTTTTTTTATGAATAACCAGCAAAAGCCCAATCATCCGAGTAAGTCTAATAGCAAAAGGCCATCAACGCCCATGAATACAGATGTTGTTGGTGACCCGACTCACCGCCCAAAGACACATTGTGGTAAAATAGGGTAGACCTAATGACAAAAGGCCACCCACACTCGTGAACGCAGACGACACTGGTGACATCTTACCGTTTCGACTAGTACCATTTCAACCCGTGCCTTTTCATCTCAAACTATTTCGACCCGAATTGGGGTGGTGAGGGTCGGAGTGATAAATTCCAATTTATTTGAAAACAAACACATCAAAAATGGAATTGAGATTACAATTCCAACAATTTCTATTTCAATTCCTATATAAATTCTAGTTCCGATTCCAAACATTCGGTGAACCGAACACATATTTATAGTTTATTTTGTTCGCTTAATAACCTAAAGAGTTTGGACCAAATAAAAGCGTAAAGTTCATCTATTATTTTCTGGTTGATTTTTTTTTATATAGTAATATTAACATAAAAAGTAATTCAATTAATATTTTAAGTTATATCATAGGCTTAAATAAAAGTCTATTATTTTTTCGTTGAATTTTTTTTTATATAGTAATATTAACATAAAAAGAAATTTATTTACCTAAATATTAAAAAGACAAGTAAATGAAGAGTAGTAATAATAATAATAAATAAATAATAAAAAGAGAATAATAAATAAATATTAAAAAGAGAAAATAGAAATGAATGAATAGAATTGGGTACATTGGTATCAAATTTATCAAACTGAGTGTATTTTCGGTATTCGTTCGGTACCGGTATTCATCGGGTTTTACCCTCAAATACCGGTGTCGTACCAGTGCCAACCGTATCAAGCCGTACTGTACCAGGTATATTCGGTACCGGTACTCACTTTTGAGGATTTCGTTACCGGTTGGTACCGAGCTAATCAATCCTGTAGCAACGTAGCAATGCAAGTAATTGCATAGTTTAGATTACTTTTCATACACACAGTAAGTAAGCTGTATTTCGTTTGAATGAGGTTTTATATACACAACAACTTATTTTGCTTTATTTTATGTCTTTTTACGTAATGAATGAATTGTAGCATGTAAAATTAACTTGGATATTTAGATTATTGATGAGCAAATTGTATCAAATCCTGTAATCAAACCGGTATCGTATCGGTACCAAATTTACTATACCAAATCACTTTCGGTACCAATTTGGTACCTACCTTTTGGCATTTTCAGAATCGTTACTTTTGGTTCGACACCGGTCTAGCACGATACCTATATTTATTAATTTTTACCTTCAAATACCATACCGTATTGTACCGAGCATTTTCGGTGCCGTTACTACCTAACTTTGATGATTTTCCGGATCGGTACTTTCGGTGTCGTTACCGGTACCGAGCTCATCCATATTTTAACGTGTTAGCACCGTAATAACTGAACTGGAAACAACCGAATTTCCAACGTGTAGGACGTATGGGTCCTATTATTATATATTAGGTTATTTAAAATCGCTTTTTAGGACAGATTGACTATCCTTTTCACGACAATTTTATTTATGTTTTGATATTTGGTATCTGCTTGCCGTTACTGACACGCGTTTTGCAGTTATTAGGTCCCCGCCGCAACGCGCGGGCGGAAATTTAACTAGTTTACATATATTAAAAATAGAATCGAATGAACAGTGAATTAAATATTATAAGGGTTAGGATCATTGCAGTACTCTATATATTTGCAGAACTTACAGAACCTTTTGTAGCCAATCATTTTATTTGATTTTTCTTTTATTCATTTTATTTAAATTTTCTTTTATTTTTTAGTAAAGGGTAAAAAAGTAAATATGAATATCCCAAGTTATCATACATTTTTAAATCTCCTTATTTTTCTCAGTTTCAAACGTACAATAACAAATTATTAATAATTTATTTTGAAAAGTCAATTTAATCAAATCTTTCATTTCTTTATTAAATCATTATCCTTATATTGAAAAAGAAACGTAATGAACAGTACATCCAACATTAAAAAAGAAACGTAATCCTTATATTGAAAAAGAAACGTAATGAACAGTACATCCAACATTAAAAAAGAAACGTAATGAACAGTACATCCAACAGTAAAACAGGGAAATAAAAGGGAACACCCCTGTTGTTTATCTTCCTCATTTGGCAAAAGACCAACAGAGGAACGCCGGAGGACTCCACCACCTTAGAGTGAGAGAAAGATGCAAATGTATAGAGAGAGAAGATAGTGAGAGAGAGAATCTCCTTATATTAAAAAAGAAATGTAATGAACAGTACATCCAACAGTAAAACAGGGAAATAAAAGGGCACACCCCTGTTGTTTATCTTCCTCATTTGGCAAAAGACCAACAGAGGAACGCCGGAGGACTCCACCACCTTAGAGCGAGAGAAAGATGCAAATGTATAGAGAGAGAAGATAGTGAGAGAGAATCGTGAGGGAGTGGTGGCTGACCACCGCCTTTGGTGGCGGAGCCACGCCGACGCCACCTGATTCCGGCGCCTCTACAACCCCAACTGACGAACAACGGCTGAGGGTTTAAGAGAGAGACGCTGTGTAGACGATGGTCATGACGACGCTTTGTGGGGTAATCCAAATACCCACCGCTTTTTCTCCTTTCTTCAAAACCTAACCCTAACCCACATGAAAGAGAGTCTGGAGAGAAAGAGAGGGGAGAAGAGATAGGAGACAGAGGCGGAGAAGTCTTCGGCTTCGACACGGTGGACGCGCCGAACATGGCTCTCCAGCGTCGACATAACAGACGGGTCCGCCGTACATGGTGGTGGAGTTATGTCGGTTCTCCGGCGTCGGCAACGGTGAAGAGGCATCCACCGGGTTTTTCGGTGCAAATGAGATTCCGACAGTGAGTTACGATTTTGAGCCTGCCGTAACGGTGGAACCTCCGGTGGTGTATCAGAATAAACAGTCAGATGTGGATTTGGAGGCTGCGACAGAATTAAAAGAGAAACAACCGGTCAACCGAACATGGATCTCCGGCGTCGAAGGTCAATTTTCTGATTAATTAATTTTTACCCACCGGTTTTCAATACAGACCGCGGAGAACCCTAACTTTCGTGTTCTTGTTTACGGTACCAGGTGTTATATTCGAGATTAAATGAGGCAAAGGAAAAATATTCTGATGGATGGCTTTGTTTTTGGTATATTAGAGCATTCACATCCAATCCATCAAATTATACATACATTCCACTAAAAAACAACTCCTATATCAATATATTTTCACTAAAAACAAATACTTTTTCTCTATCCTTTCAATTAAATAATATTATCATTACATTTTTCTCTAACTTCCACTCACAACCACTTTCAAAATATATTAAAAAATTATAACGGGTGAACAGTGTCCCCCAAAATATACAGATGAACAGTAACATTTTCTCTCCTCTACTCACAACCACTTTTTATACCATTTATAATATAAAAACCCCTCCTCACATAATTTGATGGTTAGGATGTGAATGCTCTTATAATGATTTGAAAATTTATAGTTATTGATCTTTATAAGACCTATTCAAATTATCATAGATTTTATAATTACATATTTGAGTATTATCATCGTTACAAATCACCTGAGCAAACCCAAATATCCATTTCACTTTGCTAATTTTTGAAAACAGGACTAGCCCATCAGAATTTGTAATTCCATTAGCCAAGTACTATAAAGCAGTCTACAACAACCAGATATCTCTTGGCATGTGGTTCCAATTGATGTTCGAGACTAAAGAACTGGGAACAAGAATGTAAAGAGGTCTAACTTTTAAATATTAAACATACTTACTTTGTTTGTTTTTTTTTTTTGTATATTGTGGTTTAAATATATTAGTGGAAAAATTATTACAGGCATATGGGTACGATTACTTAGGCATATGGGTATGATTACTGGTATTAGTGATCTGAATGGTGTTCGATGGAAGAACTCGCAATGGCATAACCTACAGGTATACTTATTTCTCATGTTGGCATATTTCAGAACAACTAAAGTGTCGGTCTAACATAATCATTTTTTGGTCTTGAGTAGGTTTGCTGGCACGAGGCAACTGCTGGCGAAAGGCATGACCGTGTATCGATTTGGGAGATTGAGCCCATTACAACCCTTTTTCATTCATATATCCCACCCTTTTAGCAAACAAAACGACCCAACCAAGAAGGAATGTTAGGTGGCGAGTTAGCGGATATTGATAATAGGTTAAAGAGAACAAAGTTGTGTCTTTAGTCTAATGGATGAACACGCAGCAAAACCCGTCTATGGCTAATCAAATCCAACCGGGTTATTTGAACCTGTTGATGTGAAAGTCGAAAATTCAAATTCTCATTTTTTCCCTTCTTTCTTTCAACTATTTAAATTCATAAGTTATAAAGTTATCTTCTTTATAATCGCAGATTGATAAACATGGGAGCTGGTCATGTAAGCGTGAAGTATGGCTTCAAAGTATGTAATCACTAACAAGTGAACACCATGTTTTTTTATTTCTTTTTAGTAAATATGTTTAAATTTGTGAAGATTGCATGGAGACGATTTTCAAGATTAGATCCATTACTATTTTCATTTAATTAGATCATATTGCTATGTTGTTTTGGATTCAGAAACTGAACCGTTGTCGACGATGCATCAAGAATGATCCAGTTTGGCCATCCAGCATTGATGTTTTATCTATAGCAAGGTTTTGCATTAAAAGGACTCATGTGTGAAAACCGGTTAATCTCTTAACACCATGATTAGTTAGATAGATAGTTTAAAGTTAGTTAATTAGCGGTTACAAAGTATAGGGGCCGAAATTGACAAGATGGAAGATTATAACCACCACCACCACCGAAGGGGTGTGTCCTCCTCTCTTCTCCTCATACCGATCGGCCAAGAGACACCACCAAAGGAGACGCAACTGTTCGGATAAATGGCTATAAATCGACACAACTCTTTACAAGCAATCTCATCCACAAGATCCAAAAGACGCGACTATTCACGAAGAGACGTGTCCTTTCATTCGCATCCATTCAAGTCTATAAATAGGGCTGAAATTTGTTTCATTTGTCATTCGATTCTAGTTATTCGATTTGTATATACTCACATTCATACATTTCGGTTATATACAAGTTCGATTATTGTTTATTATTCAAGTTTGTTATCACGCTCGTTAGAGATCAAGATCCAAGTTCGGGCCAACAAATTGGTATCAGAGCATCAGGCTCTAGGCGTGGGAATCGCAAGGCATCGCAGGGAATTCGCGATCAGGTTTCAATTTCGTTTAAATTCGCAAAGTTTCAATTTCAGAATTTATTTTCGGTTCTAGGAAGTCGGTTGAACCGAACGGTTAGGAATCTAGGGTTCGTTTGCTTTGATTCCGGGGTTATAGTGCGAATTAGATTGATTTGGTTGTTTTGGTTATTACACGATTCGGGTAATCGGGGTTGTTAAGATATATTGAAACCAAAAGGAAAGTTTAGTAAAAGTGAAGATTATTCGACAGGAAGAAATGTCAGGAGCAACCGGGCAAAATCCGATAAATGGAAATTCTCTTTCCCAGTTTCAGTGTCCGATTCTGAAACCAACAAACTATACGGTTTGGGCTATTCGTATCAAGACGATTCTTGAAGCGAATGGTTTATGGGAAACGATTGAACCGGCAGAAAATGCAACGGTAGACGCTAAGAAAGATAAGTCTATAATTGCATATCTGTTTCAAGCAATACCAGAAGACGTTGTATTGCAAGTTGCAAGTTGTAAAACCGCAAAAGAGATTTGGGAGAATCTAAAGATTAGACACGTTGGCGTAGATCGGGTACAAAAGGCGCGTATGCACACGCTAATGTCAGAATTTGAAATGTTGCAAATGAGGGATGACGACACTATTGATTCGTTCACCGCAAAGATTAATAGTATCGTTACCCGAGCAACAGAAGTAGGATCGACTATGAGTCAATCGACTCTAGTACGCAAACTCTTAAATGGCGTACCAGATAGGTTTACTCAAATCGTTGCCTCTATGGAACAATACTCCGATCTAGAAACTATGACGCTACAAGAAGCGGTCGGAAGACTAAAGACGTATGAAGAACGTCTCAAGTTAAAGAAAGGAAACCAAGGAGAAAGCCAAGATAGGCTTATGTTTACACATCAGGATAACAACAGAGGAAGGCAATCTGGAAACCGCGGTCGTGGTAGATTTAACCAGACGCGTGGAAATTGGCGAAACAATGGAAATAGGCAAAGTCCCAGAAACGAAGGATCTACATCAAGGCCCAGAAATGGAAATTCAAGAAACTGGAGGAAGTTTGCAAGAACCGACTTAAGTAAGATCCAATGTTTTAAGTGTCAGAAGTTTGGACACTACAAGAAGGATTGTTCTGAGAAAGACGATGTGCAAGAGCATTCAAACCTCGTCGAGGAAGACGAAGCACCCGTATTGCTGATGACAATACAAGAAGAAAATGTTCAAGAAAGGGCTCTGCTAAACGAGGAACGGATAAAACCGACAAGTTATGCCTCAGGAGATGAAAATCTATGGTACTTAGACAACGGGGCCAGCAACCACATGACAGGAGTGCGAAGTCACTTCAAGGAGTTAGATGAAACGGTGACAGGGCAAGTACGATTTGGTGATGGGTCACACGTAGAAATTAAAGGCAAAGGTTCAATACTACTGGAATGTCTGAATCAAGAACAAAAGATTGTTTCACAAGTATACTACATTCCAAGTCTGAAGACCAATATATTGAGCCTCGGACAACTTACAGAAATTGGTTGCAAAGTGGTTATGGACGGAGATTTACTTACTATCCGAGATCGAAATAGAAAGCTACTAATGCGAGTCAAGAGAATGAAGAACAGGCTGTACAAAGTCAAACTGAAAACGGGAAAACCAATCTGCTTACTATCAAAGACCGAAGATACAACATGGTTATGGCACGCAAGGTTAGGCCATTTACACTTCGACGCTATTAAGGAAATGACTCGTAAGAACTTGGTACATGGAGTTCCCCAAATAAGTCATGCTAGTCAAGTCTGTGACGCATGCTTATTAGGAAAACATAGTAGGGCACCATTTCCAAATCAGGCAAAGTTCAGATCTTTAAAACCTCTGGACTTAGTCTATGGAGATTTGTGTGGTCCTATAACTCCACCAACACATGCTGGGAAGAAGTATATATTCTTACTTGTAGACGACTGTACTCGCTACATGTGGGCATATTTACTAACTTCCAAGGATCAAGCATTCGAAACATTTAAGGAGTTCAAAGAAAAGGTTGAAAAGGAAGCGCAGACCAAGTTAAAGATGCTAAGGACGGATAGAGGAGGTGAATTCACATCGGCTGAATTCAACAAGTATTGCAAAACCAACGGCATAGCAAGACAGCTTACAGCACCATACTCCCCACAGCAAAATGGAGTAGTAGAAAGGCGAAACAGGACGATGTTATCCACTACTCGCAGTATGCTAAAGGCAATGAACATGCCACAGAACTTTTGGGGTGAAGCAATACGACACGCGATATACGTACTAAACAGGGTTCCGACAAAAGCCCTGGTGAACAAGACACCATATGAAGCACTAAAAGGAAGGAAGCTAAATTTAGAACACTTGAAGGTTTTTGGCTGCACTGCTTACGCTAAGGTACTACCACTTCAACAAAAGAAGTTAGATGATAGAAGCGCACCTATGGTATACCTTGGAATAGAAGAAGGATCAAAGGCGTACAGATTATATGATCCAGCAAAGAACAAGATATGTGTCAGTAGAGATGTAAAGTTCATGGAAGGTCAACCATGGAACTGGAATAGTTATATGGAAACGGTAGATTCAGGGAATCCCGAATGGACTAACTTTGTCATTCAAGAAGATGACATACCACCAGAGTTAGAAGAAAATGAACCAAGAAGTCCAGGCAGTAGCGGGCCACATCATGACGACTCAGGAGTAGATCAGACAGAGGAACAAGACTCCTATGTAACCCCGCCAGCACAGTCAAACAATCAGAACTCAGCAGGAAGCTCAAGCAGTTTATCAAGTGGAGGTCCATCTACCTCTGAAAGTACAACGGAGAGTATTAGTGACACTCCAGTAAGACTAAGAAGTCTCGAAGGCCTGTATGAAGAGACAGAAGAAATACAACTAGATCCACATGAATTATTACTCGCAGAAGAAGAACCAAGGAATTACAAGGAAGCATCTAGTGACAGAAAGTGGATTGAAGCAATGAAGGCTGAGTTAGACTCAATAAACAAGAATAACACTTGGAAGTTGACGGAACTGCCAATTGGTCACAAAGCAATAGGTTTAAAGTGGGTATTCAAGACTAAGAAAGATGCAAACGGAAATATTGTCAGACACAAAGCAAGGCTAGTTGCAAAGGGATATGTTCAGCAACACGGAATAGACTTTGACGAAGTCTTTGCACCAGTAGCATGTATGGAAACAGTACGACTAATGTTGGCTTTAGCAGCATATCAAGGTTGGGAGGTACATCATCTAGATGTGAAATCTGCATTCTTACACGGAGACCTCAAGGAGGAAGTCTATGTATCACAACCAGAAGGATTTATAAAGCCAGGAAATGAAGGAAAGGTTTACAGACTATCAAAAGCACTGTATGGATTGAGACAAGCACCAAGAGCTTGGAATACGAAGTTAGATCAAACCCTAAAGTCACTTAACTTCAAGAAGTGTACTTTAGAGAACGCAATCTATACAAGAACAAGTGAAGCCTCTACACTAATAGTTGGAGTCTATGTTGATGACTTGATAGTCACTGGAACATCAAAGAAGGAAATAGACATCTTCAAATCTCAGATGAAGAACAAATTTGATATGAGCGATCTAGGATTGCTAGCATATTATCTGGGAATAGAAGTAATTCAAACAGGGGGTGAGATAGGCATCAAGCAGACAGGATATATCAACAAGATACTCAAAGACGCTGATATGTTATCCTGCAATGACACAAAGACACCCATGACTCCAGGAACTCAATTAACAAAGACTGAAGAAGGAGATCTAGTAGATGCAACACATTACAGAAGCCTGATAGGTTCTCTCAGGTACTTATTGCATACAAGACCAGATCTATGTTACCCAGTCAGTCTACTTAGTAGATTCATGCAAGAACCAAAGGAGCAACACCTGAAAGCAGTAAAGCAAATACTACGTTACATCAAAGGAACTAAAGAGCATGGAATCATTTACAAAAGACAAGGAGGATGTAAGATCACGGGTTATAGCGACAGTAGTTTTGGAGTTAATACAGACAAAGGAAAAGGAACAACTGGTCTGGTATTCTACTTTGGAGAATCACCTATAACCTGGTGTACACAGAAGCAACAAACAGTGGCACTATCATCATGCGAATCAGAATTCATGGCAGCCACTGCAGCAGCATGTCAGGCACTATGGCTTAAAAGATTGTTAAGTGAAATCACAGGCTGGAAGGAAGAGAAGATAACACTCAGAGTAGATAATGTTTCAGCAATAGCACTCATGAGAAACCCAGTCTTTCACGGAAGAAGCAAGCACATTGACACACGCTATCACTTCATAAGAGAATGCGTGGAAAACGAAGATATCAGTGTGGAGCATATAAGTGGAGAACTACAACGGGCAGATATACTAACAAAGGCACTAGCAAGGATCAAGTTTGCTACAATGAGAGAACTGCTCGGAATTCAAGACTTAAAGCAATTCATGGATGTTCGAGATTAAGGGGGTGAATGAAAACCGGTTAATCTCTTAACACCATGATTAGTTAGATAGATAGTTTAAAGTTAGTTAATTAGCGGTTACAAAGTATAGGGGCCGAAATTGACAAGATGGAAGATTATAACCACCACCACCACCGAAGGGGTGTGTCCTCCTCTCTTCTCCTCATACCGATCGGCCAAGAGACACCACCAAAGGAGACGCAACTGTTCGGATAAATGGCTATAAATCGACACAACTCTTCACAAGCAATCTCATCCACAAGATCCAAAAGACGCGACTATTCACGAAGAGACGTGTCCTTTCATTCGCATCCATTCAAGTCTATAAATAGGGCTGAAATTTGTTTCATTTGTCATTCGATTCTAGTTATTCGATTTGTATATACTCACATTCATACATTTCGGTTATATACAAGTTCGATTATTGTTTATTATTCAAGTTTGTTATCACGCTCGTTAGAGATCAAGATCCAAGTTCGGGCCAACAATGTGATACAATTTATCAAAATGCAGGTCAAGGGCAGTATCTACATAGTACAATTCCAACTCTCAAGAAGCTTCAGGACCTTTTGATTGTGAAGAGAAGGATTTGTTTATGTTAGTAGAGATATTTTTGGCATATGTAGTTTTATATCTCACGAGCAATATAAGTCATATGTAATATTCAACATGTTTTTGATGCAGCCTAGGAGAAGGTTTTGGCGTTCTTGTCTTTGAAACTTGGTAATCTTTTTTTTAGTTTATATATCAAGTTTTAAGTTAATCCTTAGCATCTCACGATGCGCGAAGAGACCTTTGTTGGCTGGGGCGAGCACTCTCTTTTCTTTGTCAAATTCCGTCTTACCAAACAAGACTGACTTCTTACCAACCCACGAAGAGTTGTGAGGCTGGACCAAGTACGAAGAATGAATCTATATCTGTGCACGGAAGGGCCGGCGGCCCCTCAACTGTTCGAACGCAATGCAATGCAATACTTAATGGAACCAACACAAAAATCAATCGTTGCACTTGCGCAACGCGCAACGATGAAAACACCTAGTTTAATGGAAAATGTAAATCAGGGTAACTCTTTTCTATAATTTTATACAATGTGATCGATGTATTTACATCTATATATTTGACCAGTTGCATGTATGTAATTTGCATTTTACATATGATCCATCCAATTGTATGTAATTCTTTATTTTTAACATGTATAATTAACCAAATTATATATGTGCAAGTGTCCTATATAATTACAGTATATTAACATATGTAAATCTTCAAACTTATCATAAATATCTTCAAAGACTAACGTCTATTTACATACATGAAAATCTTTATAGCAATCATATTTTATAAGTTTACCATCTATTTACATAAGACTTCATACTAATCCTCCATTTTTCAAAGTGAGTGTCGATTTACATATATAATCTTCATACCAATTATCAAGTTTTTAAACTAATTGTATATTTTCATGTATATAATCTTTATAGCAACCATTCTCAAATACCGGCTAATGATCCCTATGTACCCAGAAGATGAAACCTGTCCGATATGTCGTAAAGCTTGTATGGATAAATATGGGGAGCACGCAGTTCACTGTAAAGAGCTCCCTGGGTTTAAATATCGGCATGACCATGACTGGGTGCGAGATGTTTTGGGGGACATCTTAAGAAGAGCTGGGATTTCTGCTAAGAAAGAGGCCCCTGTGAATTTCCTCACGGACCCTATGGAAGGGAGATCTACTCTGCGACCAGCGGACCTGCTCGTCTTTGGCTGGGCTGGGGGGAAACATGCTTGTGTAGACCTCACGGGGGTTTCCCCTTTGGTTGGTTTAAGGGAAAACGGGTTTGTAGCTGGACTAGCAGCAAGAAAGGCAGAATTAAAGAAAGTGGATAAGCACGCTAAAGCTTGCGCAGAGAACCAACATGTCTTTATCCCTTTTGCCTTTGATACTTTTGGCTCCCTAGCGCCAGAAGCCATCAACTTCTTGACGAGGGTTCAACGGGTTATCCACAGCAATTGTTCGACCCCAAGGGGGCAGGGGTTTGTGTTCGGGAGGTTGGGGTTTGCAATTCAGAAAGGGTTGGCGGCGCAGCTTGTTGCCCGTCTACCTTCTGTTTTGATGTAACTTAACAAGTTTTCTGGTTATATTAAAAAAACAGAAATTGTGAGAAATGAAGAGATGCATAAAAAAAAAATTGTATATTTAAATACACGTAAATCTTCAAGTTGGTCATCTATTACATATATGTAAATTAACTGTTTACATATATGTAAATGTTACATGTATCTATAAGTAAACTATTTACACATATGTAACCACACCATTACATGTATGTAATAATTTTTCTATGCATAGCTACCAAAAAAATGAAATTCTAAATAAAACTTCAAAATTAATATTTATAACTTACTAGATCTATATTCACTTGATCCACTCAATTAATTACTTTAATGAAAGAAACAAAATGGATTGAAATCTATTTTGAAACTATGTACCGTAGAATGAAAATGAAAAGCAAAAGTAATCGGAACACTACAATTCATTTTGAAAAATAAAAATCAAAACTAAAATATTGTAGACTTTCTCATCAACCAGACTTCCATTTTGAGATTGCGTTTTTAATACATGAATAATTTTGCTACCGAAGATAGAATTTAGATACACTGTGACAATAATATATGTTGTAGTTTCATCAGAGAATTAATATGTGTGTTTTTCGATCCCATTTTTTCATCTGTGGGTGATAGAGAGCAAAACATGGAGAAAAATAGGAAATGACTTTTTGAATCTTTCAAATATGCCCTTTTTAATTTATTAAAATGTGTCTCAAAATTCTATTTATTACGATAATGCCATTATAATTTTAAACCATTGATCAAATGATCTAACGTTTGTAATTAGTTCTGAAAGTTCTGTAAAAAAAATTGAGTTCTGAAATAATCTTAACCCATTATAATAATATATATATTTTTAATTATTTTATTATCTTCTTTACTTTTAACATGGATAAGCTTGTCTCAACCGGTATTGATATCGAAAATACCGGTACAGTTATCGGTACATGAAGTTAAAAACCGACACCAGCCTGGTACAGAAAACGCCAAAAGTCGGTATCGAATTGATTTTGAAAATCTTTTAGTTCGGAAATTCGGTACTGCTACCCGTTACCATTTGCTCATCTCTGATCACAGGCACCGTACGAACAACAACGGTACCGTGCAACTTATTTTGTTGATTTTCTTCAACACTTAATGATTTCTTTTTTTCGTTTCAGGGGTAGGGATGAGCTCAGTGCCAACCAATATCGAATCAGTACTGGTACCGAAAATACCAGTTACGGTACCGGTATATGAAGGTAAAAACCGGTAAAAGTCGTACCGAATTGGTACTTAAGACCTTTCGGTTCGGGAAATTCGGTACCGGTACCCAGTATCATTTGCTCATCTCTGACCACGTGTTTCATACGAACAACATCATTCCATATAACGTTTTTGGTTGATTTTCTTTTGATTATCTTTTAGTGTTTTTTTTTCTATATTTTCTTTTTATTCTTGTCAGCGGTTCCGTGCGCAACGCGCTTGTAGTGATTTCAAAACATTGGTACTGGTACCAAAAATACCAGTTACGGCAGTTACAGTACCGGTATATGAAGGTAAAAACCAGTAGTGAACTGGTACAATGAACACCAAAAGTCGTATCGAATTGGTACTTAAGATCTTTCAGTTCGGGAAATTCGGTACTAGTACCCAGTATCATTTGCTCATTTTTTACTACAGGTTTCATACGAACAACATCATTATCATACAACTTTTTGGTTGATTTTCTTTTGGTTAACTTATGTTTTTTTTTCTATATTTTCTTTTTATTCTTGTGAGTGGTTGCGTGCGCAACACGTTTGTGGTGATTTCAAAACACATGTAAACACAGACTAAACAATAAAAGGCATTCGCCGCAACGCGGTGATAGTAAAAAACTAGTTCAATTAATATTTTAAGTTGCCAATAAGATGGTGGTGGAGTGGTAAGAGAGAGACTTGGTGTTCTAAGGGACTCAAGTTCGATTCCTCCTCTCCCCATTATTTTCTGCGGCACCTGGTGATGATGGGAGATTAGGCGAATAGGTGGAGATTGCTAGTTCGATCCTTGAACTGAGCGGGTTTTACCTCACCGCACTGTCGTGCCTCTGGGCAAGTGTTCACGGGCTTCGGCCCTAGGTGAGGGTTTTCCCCGGTTCGGAGGCGAGTGTATCCCGATGTAGTGAATTTCGCCAGTAACCCAGTTGGAGGACTCGTTTTTTTTTTCTTCTAATTTTTAGTTAAACTACAACGTGACAACTAAATGATGGGTTAGTTAAAGTTCATTATGTGTATTAAATCCTAGTGGCATTTTGGGGGTGAGATAAGTTTAGGACCATCAGGTCCTAGGTTCGATTCTCACAAGAGGGGTTTTCTCAGATTTGTTGGGTTTCCTTCTAAATTGGTATATAGGCATTGTTGCCTAATAGAGATGGAAATGATCTGGTGGCATGAGGATACCTAGTGATCCGTTAATGATCTAAAATTTCATGCCAGGGCGTTATTTTATACCACAACATCATTTATTCATTTATAACTCGAATTTCAATTTCAACTAGATTTATTGATCATATATGTATCACAGTGGATGACAGTCCGATGCTTGTGACATTACATTCTTGTATTCACATCGCCTACCCGGGGATCGGTTATATATATCATAGTTGCTGATAGCCTGAAGCTTGTGACATTAGGTTCTTGTATTCACATCCCAATTGTACATTTCTGGTACACGGTGGCGATAGGCGTTCCGGCTTATGTTAGTTTCGGCTGCATAATGTTCCTAGGTTGTAGCCCTCCGAAAAGCGGTTCCCTGTGTCATCATTCTTCACGCGTCCTCTTTGAGGCGCGACTTGATTCTGCAGCATCAAGGAAAAAAGAAACATTAACATTAAGCAACTAGGGGTGTTCACAGTTGAAAGTACGAACCTGGTCTTCATAGTTCATACACGAACCTGCACAACTAGGGGTGTTCATTGAATCGTATATAGAATTTTCGAATTATTCGAATCGAATTTTTCGAATAATTTTTATTTTCCCTTGAATTCGTATTCGATTCGAATTCGATTAAAATCTACCAAATTCGATTCGAATTCGTATTCGAATAAAAAACCCAATTCGTATTCGCTTCGTATTCGATTAAAATTTCGAATTCGATTAATTCGATTTGATTTAGATTCTTTAAAAACATGTAAAAAACTATTAAAATGAAACATAAATTTTAAAGCAACCATAATGCACGATATCATATTAAAACAGTTCCAAATAAAGTATCATAAATCTAAAATTCAAAATGAGAAGTCGGGAATAACCACTCTACATTACAAGTTAATATTTTTAGGGTTAGGAATCTATTGATATATTTGTTACTTAGCTTTTAGTTATGGGCCATGTAGTTGGTTTGGTAATGGGTAATTTTAATACTTGGAATAGATTTTGAAAATAATTTGTAGTAAAGACTAATAAAAGTTATATATGTATTATATATAAAAATAATAAATAAAAATGTATAATTTTTATTCGAATTTCGAATCGAATTTGAAATTGTAAATTCGTATTCGATTTATTTGACTCGAATTGAATCGAATCGAATTCGAATTCTTATAATCGAAACGAATTCTTGATAATCGAATCGAATTTAAACGAATTTCGAATTTTTCGAATTCGAAACGAATTCTGAACACCCCTATGCACAACTCATTGGCGCCTTCCTCGTCTAGTACACGTTTACATCTTATCCCTTAACTTATATTCTAACCCACATCGCTGAGGAGCCTGGTCTGCTGCCAGCGGTGGCAGCCTGTTTCGAAAAATCCCTATCTTGATATTTTGAGAGGACCAAATTATCTCAGAATTAGGCAACTATCAGTCGAGTCGATTTGAGTATTATAAGTCAAAGTCAACTTTTGGCTTTTAAAGCTGAAAACAACCGAGAAACTAAAAACAAAAATGGGATATATAAGCTTACCACATATTTTGATGACGGTACATCATCACAAATCTGGTTTCGTGAAACATTGACGGGCGCCACCTGACAAATTTCTTCTAGAAAATGCTTCAACTGCACCTCAGATTCTATCGATCATATCTTGACACGCTGCACAAATTAAGTAACCTTGTAAAACACAGCAATACCTAAAAGCCCAAAATAGCAAACTGACCCACTAACCTCCCAATCAACTTAAAACAATGATAATTATGTATCCTTTGTTGTACATCATGCCCATCATCCCAAAAGCTATCATTTTACAAAAAAATAAATAAATAAATAAATAAATAAATAAATAAATAAATAAAAAATAGAACAAATCACGTCATATCATCTAATAATCAACTCAGTCCACACAATATAATCCATATTCGAAAAAGATTACCAAATTAAGTACCCGAATGGGACGCTTAGTCAACCATGCTGACATAAACCCCTCCAGCTATAACCACTCCAATGGTGACTCCTGTAAGTAACCTTCCCTACAGTTTCAAAATGACTAAATTAAAAACCCTAAATCAATACAAACTCAAATAATTTCCTAATCCATAACTATCTAAAAGCTGCAAAAATTCATTATTAATCTCTCAAAACATGAAATAAGAACTTATTTTATAAAATTAAGATGCAAACAAAAAGAGCTTACCATTCTTGTCGGAACCAATTCAAGTCCAAAAAGATAACGCGCCGTTAAAAACGTTGGGGACAGAACTGGCGCAAGGCGTTATCCTTTTGGACTGAAGTGGCACGTTTCAAGAATGTTGAGGACGGAACTGGCGCAATTTTTTTTTTTTTTTGGAATGAAGTGACATACAATTTGTTTCATAATGAAAGATACCCACATAGAAACCATCAATTTGGCACTATGACCCAGCAAGAAGTCAATTGTGAAACTTAACAAGCAAATTATACTTTGGTCAGTTATTGGTAAAGAAATCTGGGCACATCAAAATTGAGAAGAAACAAATCTGAACTCTCGTCAATCATGCATCTTTAAGAAGCATCTTGCTGAAATTATCACATCAAAAGAATACTGAACGAGCAAATACCTATCTGCAGATTCTCTTATTATGCTACATAACGATTTGGATACCGGATAAAATCCATAGCCTAAGAACAATGCATTGTTTTTTCTATCTCAGCAACAGTACCTGCGTGCAGTACTCTAAAGGGTTGAGCAGAAGACGTGAAAAGGCAATATGATAGCATACTAGTAACCTTGTCTGAATTAGGATCAAGCTAAGACACCTACATAGTTATATTAAACTGAAACAAACACAATTGTGTAAGCGTTACGAATTCATTAAATGGAAAATGTCTAACAACCAAACACATGAACACCAAATAGAATTTGGTAGAGATTTCCTGCTTTCCGCATTTTGCAAGTTATAATCTTCATTTTTCATCCCACAATTACTATCTCAGTTTCACTCCCAGTCGCACAAGCTAGGATCGTTCAATAATTCTTTTGGCACAAGCTTACCGAACAACTTAAGCATACTTCTATCTAGTAAACCAGCTGCGATATGATCTATAAATAACGATAAAGTCGAAGCATCAAGTGAGTAACCTCTATCATCCATTTCCTGTAAAAGCATCTCCACATCATCATAGTGCCTGTTCTTTAGATATCCTTGGAGTAAAACACGGTAAGTAACATCATTAGGCGGGCAGCCACTCTCTTCCATTTTAAGAAACAACAACTTTGCTTCCCCCAATTGACCTTCCCGACAAAAACCACTGATCATCACGTTATATGTACGAACATCAGGTTGCAAGCCTTTATCAATTAGACCTTGGAAAAGAATCCTCGCAACTTCGACTTTCCCATTTTTGCCTGCACCATCAATGAGAATGTTGTACACTGCAATATCAGAATTAAGCTTGCTGTTACCCACCAAATAAAACAAAGAAAGTGCATCCTCTACTAGATGGTTGTTGCAAAGGCCATCTAAAACTATTCCATAAGTGCATTGGTCTGGGATTTGGCCTTGTGCATGCATCTCGTCAACGAGTCTGCGCGCAGCTACACAACGCCCAACCTGAAAAAATCCTTGTATCATGGTGCTGTAAGTGACTACATCGGGTTTTAAACCTTTTACAGTCATTTCATGAAACATTTCCTCAGCCTTCTCAATATTCAGATTCTTGCAATACCCATTCAATAAACTACTGTAAGTAACAACATCAGGAACGAGACCTCTAAGTGTAATGGAATCAAAAATCTCCCTTGCTTTGATCATTTCACCTCGAAGACAGTAACCATCAATAAGTGAGTTGTATGTCACTATGTTTGGAACCTTACCTCTCTCAATCATGATGTTGATAACAGCCTCAGCTTCTTTTACTTTACCTTCCTTGCAAAATGCATCAACTAATGCAGTAAAGGTTTTCACATTTGGAGAAATGTTATCATCCTCCATTTGTTTTAGCATCTTTGAGGCCTCATCCCAACGACCAAACTTACAAAGACCACAAATTAAAGAGTTGTAGGTGATGACGTTTGGTAGAATACCTTTGTCAGATACCATTTCTTTTAAGAGCTTGAAAGCATCATCAATCATTTTATCCTTGCAAAGACTATCAATGATGGTGCTATATGTAACGCAGTAACGATACTAGGCTGACAATTTTTTTGTTCCATTAGCCTGAGCAAAGCAACTGCTGTAACGTTATAACCGAACTTGCAAAGGCCTTTAATCATTGTGTTGTAAGTAACTACGCTAGGTTCACAAAGGTTTTGTTTGATGAGCTTCTTGAATAATATCTCTGCTTCAAGAATCCTATCTTCAAGGACGAGTCCGTCTAAGAGTGCACTAAATATGTACACATTGGGTGGAATAGCTCGCCTAAAGCAGCATCCTAGGAGTGCAAACCCGTCTTTGGTGCGATACAACTGGCAACAACACTTGATTGCAATACTGATGGAGTATTTATCAACGGGAACACCAAGGGAACACATTTGGTTGAAAAGATGAAGAGAAGAAGAAAAATGTTTCATTTTGGTAACAAGATGCAACAACTGAGTGAACTGAACAATAGAGGGCAAAGGGCGTGTGTGTGACATTTCATCAAACAGGTTCAAGGCATCATTCAAGTTGGTAATTTTATCAACCATAGATCGATTTGTGGAGAAATTAGAGTGAAGAAGGAAGGATTTAGTGATAAAATTACCTCTGAATTTGATAAGAAGAGAATTTGCGAGATTCATGATCGTCGAAACGGAGTTGATGCTTCAACTTAACTAAGAAATGTTAGAAAGCAATGTTCTCTGTGTCTTATTTTGCAAATTTTCACTTTTATCTTGAATGTTTAAAAAAAAAAAAAAAAACTTATACAGTAGCCATCCACTTAATGATCAAACTATGTGATTTGACCGCGCGTTGCGGCGATACATTACCGCGAGTACTGGATTGGTATCGCTTTGGTTCGTTACAATACCAGCACGATACATGCACTTCGTGTAGAAATCAATCCACTGAAAACGACAAAAATGAACACGGGTATTGACACGAATGTTCAAACGGTATTGATTGATTCAGATCGTCATAGTATTAATATCATTATTCATATACCGTTGCAGACAAAGTTGTATAAACTAAAGTTATCGAAACCGAAAACCATAAAAATGAATACAATCAGGTTATTAAAAGTAAAAACAATAAAAATTAATAGCGGTATCGATACAGATGTTGTTCAATCAATTCGATACTTTTTGGTACATTATCGGCACATTATCTATTTCAAAGAAAAAACCTTATCACAATATTGGAAAAAATAAACACAGATTATTAGAAAAATCGAAACAAATGATAAATAATAATTTTTTATAAAAATAAATAAATACTTTAAAATAATAATTACCATTCATTGTCATTTTTTGTTTGGTTTAGTACACCTGTAGCACAATATTTATTTTAAATAGAAGTGATACTATAACGTTAAAAGAACATTGTTGTGGTTTTTTGTTTCTTTTGTAAATTAAAAAACGTAAGTTAAACTAAATAATTGAATAAAATAGCATTTAAAAATAAATAAACACTTAAAAATAGAGTTAAAACATAATAAACACATTAGAGAAAACACTGAAAGACTGTTCATGGACAGTTTTAATTGATATGTATAATGTGTTTCACACTCACGCCCATTCCATAAGACTATGGGGTATGGGTATGGGTTTGGGTTGAGGTGTGGGTTGAGAGAAAACGTCCAAGCCACCATCCTGGGTGGGCTTGGGTTGGGTTGGGGCGTGGCCCTTGGGGTTTAGGTTTGAAGCCGGGTGTAGGGCAGGCTTGAGATTCGATGTGGCGGCCTCCTATTTGCTGTCCACCGCCATGTCATAGCGGGTTTGAATTTTAAATTCCAACCGTTTGGCCAAGCCAAGTAGTCACCCCAACCCCCAACATCCCCTATAAATGTAACCCCAAACCCCACCGGCTACCCCATCCCAAACCGTCGCTGTCCACCGCTACCCCAACCATAACCCACTTGATCCCACAAACCCGCTACCCCAACCCGAAGAAGATGGCCTCTTGGACCCACGAAGAAGAATTGGCTCTCATCACAAGCGTCGTTGACGCAATGAAGGGGCGGCAACCCGGTCAAACACGATATTGGCCGGAAGCCTTTGCAAGATGCCGACATAACGTCGGACACGACCGACACAACTTAAACGCGTGCCAACATAAATGGCGCGAGCTACGGCCGAAGCTTGATCGTTTCAAGGCCTACTACGAAGCCGTTCCGAGCGGTGAGTTAAGCCACGAGGACCGGGTGACGGTGGCGAACATTGAGTTTCGAGGCAAGGAGCGAAAAGCGTTCGACAAGCTCGCGCTTTTTGAAATTTACCTAACGCTCTAGGTTTTTTTTTTTTTTTTTTTTTAAGAAATGCTCTGTTTTTTGTTTAGAAACCAAAAGTTTAAATGGATGTTTGTACAAGAATTGTTGATAAATATGTCATCCATGCTCTCATTTTCATCTTCATCTCCTTTCACTTTTGACTCCTTGCCCTTTATTGTTACCAATTTCAAATGTTGGAGGTGTCAAATCCGGTGACGGAGATTTCAAATCTGCCGAAGGTGCCATCTCCTTTCACGCTTGAGGACACATGAATCGCCGGACTGTTTACCCATCACTGCAACTCGCCGGATGCGTCTGCAACTCGTCGAAGATGACTGCAACTTTCAGGTGCATCTCGGCACTTCCAGACGCATCCCAGCACTTCAAGACGCATCCCAGCACCTCTAGACGCATCCCGTGCATAATGCGCCGCTCCAAGGACGCGTGAGGTGGCAAAATTCGAAAGTGGTTTTGGTCAATGACCATTTTCGTAATTTTCCCTTTATAAAAATATAGGGGTGGGGTAGAGAAATGGTTAATTGGATGTAGTGAGTTCTTAGTAGATTTTTTTTTAATTTTATAGATAAAGAAACGTTTGGTGGATGGGGTGTAGTGAATTTTTAGTAGATTTTTTAAAATTTAAATATAAGGGAAGGTTCGATGGATGGAAAGTAAATTCTCTTATGTTTGAGCAAGCACTTGAAACCAGACATATAATTTAAAAAACAAATACGTAATATAATCATATTACATGGTGTTTACGAGTATTTTTTTTTTAATATTAATTAATACCAAACAAGCAAACCCCACATACATGTCATTCGATTTCCGGTAGCACTGGTCATATAAAACTCTACCTAGAGCTTTCATATTAGAGTCTTCATCTCCTTCATCTCTAAATTTTAGAGAACAAGTAATAGTAAATCACTACATATAGAAATTCATTATTCACATCAGGGCCGGCCCATATGGGGTGTGAGGTGGGTGAATGTCCAAGGTCCAAACTCTTCGAGGGCCCGAACTTTTAAAAATATATATTATATATTGATTGTGTGTATATATGTTTTGTTTGGAAATTTTAATCTAATTGAAGTTTGGTATTCTCGTCTACTACGTTCCACATTTAAAGATTTAGAAAGTATATTCAAGTACCAAGTTGAATTCTGTCAAAAGTCTTTTAGTTTGATATGTTTTTCAAAGTATTTCTTCTTTTTTATATTTCTCCACATCATATTTTCTTATTGTCCCTTTTATTTTTCTCCACATTATGTTTCTTTTTATCTTATTGTTTTTCTATTTTTTCCTAGTTCAATTTAAGTTCTTTTATTTAGTTTAAAAGTGTTATCTATTATTAATTATTTTTTTGTTTATTTTTAAATTAAATTTAACTAAACAGTTATTAATAAATTTTGAAATGGTTTTCCATTTTATTATACAAAAACTGACGAAGAGAATACAATTTGGGCGTAATACGATTAATTTTTTTGGGTTTTTTCTTTCGTAGTTTATAGCGAGTGCATTTTCACCCCGCAAAACCCATAGGTTTGATTTCACTAGTTTATATATGTATTTAATTTTTTATATAAAAGATATGTATATTTTTAGCGGCCCATTTTTTTCATTTATTCTAATGTTTTCTACTATATAATGTATTAATTCAAATATATTTGTCTTTTTTTTTTTAATTTAGGGTTTGAAATTTGAGTGTTTATTACAAGATCTTGTTGGAACTTTGATGTTTAATATTTTAAATGTATGTTTAGACTTTGTTTAGTGTTAATTGTATGTTTAGACTTTGATTATTTGAAAGATTTTGTTTAATGATCGAGAGTTTTGCTTCAAAAAATAGGAGAACCATATTGTACGATTAGTAAGTAAGCTCGGTCATTTTTGCTACACTATATTTTTGTTAATTTGTTTTATCTATTTTTATAACAATTATCGTTGTGTTATGCGCTTTTAGTTTTTATATACGTAATTGAATGACTGATAAGTTTATATTATATGGAGATTTGCGAATATGGCCCAAAATTTTTATTTCGAACAGGGCCAAAAATCCTTTTTTGTGATTTTCGGAGACGACCCCGATTCACATCTTCAAACTCATAGATTGTACCTCAAACATTTTGGTTTATACCTCAAGCATGGAAGAAAGAAAAAAAAAATATACGTCACACCCTAACTAGTAGCGGAAGCAAAAGGTTATACTTTGGTACAAGCACATTGTTTATAAAGATACTATATTAAACATTAAACCGTACATCCTGTTACACTTTTGTTTACATACTATGAGTATGTTACAACGACATGTTCCTGCGAACAACTTCATTCTTATGGGAGGTATGCTTCTATGTGTGTAACTACCCGTAAAGCAAAATTTGAAGCAGCAAACACACGTATCATTCAACTTCATGTTTACCTGAAAAACAAGTTCAAAAACGGTCAACTACAAATAGTTGGTGAGTCTCACTGGTTTGTTTATCTCTATGAGAAAGTACACAAATAGAGTTTTGCGCACGTGATGTAATTATACTAAGTCCACATGTGAAGCCTCAACGTGTTTCCAAATCACCATGGCCAACACCAACCACAACAAACAAACCCAGCATAACAATACCCCAATAGTTATGCCTAATACAACATAGCTTGTTTCAGTGTATGAATATGTGCAACCGCGTTGTCTCGAGTGGCATCCTGTCATTGGCAAACTTGTCGTGCGGTTTAGGCTCACCGGGCCAAATAGTACTATCCACAATATTCGCTGGCCAAATAGTTAATCACTTGTGCTCGTGAGGATTTTCCTTGTGTTAGATGTCTAACACAGATAATTCAAATGTTCATGTGCATATGTGTATAAAACATGTTTCCCCCCAAGGCGTTTAAAAAAACGTGTATAAAAGAGGGGCCATGAAACTCACCTGGTAAGGTTTGTTCACAGTATGCAATAGCAGTATAGTAGTGTAATCGTAGTGCTAGTTCGGTCCTAGGATTAGTATTGTACGGTTAATTACCAAAAGTAGCTTTCGGATCGATATTTGTTGTATACTAAGTTCGGATACGGATATTCATCTGAAAATGGGTTAATAGCCTCAGTTAGTGTTTGGTATGCAGGAATGGGAGGTGGAATGGAATGGAATGAGCTACTGCGAGGGAATGAAAAAAAGTATGTTTGGTTGGTCAATGTAATAGAATCACCCATTATATAAGTCATTCCATTCCCTCAAGTTCATTCCATCCACTACCCCTGTTTTTTTCCATTCCATTCCCTCTCTTACCCTACGTCACAAACGCCGCCCATCATCGCCACCATCCACCACCACCACCTGCCGTCGTCACCACCCGCCACCAACCTCCCTCGACCACCACCGCCGTCCTCCGCCGCCGCCGTCCTCCGTCGCCGTCGCCACCGCCGCCATCGACTACCATCGCTGCCACCCGCCATCGCAGACCACCGCCACCCTGACCACTACCGCCACCCTCCGCTGACCACCACCACCATCCTACATTGCCACCACTCGCTAGTGTCGACCACCACCATCCACCATCCACCGTCATCGCCGCCACCATCATCGACCACCATCGCCGCCACCCACCACCCCAACCACTACCGCCACCCTCCGCCGAACACCGCAACCCTCCGCCGAACACCGCCACCATCCTCCGCCGCCACCACCCGCTACCATTCACCACCACCACCCACCGTCTTCGTCGCCATGACGCCATCACCACCTGTTGCCACCACCATCGACGCCACCTGCCACCGCAGACCACCACCAACCCCGACCATCGTCGCCGCCACCGCTAACAACCGTCACCCACCACCACCCACCGCCACTAGTCGCCACCGATCACCGCCACCACCCATCGTCGATTTAATTCATTCATTTTTTCTTACCTACCAAACAACACAAGGCGATTTAATTCATTCATTTTTTTCTTACCTACCAAACAACACAAGGTGATGATTTATTCATAAAAGGTAATGATAAAGGTATAAAAAATATTATTTAATTGAAAAGGAGAGAGAAAATGTAGTGTTTTTTAGTGTAATTTAGGGTGAACATATGGTGGAATGGATGTGAATGCTCTAATCAAACAAGACTATGGAATGTAATGATCCATTTCATTCCTTTGTCCATTCCATTACATCGTCTGTTCCGTTCCCCCATCTGTTCCATTACGCCATACCAAACAGACCCTCAAAGTATGGCGCTGGGTAATGTCTTAGTTTCAAAATCAGGTTTGGCTTCTGTTCACCATAATCCGTGCTCGTCACGGTTGATCGTTTTGAGGTTTAGGATAATGGCATGATCACATACAATAGAATAACTCGTTGAATAATATGGAATGATTTGTTTAACAAATAAAGTTTAGGCGTTAAAACAATCAAAATTGCCCAACCGATTAGTTTGGAATTCGCAAAGCAAGCGTGTAATTTATTCAAATTATCCAATTTACCCAAGAAAAGTTCGGATTCATTCCAGACTTCCTGACCATTGCCAATTAGTCATTAAAACGCTTAAAAGTCCTGACGGGTTCGTTAAGTTATTGTTTTGGCGGCTTATATTAAAAATAGTGTTTTTAACGCGTAATTTTCATAACGTGTTTTTAACCCTTCTGATATATAAGTAATAGGAAAATTATTTTTAGAAAATATTAAATTCATTTTTTAAGTTTAATAATTTGGTTTTAAAAATCCGATTAATCATTAATTTGGCGATTTATACCATCCGACTTCCATTAATTCCAAAATTTTTACTGAATGACTGAAATAAGTCCAGATAGTTTCTGTAATATTTTCAAAGTCTACCAAGCTTCCCAAATAGGGTTTTCGGCTGTCCAAATAGGGTTTTCGGCTGTCGACAGTTTGATAAAACACGATTTCTAAAACCATATCTAGGGTTAACCAATGAACCCCGAATATTGTGTAGAACATTCTCAATCCAAATAAAACAAAGGAATGTAAACGAACTTTCCGCGCTGATTATATAGCGTGAACAATTGTTTTAAGATTTTTGAATTTAAACAGAAGGTTTGGTTTATAGCTGGATGCCTGGATACATGGTTTACAATTCTGAACACAAGAGTCAACGTTGACCTGTTGGTCAAAGTCAACCAAAAAGTCAAAGATAGTGATCCGGTTACAGAGGACGAACGTTTGCTAAGACATATGGCAAGCTCTGATTAACAGTTGCCCCTCAATATTATAAACACACACAGTAAGACATCAACCAAAAATGTTTGCAGTTGAATTAATATATTTTTAACATTGAGCAACCCTTCCAATTTGGATTTTCGATTATATAGTTTGGAACTGACCCTTTGGACCGTCTACATACCTGAACCGGACATGTTTTAAATGGTTCGGTTCTCAGTTCTATAACCTCATCTCTTTTGGTTCTCGGTTTCCGGTCGGTTCGCTCCAGCTTCGGCGGTTCCGACCCGTTTGGTATCCTCTAATCAAGAACAGCTGAAGCTTGATTTTAGTTAATTACGATCAAGCTATGATATACTCATTGAAGATATCAAGCTCGAACTAGCATATAAAGTCGATAAAATGTTAAAACATAATGTCTCAACAAGCAAAAAAAGGTACAAACGAAGAAGATGTTACAACTAGCATTCATTCATGAAATCAACAAAACATCATTCATGAAACGAAGACAGTAACCATCTATAAGTGAATTGTATGTCACTATGTCTGGAACCTCACCTCTCTCAATCATGATGTTGATAACTAGATCCTTTGTCTACACTGAACAAATGTATATATGTTGACACTTTACCAAGTTTGAGCCAAACTGGTTCATCTCTCGTAACCCGGCCCGGATTGCACTACCAAATCGGTTTCAACTGGGCCCAAACCGCCAATTTGTATATTGGTTCCCCCTTTCGTCACTCAAACCGGTTTCAACCCAACCCAAAAAAAAAAAAAAATACTTGATACCAGTTTTTGGTTACCGCTTTGTGAACCAAACTCATTTTAACCCGAGCCAAACTGGTTTGAATAGGGTTCGTACTTTTTTCACTCAAAAAGGTTTATGACCCGACAGCAAGGCAAATGAAGTTTTTTGGTCTTTTACCTTTCACACAAATGTTGCATTGTACATAAACACAGATGACCTCCACTCTGGCACTATGATACAATCATCACCTTCTTTCCAGACGTATATATAACCAACCTCATACTAACTTTTCAACAAAAATAAACAAATCAAACACCTAACCAAGAAACAGAAACAATGTAAAACAAAAAAAGAACCATGAATGAAAAGCATCACCAATGGCAAGGTTCAAACATCCCCCTTTGCCATTCCATAAGTGGCCTTTGCTGTGCTTTTGTGATCTCAAATCTTCATTTTCATTTACTATGTGGGGTCAGGTTGGGGGATACGGTTAAACAAGTTCTTGAAAAATGTATAAGCGTTGTGAATTCATTAAATGGACAATGTCTAGTGACCACACACATGTAAAACCACACATAACAACCAAATAGAATTTGGTAGAGATTTCCTGCTTTCTACATTTTGTAAGTTATTATCTGCATTTCTCATCCCACAATTACCATCTCAGTTTCACTCCCAGTCGCACAAGCTAGGATCGTTCAATAATTCTTTTGGCACAAGCTTACCGAACAACTTAAGCATACTTCTATCTAGTAAACCAGCTGCGATATGATCTATAAATAACGATAAAGTCGAAGCATCAAGTGAGTAACCTCTATCATCCATTTCCTGTAAAAGCATCTCTACATCATCATAGTGCTTATTCTTTAAACATCCTTGGAGAAAAACACTGTAAGTAACATTATTTGGTGGGCAGCCACTCTCTTCCATTTTAAGAAACAACGACCTTGCTTCCGCCAATACACCTTCCCTACAAAAACCACTAATCATCACAGTATAGGTATGAACATCAGGTTGCAAGCCTTTATCAATTAGGTCATGGAAAAGATTCTTTGCAATATCCACTTTCCCATATTTTCCTGCACCATTGATGAGGATATTGTACATAGCAATATCAGAATTAAGCTTGCTATCACCTACCAAATGAAACAAAGAGAGAGCTTCTTCTACTTGACGATTTTTGCAAAGGCCCTCTAAAACTATTCGATAAGTGCATTCATTTGGAATTTGGCCTTGTGCATACATCTCATCAAAGAGTTTGTGTGCATCTACACAACGCCCAACCTGAAAAAATCCTTGTATCATGGTGTTGTAAGTGACTACATCGGGTTTTAAACCTTTTCCGGACATTTCACGAAACATTTGCTCAGCCTTCTCAATATTCAGATTCTTGCAATACCCATTCAATAAACTACTGTAAGTAACAACATTAGGAACGAGACCTCTAAGTGTCATTGAATCAAAAATCTCCCTTGCTTTGATCATCTCACCTCGAAGACAGTAACCATCAATAAGTGAACTGTACGTCACTATGTTTGGAACCTCACCTCTCTCAATCATGATGTTGATAACAGCCTCAGCTTCTTCTATTTTACCTTCCTTGCAAAATGCATCAACTAATACATTAAAGGTTTGCACATCTGGAGAAATCTTTTCATCCTCCATTTCTATTAGCAGCTTTGAGGCCTCATCCCAATGACCTAAGTTACAAAGGCCACGAATTAAAGAGGTGTAGGTAATGACATTTGGTAAAATTCCTTTTTCAAATACCATCTCTTTAAAGAGCTTGAAAGCATCATCAATCAGTTTATCCTTGCAAAGACTATCAATGATGGTGCTATATGTAACAATACTAGGCTTGCAGTTTTTTTGTTCCATTAGCCTGAGCAAAGCAACTGCTGTAACGTTATTACTGAACTTGCAAAGGCCTTTAATCATTGTGTTATACATAACAACATTAGGTTCACAAAGTTTTTGCTTGACGAGCTTCTTGAATAACATCTCTGCTTCAAGAATCTTATCTTCAAGGACGAGTCCATCTAAGAGTGCACTATATATGTACACATTGGGTGGAATAGCTCGCCTAAAGCAACAGCCTAGGAGTGCAAACCCGTCTTTGGTGCGATACAACTGGCAACAACACTTGATTGCAATGCTCATAGAAAATTCATTAACAGGGACACCAAGGGAACACATTTGGTTGAAAAGATGAAGAGAGGTAGAAAAATGTTTGATTTTAGTAACAGCGGTCAACAACTGAGTGAAGTGAACAACAGATGGAAGAGGGCATCTCTGTGACATTTCATCGAACAGGTTGAGTGCATCATTCAAGTTGGTGATTTTATGAAGCATGGATCGATTTGAGGAAACATCGGAATGTAAAGCTAAGTGGAAAGAAGAGAAAGGGGTTTCGGAATGAAGATGGAAGGAGGAGTTGGTGGTAAAATTACCTCTAAATTTGATGAAAGCCATGCGATTCATCATCTTCGGTAGGAGGAAACGGAGTAGAAGCAGCCTTCAACCTAGCTATGAAATTTCCATTTCTACAAAACTCAAAAATTGAGTCACACCCCCACATTCACATCTTTCATTTATATTATTTTGCATTTTTCACTTTTCTCTTAAACTAGTGGAATTTTCCCGCGAGTTGTGACATAATTAAGTTCGTGTCGGTTAATTTTACTATGGTTCAGTATGATAGTGGCATTCGGTACTACAACCAAAAGATAATATCCAAAGTCGTGATATTCTAAATATTGACATGTGCTTTACATTGATCTAAAACTATAAAACTAATATTTTTTCGAAAGATAGACACATGTCATACCCGACGATCACACAAATAACTCATTTTTAGTTTAACAATCACTATTTCTATGAAAAAATTTAAAGGATTTAAAAATATATTATCTTATATGCTAGAATATTACATGTGTTTGGAAACGAAATATTTTCTAATTTGTTTGCATGTGATGTAAAACCAATTTTTTTTACCAATGAATTCTCCCTATTTCTCACATGTGATGTAAAAAAAGAAATGTCATTAGATGACATTTTTTATAAATACCTTTTAAAATGAGGGATGATTTATGTATTGTAGCTAAGCGCTTGGTATAGCTAAGCACTTGATCTTTTATACAAATATAATAACGTGTCATATTATACACCAGAAAGGACAACACCGTTGTAAGTCGTATTCTTTGTATCCATGAGTAAGGATTCTTGATTCAGATATAGATATAGATGATTAAAAGTAATAACTTAGAATTAGGAGTCATTTAAAAAAAATTAAAAAATAATAAATTTCAAATATTAAATTCAATAATTCACCCAACATATCCATATTATAAATACTATTTACATCTCAATGTGGCTCTAGTCTACTGTAGGTTTTCTTTTTAGGTTTTTATCTAACTAGTTATTTTCCGTCCGCACGTTGCGGCGGGGACCCAATAACTACAAAAGGCGTGTCTGCAATGCCAAAATATGGATGAGCTCGGTACCGGTAACGGGACCGAAAGTACCGATCCAGAAAATCATCGAAATTAGGTACCAGCACTGAAAATGCTTGGTACAATACGGTGTGGTATTTGAAGGTAAAAATAAAAAAAATACAGGCATGGTGCTAGACCAGTGACGAACTGAAAGTAACGATTCTGAAAACGCCAAAAGGTGGGTACCAAATTGGTACAGAAAATAATTTGGTATAGTAAATTTGGTACCGATACGATACCGGTTTGATTACAGGATTTGATACGATTTGCTCATCAATATTCTAAATATCCAAGTTAATTTTACATGCTACAATTCATTCATTACAGAAAAAGACAAAAAAGAAAGCAAAAGAAATTGTTGTGTATATAAAACCTCATTCAAACGAAATACTGTTTACTTACTGTGTGTATGAAAAGTAGTCTAAACGGTGCAATTACTTGCATTGCTGCGTTGCTACAGGATTTGATGAGCTCGGTACCAACCGGTATCGAAAATACCATTACCAAAATCCCCAAAAGTGGGTACCGATACCGAATATACCTGGTATGGTACGGTTCGGTACTGGTACGACACCGGTATTTGAGGGTAACAACCGGTGAATACCGGTACTGAAAATACACCGGTTTGGTAAATTTGGGATTGGTACCGGTACCCGTACCCGATACCATTTACTCATCTCTTAGTGATGTTACTATTCATTCCATTCTAATTCTAATTCTAATTTTAATTAATTAATATATAGGTAATATGTTTTGTAAGTTTTAATCACATCTTTAAACTTTAAAAAAATTGTGTTCGTTAATTATTCCAATTGCCGGCATTGTACAAGTAAGTAAACGAAGTGGGCCAACACCGATTAAACAACGTCAGTATCAGTATCAGTATAAATATCCATTTCTATTGTTTTTTATTGATGTAAAACATGCCTCCATATCAACATTTTTGTTTCTCTTTCGGTTTTTATAGCGAATGTTGGTATCATAACGAACCGAACCGACACCAACCAAATTCCTACCGCATAGATTTAGGGTATGTTTGGTGCAAGGTAATAGAATGGATGAGGGAATAGAATGGACGAGGGAATGGAATGAGCGAGGTAATGGAATGGACAACCGAATAAAATGAATCATTCCATCCATTGTGATGTTTGGTTACTCATTTGTGAATATAATGAAATATTACTTTGTACAATTTGATAATAAAAAAAGACGAAGTAACGAAACATAATTGTATTAAAAATGACAAAAATATGACTGCCTTAATAATAATATATTAATGGTAAAAAACTTATAATATAAATATAATAATAATATATTTCTTTTTTATTCCTCGAAGGAATGAACAAAAAACATCCCTCACCAAGGAATGAAATTTTTATATTTGGAAGGAGTACATTCGTTTGGAATCCTCTATTCCATTACCACATTATAACGAAACATGTTTCTTTATATTCCATTTCACCTTCTATTCCTTCACACCAAACGCTACCTTACAATTTTGAGTAAACTTCCGTTTTGCTCCCTGTGGTTTGGTCACTTTAACGGTTTTGCTCCAAACCTTTAAAAATAGCCATTTTGTTCCCTGATGTTTCGGTTTTTTTTGCCAGTTTGCTCCCCGCCTCTAACTCCATCCAAATTGTTTGTGTTTCCATTTTGCTCCCAGCAGCCAGCAGGGAACAAACTGGCAAAAAAACCAAAACATCAGGGAGTAAAATGGCTATTTTTAAAGGTTTGGGGCAAAACCGTTAAAGTGACCAAACCACAGAGAGCAAAACTTTATACTATCTGTATAAAGTTCCGAGAATATATCGTTGCGACATGTTTATTTTTATGCACATAAATTTCGTTGAAATGGAGTTTTATTTGAAATAGAGTACGGTACCGGTAACATGACAAATCAAGCTTATGTTGTCGACCGAAAACATCGGTATCGATAGTATCAATTGCGTTACAAGTATTTGTTTGTTATGGTTTTTGGTCGATGTAAAACACGTTGCGACATCTTTTGGGGCTTATCACGACTTTATTTTTTAAGTTTTCCTTTCCGGTTGCTATATCGAGTGTCTGTACTATATCAATGCCGTAATGAAGCGAACCAAATGAATTTCTGTCATTAACGTTATTTTTACCATTGTGTAAGGTCACTCATTGGCTTAGAAAGGTTATACGCTTGCAAAGTATGTTGACTTGTTGACCAAATTCTTTACCTACACTGAACAAATGTGCATGTTGACACTTTACCAAGTTTATATGTGTTTGGTTATCAATACATGAACATTCGGCTTGCTACAATATTATCAAACCGTTATACTGTGGGGTATGGGGCGTGGGTTGGCTGAAAACACCCAAGCCACCACCCCGGTGAGCTTGGGTTTGGGCGTGGCCCAAGGGGCGGGAGTTTAAACCCGGACGTGGGGCGGGCTAGCGATCCTATGTGGCACATGGGCTAGTGTGTATTTTTTAATTTTTGTTTTTTTTTATTATTATTTTAATAAACTGCCAAGCCACGCGGGCTAGCCACGCCCCGCCATAACCCACGGACACGTCACTCACCGGCGGGGGGGCTCGAACTCCACATGTCAACTCATGTCCCCAACCCCGCCCCACCATACCCGACAGTCTTAGTAAAATATCAAAAGTAACCTTTAGGAAGTGACCAGATTTTAGAAATATCTGCATTTTTTATAGCACCGGGAAGCACATCATTGTTGGGTTTGCAACATAAGCATGACTGGGTTCAACTGATTCTGCATCATGTCCTTTCTGGCTAATATTGCTTCTAAACTCTCATCATTCATGTATCTTTTCAGACATCTTGCTTATGAATGATGACTTGCGAAGCTTGAGATTTCCGACCGGGGGCGGAAGTCACCGGACCTAAAAATTTCTATAAAACCAAGGGGTCGAAAACGGATATACCCAAAAATTTCTATACGAAAACTACATACTCTCCACTACTGAGCGAAAAGTTCGGGGGGTCGGCCGCTCCTTCAAAGCTTCGACCATGATGATGAGAATTCAGAAGCAATGTTAGCCAACAGCACAAAGATAATGGCTAATATTGTATTTAACTCAAACTAGCAAATAAAATTGATAAACTGTGAAATATCATGTCTCAAGACAATGATATTGCAGGTAACTTTCATCAACAAGCAAAATATCACAAAACTACAACAAACACAGATGTGAATTCATTAAATGCAGAATGTCTGATGACCAAACACATGAAAACCACATGTCAAGCAACCAAGCACATGAACAGCAAATAGAATTAAGCAGAGATTCCCACTTTCCACATTTTGCAAGTTATAGTCTCCATTTCTTATCCCACATATACTATTTCAGGTGCACAACCTAGGATGGTCCATTAATTCTTTTTAGACAAGCTTACCTAACAACTTAAGCATACTTCTATCTAAACAACCAGCTGCTATCTGATCTATAAATAATGATAAAGTCGAAGCATCAAGTGAGTAACCTCTTCCATCCATTTCCTTTAAAAGCATCTTTATATCATCATAGTGCTTGTTCTTTAGACATCCTTGGAGAAAAACACGGTAAGTAACATTATCTGGGGGGCATCCACTCTGGTCCATTTTAAGAAACAATAACTTTGCTTCCCCCAACTGACCTTCCCGACAAAAACCACTGATCATCACGTTATATGTACGAACATCAAGTTGCAAGCCTTTGTCAATTAGACCTTGGAAAAGAACCCTCGCAATATCCACTTTCCCACATTTTCCTGCACCATCAATGAGGATATTGTACACAACAATATCAGAATTAAGCTTGCTATCACCCATCAAATGAAACAAAGAGAGTGCATCTTCTACCAGATGGTTGTTGCAAAGACCGTCTAAAATTATTCGATAGGTGCATTGGTCTGGAATTAGGCCTTGTGCTATCACCCATTAACTGGAACAACTGAGTGAAGTGAACAACAGATGGAAGAGGGCGTCTCTGTGACATTTCATCGAACAGGTTGAGTGCATGATTCAAGTTGGTGATTTTATGAAGCATGGATCGATTTGTGTAGAAATTAGAGTGAAGAAGGAAGGGTGTGGTGATAAAATTACCTCTGAGTTTGAAAAGAAGAGAATTTGTGAGATACATGATCGTCGATTCGTGAGGAAAAAGGAGTTGATGCTTCAAGTTCAACCTAACTATCTATCAAATGTTGGATTTTGTTATGAAACAAATATTGATTCCATTCAGTTGCAAAAACAATTAAATAAAGGTTATTTTGTTATGAAACAAATGGATATATTATTATTCCATATGACATTTCCACAAAAAAGATCGTAAATGATATAAAATGTGGAGTGAATTGCAAGTTTTGTCCTTTATCTTTAGGCCATTTTGCAAGTTTTGTCCTTTATGTTTAAATTTGACGAGTTTTGTCCTTTATGTTTGAAAATCAAGCACGTTTTACCCTTTGAGGCAAAACGTGCTTGATTTTTAAGGACAAAACGTGCTTGATTTTTTAAACATAAAGGACAAAACGTGCTTGATTTTTAAACATAAAGGACAAAACGTACTTGATTTTTAAGGCCCAAAGGGTAAAACGTGCTTTATTTTCAAACATAAAGGACAAAACTCGTCAAATTTAAACATAAAGGACAAAACTTGCAAAATGGCCTAAAGATAAAGGACAAAACTTGCAATTCACTCTAAAATGTGTAAATTGAATGCACGACGAAAGCAAGGGCAAAATGGGAAAGAAACCTTGAAATATACTGGCAAAGGTGTTTCCTTTTTGGACGTAGAAAGTAATGGGTATTTCAAAGCAAATCTTTAAATGATTTAAAAGATCAAATGAAGCATGATTGGCTCACCTTTATTAAGATTGCAATTAGCTAAACCTCTAAGGGCTTCTTTGGCACGTAACCATCTCAAAACAATACTTTTGCAATCGTTAATCACCCGAGTCGAGATATCCGACATACGTCGTATCCCCATTGCATCAAATTCATTAGAAACAGACGCAAGATCCTTGGCAGCTTCCGATATAGCATTTTGACACGTCTCCCGACAACACTCATTAACAAGATCAATCTTCCCACAACTAGCAAGAATCTTACAAGTGTTGACCATTTTTTCAAACCCGTCAACATCTTTTACTGGGCAAGAAGCTTCGGTTAGGTTTGACGGACCAACGGAACAAATCTGCTGCAAAGTGTTATCCGCACCTTGACTCGTGAGAATTTGGTCAAAGTCGGAAAGACAGTGTTTAGCGTGAGTCGAGTTTAGCGAAAGTGTTTTGGTTTTTTTACTGGATTGACCAATGAGTATCACGAGAGTTGCTTCAAGTTGTGGACAGCATACTACATTGGCAAGGTACGGTGCAAATACCGTGAAACAATCAGTTGCAGTAATGCTCCTCATGGTATCTATCGCATCGAAGTCTAGCGTACAGAGGCCTGGATTAAATTAAAATATATATTTAAACAAAATGCTATTCATTATTTTTTTTAACTGGGTTGCTTCTGGTCATGTTTTATTACGGTCAAAAGTCACCCAAACGGTATTATAATGCGTAAAACCTTATAGATTACATTTAGTTGAAAATCAGTTATTGTTGAGATAGTATACTTTTTACAATCATATTAGTTAGAGTAAATTGCCATTTTAGTCCAAATAGATTTTTAAAAATATGTGTGTGTATGTTTTTCTAAAGAAATAACATTATATATGTATAATTATTTGTTATTTATATGTATAAAGGGGTAAAAAGATTTTTGGATGAAAATGGCAAGTACCAAACTATTTTAGTGAGCTGACCAAATTACCCCCGACTTAACTGAGATTTTTGACGGAGTTAACGAAATGGACGAAAATGACCAAAAATGGAAACGTCGGGAACCCAGGGAAGAAAAAAGAACTATTTGGACTAAAGTGACATTTTGGGCCAAACCTCAGGGACTAAAATGGCAATTAACTCTATTAGTTATTTACAAAAGGTTTATATTATGTACACCAATATGCCCATTAAGTATGCCACCACTAAACAAGATAAAGAGGGTGTGTGAAACGAACCTGATAACTTTGGGGCGGTGTTATTTGTGATTGTGAAGGGAGACGGTCCAAGAAGAGGATATAGGGGTTCAGGATTTCCGGTCGGAGAAATCTCGGGCAACAAGTTATCCGCTCTTTGATCAAATATTAGGGAGTTATGCAGTGAGCTGCATTGGGAGCCATTGAAACCTGTCCAAACGCTTGTGTGTCAATAAAATATACAAAAAATTTCCGTTCATGGCATGTTTTCAAGCTATATTTATATGCCAGTGGGTATATTAGATATTTGACTAATAGTCAGTCAAAACACTCTACGAAACAGAGTGACGTGCGTTTGTGGCACAATGGGCTTCCACTATACATATTAAAGATTATTACTTTCAACTTTAAAGTATATCATTTAAGACATTTAACTAATAGTCAGTCGAACACTTTGCATTTCATGAGAACAAAAGGAACCATGAGGATGTGTTGACATTATTTTTTAATCCATTCTCTAGGATAGCATCCACCACACGATATAGATATAAGTGTTAACAGCGACCACACAACTTGTTGGTATTTTTCGGTTCAAATGCAACGGGATAGGCTACGACTAGTTTGGAATTTGGATACAGAAAACATCACCAAATCAACCATAGGGCTGTGATTCAAAACTGGAAGCTACATATTCACCACTTCGGTTAGGACTGGACATCAACCATAGCATGTTGCATTTACATGGTCTGCGATCACAACCCATGTTATCTCTATGTGGACTTTGTAAGCGGATCATCATGGCATCTAAACTAAAACGACGACCCAGGTCTACAACATAAACCATGTGAATAGGTTCAATAACTGACATACATAACTGGGATTCTGTAACATTTCGATATGTTACATTTGTAACAATTTTCATTCTTAACCTCTGTAGTTGACACTCACTAGGTTTGACTATAAAAAAAGTCAAAAATGCACTCAAAACCCTAAAATCAAATAAGCTTCAACAACAAACAAATCTAAGCAAACCCCTTAAATCTTAAAGCATCCAATCAACTACCATTAACAGCTCAAACACATTCTCCTACAAAAACAATATAAATCACATTCTCAAACCCATGTTACATAAACAAAGAAACCCATCAATCCAACACACAGAATCAACAAATAGCTAAACCCTGAAGAAAAGATCCAAACTTTTTAGGTTTTATAAATACCCAACTGAGAAAAACCATGAAATCAAGCAAATAGAGTGACAAATTAAGACGGGTATTTGCTAAAACTTACAGAAAATCAGTACAAGTGAGAAAATGAGCAAGAAATTGAGCTTCTGAGCTTCACTTTCCCTCATGCTTGATGGGTTGGTTATTGTCGCCCTTCAAGAAATATGAATTTATTGTAACAAATTTGCAAAATAATAAATGAGTGAATTTAAAGAAAGATTGTCATAATTTTGTTGAGAAAAAGAAGGCGGTGATGAAACGGGAATATATAGAGCAAGCAAGTAGTTTGGTTGCAGCTGTCTATTTATTTATATGCCAAGAGCCCCACAAAAATATATAGCGTGTAGATGAAATATATGTTTGTTATTTTGGAAAATCACTAAAATAGCTAGGACCACGCCGTTATTTCAATACTAGCCAACTGACACCTCTTCACGAGCTGGTACCGTTCACTGACACGGCTTAAGGAGTTCTTTCAACGCAAACCAATTGTGATGCGGGTGAACCCGGTCTGGAATGGGATCCCGGTTGAAGATTACCCGAAGATTTGGATAATATTTTATTCCTTAATTATCGAGTCTTTTATTAGTTATCGTATCTTTTATTTATTTTGTTTATTCATGTTTATCTCTAAAAATTTTTAGTTTCTAGTATAAATAGGGGTCTAGGTTTTATTATTTAGTTAGCTTTTGATTTGATTATTAGTAAAAAGAACAATGTTCTTGAACCTTTTTGGTTCTTTTTATCGTCATTGATTATCAATTGTTCTTGAGCCATTTGATTGCACGCGAAACTGCATCAGGTGGTATCAGAGCTATGGTTTATCAAATGGCTCTACGTGGAAAAGAAGAAACTTTCGTTCGTAGATTCGCCGCCGGAGGCAACGACGGAGTTCCTTTTAATCCGCAAGGATATGGTGATCATTCTCGTAGATTCGCCGCCCGAGGCAACGAGATTGTGGACCATGAAAACTTTCGTGAATCATGTGATGGTTATCATCCTCGTAGATTCGCCGCCCGAGGCAACGAGGATCCTGACCTTATCTATGATTCTTCTCCCGTGTATGATGAATATGAGGACGAGGAGTGGTATTCTTGGGTTACCGGTGGTGATCGAAACTTATTGGGAGATGAATCGGGTTTCAAAAGTCGTAAGGTTGGTGTTACAGCGGTAGAAAACGGTGATGATGCGGTTGCTCACGGTGGTCCTGCGCAGGCCATGGTGGTTACTGGTTGTGATACCTTGGTCAGGGGAGGTCCTTTGGTGGACCGAAAAATATTACTGGTTAGTTTTATCAATTTGGATATTGCTAATTGCATAAAATTATCTCTAGTGAAGGTGAGAATTCAAATTGGAGATGGTTATTATTTTAATGGAAAAAGATCACTTGTTGATAATAAACTTTTCGATTATTTTGATGGCTATACACGTGAAGAGCTATTATTTTCAAAAATACAAATGAGAGGGTCCAATCAGAATGCTAGGATTATTGTGATAGGTTTGACTAGTAAACCTCTTTTATCGGAAGTTCAAATAGAAAGAAATATTAGCAAAGAAGTAGGTGAAAGTGGAATGGAATTAGATGGGCCGCATGTTGCTGCTGTTCACATAAAAGTCCAAAAGGTTGGACAATTTAATTTCCCTAGTTATTTACCAAATAAAGGGGCAAAAGAGATTGAATCGAACAATACCCAATTCGACCCAGGTGGTTCATGTCAAGAGCCAGGCGTAACGAATCTTGAAAAGAGTTTAATCCCGCTGCTGCTTAATATCATCGGGCCTACGAGTATAAATACAATTATGGTTAAGTCAAAACTGAGTGATCGGCTTGTGGGATGCTTGGTTCGAAAGCAAAACTCGAGGACGAGTTTTTTTGAAGACGGGGAGAATGATGCGGGTGAACCCGGTCTGGAATGGGATCCCGGTTGAAGATTACCCGAAGATTTGGATAATATTTTATTCCTTAATTATCGAGTCTTTTATTAGTTATCGTATCTTTTATTTATTTTGTTTATTCATGTTTATCTCTAAGATTTTTAGTTTCTAGTATAAATAGGGGTCTAGGTTTTATTATTTAGTTAGCTTTTGATTTGATTATTAGTAAAAAGAACAATGTTCTTGAACCTTTTTGGTTCTTTTTATCGTCATTGATTATCAATTGTTCTTGAGCCATTTGATTGCACGTGAAACTGCATCAAATTGGAACACGACACGAGTCCGACAAACTTCTGAAACGGCTTAATATGCTGAAACGGCTTGATATACTGAAACGGCTCCAATCAGATGAACCGGCTTGGGTCACCTCAGACGTCTCGAACAGTGCCTGTGACGGCTTGAGCACTTGCCGGAAACGGCTCGGCTTGAGCACCACCGTAAACCACCACCACCCTCACCGAGCACCACCACCCTCCACCCACCACAACCACTACCTAGATTACTATAGATGCGACGGAGTTTGTTGAGTTTTTTATTGTGAAACCGGTGGTTGATGATGAGTTTGTTGAGTTGATTGAGTTGCTGAACGATGATAAAGACTTGAACTTCGATCTGCACATATGCTTCATGGAGGTGAGGGTTGTGGAGGGTGGAGGGTGGTGGTGGTGCTCGGTGAGGGTGGTGGTTGGTTGCAGGGTGGTAGTGCTCTGTGAGGGTGGTGGGAGGTAAGGGTGAGGGTGGTGGTGGTGCTTGGTGAAGAAGATGAAGACCGAGAGTAGGGTGGGAGTGGTGAAGAAGAAATAGGGAGATGAGAGAGAGAGAGAGAGAGAGAGAGAAAGAGAAAGAGGAGATAAAAAAAAGAAATAGGCTTATGTCTTGAGCCGGGTTGTAATTCGTGAAACGACATTTTATGGGATGTCAACGGGCTATTTTTGAAATTTTGACAAAGTCTTGGCTAAATTCGTGATTTTCCCTTGTTATTTTCTTCACTAGAAAAAAAAAAGAAAATATTATGAATGTTTAATAGATGTGTTTTTAAACGGTTGTTGTGTAGTGATCGAATACGATTAAGAGTAAAATGAGAAACTTAAAATGATGTTTAAAAGTCTGCATTCTTTTTAGGATAAACAAGAAAAGAAAGATAGATATTTTTTTTTAACTAACAGGTCTTTGGCTTAATGATATCATGTGTGTAAAATAGTACCATTTGAGGTGGTGTAAGCAGGTTCTAAAAAAGTGTATGTGGAGGGCCGAGTTGAACCGGATTCTTACCAGTGATGCTTTGCCTAAGTGTAACATTGTTGTGGAGAACCAAAGGTGTTTGTTTTATGATCAAGCGGAGGAGTGACGTGCTTTAAAATATACATATTTTTATATAAATATTCCTACACTTTTGAATAGCTTAATGATCGTTTGTTATTAAATTCCATTCATAACTGATTCATATTTAAAGTTGAATGATTTTTAGTAAAATGAGCTAAAACGATCAAGTTGGAGCTAAAATAAATATTAGTATTCATCAATCATAAATAAAGTTGTATAATATTAGATTGGACTAACACATATTTACAATTAGTAATGCATGTAGTATGATAGGTAAATATGCTAGTGTTTGGTTTTGGATACTAAATGAGAAAAATATATGATTGACATTTGGTTGTAGGTGTGCTCGAGAAACAGGAAATAATAAAATATCAAAAGAGATTAAAATGGGTCATGACAAATAAAGAGAAGAGAGGCATAGGGGGTACACCTATTATTGTTTTCGAAATCCAAGATATACATAGAGCAATTGTTATTGTTTTCGAAAAAGGAGAGTTAGACAGAAGACATTAGTGGGCCGCCAAAATCACAGCATGTTTACGTGGAAAAGGGTATTGGGCTTTGAATGGTAATTAAATTAAACTAGGGTTAAAGATCCGCCCGCGTTGCGGCGCGGGTGCATCGTAAACATTGAATAGATTAGTCCAAACATTATATGATGCATTAACCATATGAAAACACACATTTCGACGTATCTAGTTGAACTCAGTGTAACCTGTATAAGCATTGTCATTGGATCAAACGTAAAGTAAATGAAATTCATATCGAACAATAACTTGAATTTATACGAAAACGTACATAAAAATATGCACGTAAAAATTGTTTCTTTAAACGAAAACGTATTATATTTGACTTGACTCGTCTATAAAAAAAGTTTACGTCGGAATGTAAAAGAAATCATATTTATACATACCCGTACATAAAATATGCACGTAAAAATAGTTTTTAAGTGAAGGAAGTATAGGGGTAAACCGAAACAAAATATTAGTAAAAAAATTAATAGGTTAAAACCGTTCGTAAAACCGTGCCAAGTAGCACCAATGCAACAACGGCATCGACTCTCAACATCGTAAAAATAAAATAGATAAAATGGTAAAAATTACATTGAACGAAAAGGAGACTAAAATTGTTGAACCATACACACCCGTTACAGTGTGTTAATGCGAAGAAATTAACCGGAAACGTAAAACGTAGAAAATAACAACTTAGTTGATCTAGGACCCGCCCATTGCGGTGAAGTTTTCAAAAGGGAAAAAATGGACGCGTTGCGACGGGTCTGTCAAATATGAGAAAATAGAGCAAAAACGTTGAAACTCACATGCACGTCACTACATGTTAACTCGCAAAATTTAGAACGAAACGTAAAACGAAAAACTTGCGAAAGATAAAAAGTATGGGGACCAAAGTTGTAAATAATAAAGTGTTGTGTTCAATTCAAAAGATGAAAAGTTTGAGTTAAAAGTAAAAATTCAAATAGGTTAAAATGAAAAAGATAAAACTTTAAGGTTGAAAGTGGAAATCAAGTAATGGGTTAAAATTTAAAAGATAAAAGTTTAAGGTAGAAAGTGGAAAATCAAAATTTTTTTTTGAAAAAAGCCCAAAGCATAGAGTACAAGTGATGATGCATAAGAAAGTTGTAAATTTATATATGGGATAATATGTATTGATGATATCTAAAAACCCTACTCAGCGACATACATATATACTTTGAACGAAAAAGAAAGGGGATGATGTATTGCAAAATACATACTTTTATCGTGTATAGTTTGTATATTTTATCGTTAATTTTAGTTTAGTTTAGGTTAGAATTGCGTGCTATTGATCTTTATTGTTTTTTTTAGGTCGTGATACATAAAAATGCTGGAATTGGAGCAAAACCGAGCTGAAATGTCGAATGTCAAGTCTTGGTTCAATACACAAAAGTGTTAGAATAAATTGCAAGGATTTTGGAGAGTTGAACCAGCTTTTGGAAGCAACATTCTGTGAAAAAGTCCCACTCGCGTAGCGCGAGGGTGAAACATCAGGCAGTAGCGCTACACCACTGCATCCAAGTGATTTTTCGTTGACCTGGGAAGCCTCGCGTAGCGCGAGCACATGAGCTTAACCAGTCGCGCTACGCGACTGGTGTAACTGACGCGTCTTATCTGCTGATTGATTAGGGTTTCGTATAAAAGCTTATTTTATCATCATTAAACAAGAGGAGACGAACCAAGAACTCTAGGGCGATTTTAAGAGCAGATTTTGGAGGTTTTCGAGGCGTTCGAGCTTGCAAGAATCATAGGATCGAAGCACGGAGCGTAGGAAAGAAGATAACTCGGGTCTTACCTCCCGTTTTTCACTATTTCCCCGTTTAGTTACTTTAATCATGAATTCTTGTTTTGAAACTGATTTGTTTTCGTTAGACATGATGTTTCTTGGCTAGATCTTCGTAACTACCTAGACTAGATGATGGTTTAATTATTGTTTGGATCTTTTAAAGGTTTTTATTTGTTAGACTATGGATTGATTTCTGAAAGTAAAGTGTTCTAGATATTCTGATTTGGTGCTTATGCATACTTGACAATTGTTTTATAACTACTTGTTACTTCATATGATCCTTGGTGACGGTCTTTATCACGTAATAGGGTTATATTAGGGTTCTTGATTTAGGTGAGTGTCTATATCACGTTATAGATCATTAATCCTTTAGGGTGAAAACGCGTAAGTAACCTTAGAAGTAATATTTGGTAATTTAACAAAATCAAGTGTTCTGCTTAACTTGTCGCTGAGAGGCTCGAGTTAGTTATTAGGTCGCAGTGTAATATATATCTAAGATAGGTTTTGAGAGAAGTCGATCTTATTTCCCTAATTGCATTTGTGTCTAGTAAACCAAGTCAGAACCTAGAATTGCCTTAGATTATCGCGCTGAGAGGTAGATAGTCATATTAGGGCACTTTTAGAATCGTTAGAGGACTGAGAGGAAATCTAACAGTCGGTAATCATAACAGCCTTGTAGGGTTTCCTAGGTTTCTTCCTGAGAAGGGTCGGGAAGTCTTAGCATTGAAATACCTTAAGGTTTAGTATTCAACGATCCCGGCTCCATACAACAATAAACCCGTTAAAAGTCCACTCATTGTCAAACCGGATTCAAGTCTAGGTAGCCCTTAATCTCATCTGAATTAAAACCTTAGTTCTTCGTGCGTGCTTTAGTTAATTTTAATTTAATCACAATTTTAGGATTTTAGCAAACCCCCCCCCAAACACAATATTTGTTAGTCGTGTCAGTATTTAGTCTAAATTGAGTAGTTAACGTAATTCGTAGAGTCCTTGTGGGTTCGACATCCGGACTTACTTTTCTGTGCTAGAGTCGACCGGTACACTTGCCGGTGAGTAGTTTAGTCAGGTTTAGGAGTCTAGAATTTTATTACTTGAGTCTTAATTTAGGGTAATTTTAGTTTAATTAGTTGAACTACTTTTTCCACATCAAGTTTTTGGCGCCGTTGCCGGGGATTCTTGGCAATTGCGTTAACTGCTTTGTTTGGATTTCAACTGATATCGTTACGTGCTTTTTGTGTGTTTGTGAGTCGTAGGAGTCCAAGTACTTTTAGTATCTTTTTCGTATTTCTTTGAGTCTTTTATTGGAGTCGTTTTACTTGTTTGTTCTTGGTTTTGCAGTTCATGCCCCACACGCGTTCGCAGGGACCAGTGAAGCCACCAATTGACAAGTCTTCCGTCTCCACACCAATCCCTCAGGTTCGAAAACCCCCAACTTCATCTTCAGCCCTTTCTGACTCTACACTTCCATCTAAACCACCGAACTTCGACTTTACCCCTAAGTCATCACCCCACAATTCCCCACCACCCTCCCGTCACCCTAGTCCACCACCAGTTCACCAAATGGCCGAAAACCAAACTGTCCACCAGCGTTCCACCGCGGGTTTTACCGCAAACTCACCCATCACCCTCCCTGAAATCACCAATGATAAGTCTTGGCAAATTCCTTCATACATCATGACTGCCATTAACAACTCTTGTCAGTTTCACGGTCGTGATGATGAAGACGCGCCAGCACATATCAACCGTCTCACCCGTCTGTGTAACACCTTCGGTATCGAAGGTGTGAATCTTGATGCCCGCTATCTCCAAGTCTTCCCCTTTTCGCTTGCTGGCCGCGCAGCCACCTGGCTTGATTCGCAGCCGGCAGGTACTTACACCACTTGGGCTGGACTTAGAGATGCCTTCCTTGCTAAGTATTTCCCACCTGCGAAGGCATCCCGCCTTCGAGATCAGATCCATTCCTTCAGAATGGAGCCTGACGAACCTTATCACTTAGCATGGGAGAGGTTTCAAATATTGCTCTCGCGTTGTTCCCAACATGGACTGTCGGATTGGGCCTTAGTAGAAAAATTTTATAATGGTCTTACCCCTGAGTGCAAGGCCCGATTCGACACATCCGCAGGAGGCCACCTAATGGGAAAGAAAACTGTGGCTGACTGCAACGACCTCTTTGAGAGCTTCGCTCATGCTGATATAGATCATAGTGCTACCGGCAGGAATTCCAATCCTGTGGTTACCTCCTCATCCTCTCGAGGAGTGAATCAAGTCGTTTCAGACTCAAAGGTAATATCTCAGCTTGACTATATCACCAAAGAGTTGCTAGAAATTAAAAAGAAGGTAGATAGATGCGAGGTTTGTAGAGGGGGACATGACACCATAGATTGCCCAACCATCACACTAGAGCAGGTCGAGTATTTAGCAGGTCAAAATAGGGGTCCAACTAACCCGTTCAACAATAGTAACTCTAATTGGCGTGCTAATAATTATCGCTCCTCAGGTAACCCCCCTGGTTTTCCGTCAGGTCAATACCAAAGTAGGGGGCCAGGTTTTTATTCTAGTGGGGGGTCGGGTCAAACAGGTCAATTTGCTAGTTCAGGTTCAGGGGGGCAGTTTAGAGGTGAGGGGTCAAACCAAGAGGTTCAACCTAGGAATGAGGGGTCAAATGGTAGTTTGTCTAGGATAGAGGACCTTCTTTCCCAATTATTGGTTAGAGATCAGGCTACCCAACGTACCTTAGAGGACCATGCTACGCTCTTAAAGAATAATCATTCGAATTTCTTAGACCTTCAAAGGCAAGTTGGGGATATTGCACGCCAGTTGCAAGAACGACCTCCTGGCCAATTTTCGGGCAACACAAAGCCAAACCCATCTGGTAGTGTGAAGGCAATTTCGACCCGTAGTGGTAGGACTCTAGGAGAGGTAGTGAGACCCGAGAGTGTCGAGGAAGAAGATGAGGACCCCGTAGATGAGGAGATTGAAATGGAGACGCCCGGTAAAGTGCAACCTAGGTTAATCCCAGCATGCACCGCACACACCGGGGGTCCTTCGAGTGAGAAGAGTGTAGGAAAGAAACCCGTTCAAGTCGTTCCATCACCCACTGTTAATATTTCCCGTGCTCTGTTTCCTTCCCGCCTTAAAAATCAAACTTATTCCAAAGAGTACGGGAAATTTTTAGAGATCTTTAAGCAGCTTAGGATCAACCTTCCTTTTATAGAAGCTCTTCAATCAATGCCGAAATATGCAAAATTCCTAAAAGACCTTCTAAAAAACAAGGATATGTTAGGAGAGGTTTCTAACATCCCCCTTAGTGGAGGATGTTCCGCCGTAGTGTTGAACAAAGTTCCGGAAAAATTGACGGATCCGGGCCTTTTTACCATCCCGTGCTTGTTTGGGAGTGATACCGAGTGTAGGGCCCTAGCCGACCTAGGAGCGAGTATAAACCTAATGCCATATTCTTTGTATGAGAGGTTAGGTCTAGGAGAGTTGTCACCTACACGCATGTCTTTGTCGCTAGCCGATAGGTCCGTTAAGTATCCACGAGGCATTATTGAAAACCTTCTAGTCAAAGTGGATAAATTTGTCTTCCCCGTAGACTTTGTCGTTCTTGATATGGAAGCCGACGAAAAGGTTCCCATCATTTTAGGGCGCCCATTCTTGAACACGGCTAAAGCATTGATAGATGTCTTCTTAGGCACAATTACACTTAGAGCGGGTGAGGAGTCGGTAGTCTTTGACGTGAATACTACGAGAGGGTCGAGTGAGAGAGTTGAGGCGATAGCATCGGTAGAGGAAAGTGAGAAGCAGGAGAGAGGTGAGAATAGGGTGGTAAGTGAGCCGAGCTTAGAAAAGGTGTTAAAACCTAAGTGTGGGGATCCACCTGATAGGAGAATCGAAGAATTGGAAGAGAGAATGAGTACGTTAGAATTTAAGATAGAGAAACTGAGCAAGGCTCAGTGTGGGGATAGGTATAGAGATGATATGTTTAGATTCACACCGTTTGATGACGAGTTGAAGGAAGTTGAGAGATCTAGGAGAGATACGGGTGATATGGGAGACGGTAGTGCTACGGCCCGTACGAGTTGGTTTGGAGGTGAGCTCCACTTAAATGATCCTCCGTAATTTTGTGAACAGTTGTGATTATTTGTAGCGTTTGTATATTGAGTCGTACTTTGTGTCGTGTCGTTAGTTAGTTTGGTTTAGCGTCGTTTGCGTCTTTTTCGTGTTTTTGTGTCTTTTGTGTGTTTTGTCTAGTGTTTTGCAGGTTGCATCACCTTTACGTGGTCGAGAATATCACGCGGGCAGCATCACAGTGTTGTTGCTGTTGTCTGCTGTTCAGGCGGCCCGCCTACGATTCATACATATATGATGCGGACCGCGCGGGTTATAAAAAAGGTGCCTGGAGTTTAAGTTGAAGCGGCCCGCCCCCACTTGCATAGCACACCCATGCGGGCCGCGAGCCCATCAGAAAATGAAACGGGCTGTTTAGCCCAGCATTAGTTCATCCAGTTAACCACTTCGCCATCACCATTCGGTTCGGGTCGACGCTCAGGTATGTTTGCTTGCAATTGTTGTTGTTGTATTCTGAGTCACTGTTATTGGGTTTATTACCATCTTAAGTGTGGGGAAGCGGGCTGCGAATCTTTACACGTAAAAATGTGATTTTTCACCACATTTTCGACCCGTTTCCCGTTGCATCCACACTTTCGTCAGGTTGGGCACTGGGTTTGTTCGAGGACGAGCAAAGTGCAGGGAGGAGGTAAGATGGTAATTTGGTTGTGTACTTTGAGTCTTTTATTTTGGACCATGAGTCTTAATTAGTGGTTCTTGAGTCGTTTTTTTTAGAGTCAGTATTGCTTTGGTTTGTGCTTGTTTTTGGTTATGCAGATTAGAATATGTACCACCCGTACGCAATCTTCATCCGGGTGAGTTTGGAGCTGCTATTCGAATATAAGGCATTTATCAAGCGTACCAGTGTCAGAGTCAAAGCCGATCGCGACCAAAATGCTATACGATCGTGCAGGATGGGACGAGAGATTTGGAGCATACGCGTTGTTATTAATCAGCTAAGTCGTTTCCCGTGTATTTTTGTATTTTTTTTTTTATTTCGTCTTTCGTTTTAGTAGTTGTTAGGTAGTGTCGAGTCGTGTTTTCGTTCTTGCATTAGGGACAATGCAATCTCTAAGTGTGGGGATGGGAGTACATGTAAATAATCGAGTCTTAATTTTAAAAATCCAAAAAAATTAAAAAAATTGAAAAATACAAAAAAATTGAGAAATCAGAAAATGTCTTTCGAAATATAAAGAAGTTTGCATTTTTGAACGGAAAATGATAGAAAAAATGAATTTTTGCTCGGGTTTGAATAATAATAATATGAGATCATAATAAATCAAGCTTGCGTCTAGTTAGGGATATGTGGGTAGGCCCGGGTTTTGTTTTTAAATCCCTTTGAGTTAATATACCTTAATTGTCGGTCTGCTAGTGGGTTCTCGCCTAGGAAATATGGGAAACTAAAACTGGCAAAAATAGTATAAGGGATGCCGTTATAAGCTAAGATAGTTAGAGTTTTTTATCATATCTCGCTGAAAAAAGAAAAAAAAATAGAATAAAAGTGAGCTAGAAACTAAATGAAAGTAACACAGGCCTATGTAATCTGTGGTTGGGGATAGCGACTCTACAGCCGGAATGCCTCTGGGATGTGTGAAATCGACTTGCCGAATAAAAGTACCGAAACCTAAGTAATCTGTGATTGGGGATAGCGACTCTACAGTCGGAATACCGCTGGGTTAGGGAAAGCATCGTCTAGTCTCACGAAAATGAACTTGAAAAAAAAAAAAAGAAGCAAGCTAGAATTAGAAAAAAAAAAAAGAAGAAAAAAAATTAGATTTGATGTCAAACTCTCTTTATCTTGGTATAAAACGGTTAGGAATTGGTCAAATGATCGTTCTTTTAGTCCTATAAGCTTGAGTTGGGAGTAGGTGGACTGTTGATTCTAGTGTGAGACCCTAGGTAGACTGACCGCACTTGAACTAAATCTACATGATAAGGGTTTAGGATTAGATTCGGGTTTAGAGTGGATCAATATATCCGCAATCGCAGCTAACGCAAGTTTTGGTTTTAATTAAGTATATCTATGATTTTCGGCCCGAGTGTTTGTTTGTTTATGATTCCGTTGCATAATTCTTTTTCGGGGACGAAAAAAGAGTAAGTGTGGGGATATTTGATGTATTGCAAAATACATACTTTTATCGTGTATAGTTTGTATATTTTATCGTTAATTTTAGTTTAGTTTAGGTTAGAATTGCGTGCTATTGATCTTTATTGTTTTTTTTAGGTCGTGATACATAAAAATGCTGGAATTGGAGCAAAACCGAGCTGAAATGTCGAATGTCAAGTCTTGGTTCAATACACAAAAGTGTTAGAATAAATTGCAAGGATTTTGGAGAGTTGAACCAGCTTTTGGAAGCAACATTCTGTGAAAAAGTCCCACTCGCGTAGCGCGAGGGTGAAACATCAGGCAGTAGCGCTACACCACTGCATCCAAGTGATTTTCGTTGACCTGGGAAGCCTCGCGTAGCGCGAGCACATGAGCTTAACCAGTCGCGCTACGCGACTGGTGTAACTGACGCGTCTTATCTGCTGATTGATTAGGGTTTCGTATAAAAGCTTATTTTATCATCATTAAACAAGAGGAGACGAACCAAGAACTCTAGGGCGATTTTAAGAGCAGATTTTGGAGGTTTTCGAGGCATTCGAGCTTGCAAGAATCATAGGATCGAAGCACGGAGCGTAGGAAAGAAGATAACTCGGGTCTTACCTCCCGTTTTTCACTATTTCCCCGTTTAGTTACTTTAATCATGAATTCTTGTTTTGAAACTGATTTGTTTTCGTTAGACATGATGTTTCTTGGCTAGATCTTCGTAACTACCTAGACTAGATGATGGTTTAATTATTGTTTGGATCTTTTAAAGGTTTTTATTTGTTAGACTATGGATTGATTTCTGAAAGTAAAGTGTTCTAGATATTCTGATTTGGTGCTTATGCATACTTGACAATTGTTTTATAACTACTTGTTACTTCATATGATCCTTGGTGACGGTCTTTATCACGTAATAGGGTTATATTAGGGTTCTTGATTTAGGTGAGTGTCTATATCACGTTATAGATCATTAATCCTTTAGGGTGAAAACGCGTAAGTAACCTTAGAAGTAATATTTGGTAATTTAACAAAATCAAGTGTTCTGCTTAACTTGTCGCTGAGAGGCTCGAGTTAGTTATTAGGTCGCAGTGTAATATATATCTAAGATAGGTTTTGAGAGAAGTCGATCTTATTTCCCTAATTGCATTTGTGTCTAGTAAACCAAGTCAGAACCTAGAATTGCCTTAGATTATCGCGCTGAGAGGTAGATAGTCATATTAGGGCACTTTTAGAATCGTTAGAGGACTGAGAGGAAATCTAACAGTCGGTAATCATAACAGCCTTGTAGGGTTTCCTAGGTTTCTTCCTGAGAAGGGTCGGGAAGTCTTAGCATTGAAATACCTTAAGGTTTAGTATTCAACGATCCCGGCTCCATACAACAATAAACCCGTTAAAAGTCCACTCATTGTCAAACCGGATTCAAGTCTAGGTAGCCCTTAATCTCATCTGAATTAAAACCTTAGTTCTTCGTGCGTGCTTTAGTTAATTTTAATTTAATCACAATTTTAGGATTTTAGCAAACCCCCCCCCCCCCCAAACACAATATTTGTTAGTCGTGTCAGTATTTAGTCTAAATTGAGTAGTTAACGTAATTCGTAGAGTCCTTGTGGGTTCGACATCCGGACTTACTTTTCTGTGCTAGAGTCGACCGGTACACTTGCCGGTGAGTAGTTTAGTCAGGTTTAGGAGTCTAGAATTTTATTACTTGAGTCTTAATTTAGGGTAATTTTAGTTTAATTAGTTGAACTACTTTTTCCACATCAGGGGACATAGACAATAACAGAAGGTGACGGCTGAACAGTTCTACGAACAAGAAAGGGCGATCAAGACAAGAGAAAAGAAAAGGATTGGTTCGGGTTCAAGCCGCGATCAAGATTAAGTCCGGGTTTGATATTTATTAGTATTCAATTTTGTTAAGACTTTGTGTTTTCAGATTTGATACTATGTTTTATTTATTATTTGAGACTTATTTCTTTTTAACGACTATGATTCTTGGCTAATCTTTCATGCTACCTGGGTTTAGATGAACTTGATGATTGTAATGGATTTTGACATATTATAGTTATTTGATGTGATTTACATAACTTTTCTTTGATATTGATCTTGATATTGCATGTTGGTATGTTTTGGTTATTTTATTAGTCAATAAATTCAGCGGTTTAGGCACGTAGAAATTCCCCCTAGACTTAGGATTTAATTTAATTCATTGATCTTAGGATTTTCGGGTTGAATATTGTGTTGAGAAATTGACCAAGTTGACTAATAACTGAAACCACTATATTAAAACTTGCATCCTCATCTTGTGACTCGAAAGACGATTAGGGTGAACTAGGTTATTAGCTAATTATTGGTGGGTAGATTGGGTGACCGATAGCTCGGGCTCGTTTATTGCATCGTAATTAAGGTTTCCTAGGATTTCAATTATCAAAGTTGGGTTTGCTTTGCGATTCTGGGATCTTCTCTTAACATAACTGTCTCTGAGGTCAAAAGGATTCTATTTTCGTAGGATTTGGTATCGATAGCTCGAGCCGGTTCGTTCTAGCACTTCACATTTAGTCTTGCTTCTTCATTTGGGACATCTCTAGCGGGGGGTCAATTGAGGGAGTAGGATATTTAACCATTGTCACTGTCAGAGTAGCATTGCATGATTCTAGGGATTCGAAGCCTGAAGCCTGGGTAGTTCTTTATCATTATTGTCTGCTTCCTGTCATTTCACCAATCTTGCTTGCTTGTTTTGTTCTCTTGTTTATTCTCTTTAGTAGAATTAGTGAGTTAAAAACCTCAAAATCCAAACAAATTAAAACCAGTTAAGTATTAGTTGAGTCAGAGTCTAGTTTAGCGTCGCTAGTGTCTCGTGGGTTCGATACTCGGACTTCATTAGGCTTTACTACGTACGATAAGTACACTTGCCTGTCAGTGGTCTAGCATTTAGAGAGTCTTAGTATATAAATTTAAAAACTAGGGTGTCTATATTAGGTTAGTAGTTTATATAGACCATAATTTGCACATCAAGGAGTCAACGGAACACCTTCTTTCAGGTTGCTCCATTCCTGTTGTGTTTGGCAGCAAGTGGCATCTTGGTGCAAAACTAGCTTGTTTGTGGCTTTTTTCAATCAGAGACCTGTTGAGCATGGTAGAGTTTGAAGGTGGCAATGATAACAAGGAGGCCTTCCATGGTGTTATGATGGTGGAGTGCTGATCATCACACCCCGACCTGTGACGAATTATCGATCGTGACATTATAATTGTCCATAGCTCATGACACATATTAAATCTTTAAATATTATTTATATCAAAACTAAAAGATGTCACATAATCCAAATAATCCGTACAACTTCAAACAAAGTCCAACGACATAAAAATATAAACAAATCTCGTTTAATCAATTATGGCACGTCCTATATGTCCTCGTCCTTATCTTATCAAACTTGTTCACCTTTAGATCTACTCATTGTTTGTGTTAGCTTTGATCTGCGAAAAAATACAACACGAGAAAGAGAACTTCGAGATAAGAGTGTGACCCTAAATATATATAATAATGAAAAATACCAACAACCAACATGTAAATAACTATATAAATTAATTCATATGTTTTTGATGATTTTTGTATGAGAAATATATCTATCAATTATTTAATTTTATTATTCACAAGGTACGTCTTGTTTCACCATGGTTTCGTAAATCCCAAAAGACCTGGATGAGATCGGAGATCGTCACCTCTTAGAAGGTTAGGAGTTTTCTCGACTATATACCTTTGCAAATATTTTTTGTAAAAGTAACTTATCGATTATTATTAGTTCCATAATTTAATTAGTCTTTTTATTACAAATAATTAAATCGAGATACATGAACATTATTATAAACATTTCATAACTAGTATATCTCTCTAAAAAAATCAGGTTAATATTTATAAACTTTTATTTTCATGATTTCCATATTTTTATATTATTTTTATAAATTATAACATAATTAAAACATGAAATAAATTCAAAAGATAACCAAAAATTCTGAAAAATTAGGAGATCTAATCTAATATGTTTATGAACAGTGAACAACTTCCAATTTCGCAAAACACGAAATTAAAATCAAAAACCTAGAAATTCAAGATTCAAGAACACTAAAATACAAGGAATTTAATTCGGATTTTGGATGCTTTCTATCACAAAAATTGATAGAGGGGGTTTTGTAGATCTCAAAAACATTGAGTGAAATAGACACAAGAAATACCTCATTTGATAAGAATTGAACGAGATATAAAAAGATGAAGTTCCAAGCCCTAGGATGTGTTCTTCAATGAACTCATGAATCACAAAGAGTATTGAACGATTTAAGAGTTAGGGTTTGTGTTTTAGAAGTGGAGCGGTCGTTTAGATTAATGGGAAGTGTTATAATAAACAAATTTTTATGATATAGAAATTGGGCATCTTCTTGATTTTAATGGAGATTTGAATTAGATGCTAATTAGGAAGTTATAAGGTGTACTTGGACGTTTTTAGATTGTGTATTAGGGTATAGACTTAATTGGGGTAAATTATAATACTAATAAGGTGACAGCGTGCATCTTTTGGAAGGAATTGTTATTGTCGTTTGAATGAGGTTTTCAAAACAATGGGCATTATTGTTTGGTTTTGTAAACAAAATGGTTTTATTATTATATGTGTTTTATATATAATTAAATTAATTTAGCTGCTTAACTCATTTTTCTCGTATAACTCGAAAAAACGTTTTATAGAATTACGAAAATACTATTAAGACGAGCTTGTTTTTCTCTATCTTATGACCTAAGTTTCATAAAAAATCTAAACTAGGGTCAAATTCTTATTATTACGTTGCGGTTCTGTACCGAATTTTCAAAACGGGTCCATTTTTGGCGGATGTTACAGTCTCCCCTACTTTTGAGAATTTCTTCACGAAATTATGAGGAAACCACTCGAGTAGGATGGTATGTAGGGTTTTTTTCATAGGTTTAAGTGATATACGTAGTAATAGCACAAGAACACTAATCTCAAGAACAGATTATTCTAAGGAACGTTAGGTAATAAGTGTTAAACACGAGTCTTAAAGATATGGAAGGTATGCTCAACTAAATGAAAGTCAGGTTTAGATCTTGATTGATGCGGTAGCGTTCTTGGTAAGGGTTGAATACCCTGCTAGAGGAATTGCTTTTTGATGCCATAGATGTAGGGGTGAAGTGGTGTTAATGATAGTGCCGTGAGATAGCCTTTCATAAGTGATACGAGTATTACATCATGGAGCCAAAAATGGCATATCGAAGATGGATTGTGGCATAAGAGAAAATCCTGTCCCAAAGATGACTTGTAACTCGAGGGAGTTGGCAAATTGAGTCGTATGACATACTCAATGATGCCTAAACTGCGATTTGTGTCACAACTTAGGATTTTGAAAAGAAATCTCCTCATGAAACGCCACATTGATATAATTAAATACGTAATGTCACAAAACTTGAAACGGCAAACATATAACACACAAAATCTTTCATGATTAGTTTAACATTGCTTTTGATAATTTGTCAGAAAACACTTATATATAGGAAGTACCATCGGCGTATCCACCATGTCTCTACCAAACTCTCATCCACATCGTTATTTGAATCATGACTAACTAACGATATAAACAATACTTACACAGAACTTCTCATGACCAGTCTAACGAGGCTTTTAATAGTTTGACAAGGACACCTATATATAGGAAGTACCAGCGGCGTATCCACCATGTCCTTATCAATTTTTCATTGGCTTTGTTATAGAGTCATGATTGATTCTGTGTGACGACTCGACACAAACTTACTACTAAATAAGCATAATCAAATCCATAACAACCAATGTGTAACAAAATAACGATGACGTCAACGTCCTTAACTTTTATAAGTTAAGTCGTGACACGACCCTGTCCTTGCTGTTCAAGTCATGAAATTGTATGAAATGAGATGTAAATTGTGAAACAATGAACTAATAGTGGTGGCCTTGTTTCTTGCGGGTCAAGCCGTGAACTAGTGGTAATGCGAAACTACAATAATATAAAACATCAAAAAATGTGAAACATCAATAATAGTGCAAAAAGACAGCGACACGAATTAATAATGGTTGAAATTTGTGGTAGCATCACATGTCAGGGCATGAGATGTTTATGATGATAACATCGGAAGTGTGACAACAACACAAGTTAACAATGGTATAAATAAAATTTAACAAAGTATGGATTGATGCTAATGCAACATCAAGAAATGTCAATACTATGGAAGGACCAAACATTAGGTCGAATGACGAGTGCAACGAAATTGCAGCAATGACTTAACATCTACAAGTTATGTAAACGAATCAAACAACCATAGAAGGTCATAAGATAAATTATTGAGTAAGTTTAATGTTGTCGAAATGACAGTTTGGAGGTTCATCTCAGGTGATGAAAAGGTAGAAGGATAAATTCCAGTTTTACTAAGAGCTTTTATTTGTTTTCAAAAAGTGTTGTATTAACCCTAACGTTGCTAAACATATTCACGTTTATTGCATTTTGTATACTTGATTCTACATTTCACTAAGTGTGAGCTATTAGTAAAAAAAATCCATTAAGTTTAACGTCTTCGATGTGCCCTTGACTCGAATTTGGCGAGCTCTGGTCACATGTTACGAAAATAATTAGGGTTGTAATACTCGGTGTGTTTAGGACCACTATGTTTTTAATGTGTTAAGTGTGTTTTTAATCATGTTTTTGTGTTTATTATTGATTAACAAGTAGAATAGGTCATATTGATGTGTACAATATTTTTTATTTTTTTTATTTTGAACCCTTCGTATACGTGAAACTCTCGCTTCACGCTTGAAGCTTCGCTTAAAGCTTGGAACCAAAACGCTTCGGAATGACTCACACTTTTTTAACATTTTATTTGGTCATGAAATATAATGAAACCAAATACATTAGCAACTGAAATGGATCCTTTGACCTGTAATCAAATTACTGATTTGAATGCCAACTACTATATCAAATACCACATCCATTTAACTGAAAACCCCACTTCACACCCCATCATAGCCAATCATCTCTGACCTCCTTTATTTGCACATGTTTCCAAAATGGTTTGAAGCTGATTCCATTCCACCATTTCAGGCGCCAATTGAGGAGTGTGTTTGCACCTGACCCCCCTGCACCCACTCATCAGTCCAGAACAGCAGAACTGCATCTTATCGCCTTTACCCACGTCACAAACCAAGCACTCGTTCAAATCTAGATAGTATCCAAATAACAGGAAGGCTACAATATTTATACAAAGATGTTAAAAACGTGTCACAAAAAAACTTAAAAACCATACAAGCAAGAAAAATCATATCTACTCAGACAATTATGGTGTTTGTTTTCCAATGGCGTTTAGATAATGATGAGACTTTTTTGTTTTATTTTCATTGCACATTGTTTTAAGCTTTTTTTTGATATATTATAATAGTACTTGTTCAAAGTAATTTTATTATAGTTTGGTAGTTTTTGGGGCGTTTTATGGCATGATGGCGTTTTACAAGCATTTGCTCGCTTGGCGTTTTATTATATTTTTATTATAGTATTAATGTACTTTGATGTTTCTTGTCTGAAATTACATAACAACAACATATAAAGAAAATCAAAAAAAAAAAAACAAATAGAAGCAATTTATGATCTAAATCTTCAGTGTCATCGGGTCTCTTTCTTCTTTTGAAACTACAAGAACTGTCACAAATAAATGACGTTTTGGGTTTGGCGTGGTTTTTTTTTTCATGTGTTGAAGTGTCTTTGTGGATGTTGAAGTGTCTTTGGCGTGGTTTTTTTTTCATGGTTTTTTTTTTCATGTGTTGAAGTGACTTCAGTGTCATAGATCAACCCCGTATGGGTGGATGCTATCTGCCCGTCATCTTCATTATAATCATCGAGGCCAAAGTAGCATTTACACTGGGATAGGTCTCTTCTAATCATCCAAACCTTCTTCAAGAACAAAGAAGACAAAATGACATATGGGTGTCATCAGTCCCTCTTTCTTGAATTTTGTCCATCTCATGCAGCAAAATCTTACTACACTCACCTAACAAATCATTCAGCGAAACTTCATGCAGAACATTACTGAGTATCAAAGAAAAGATGTTTGCCATCGTTGTATTTTTTGGCGTTTTACATTGAGTCGTATTTTTTAGGAACCAGTGGTTTTTTTTTTTTTGTGTGTTTTTATGTGATAAACGGAAGGTGGTGAGATGTTTCTATTTATAGGATTTTTTGGCGCGTAGTTTAGGCGGGATATTATTTTATTTAAAAATATAATTAAGATTTATCTGGATGTAAGGCTTGGCGTTATATATTATGGCGTTTCACATTTTGTGGCGTTTTTTGTAGCCTGGGAGCTTAAATAAAAACACAGAAAAAGTACGCAGTGATAAAATTGGCGTTTTGTATTTATTTGGCGTTTTATATTTCAACGGCGTTTTATGTGAGAAATGATGTTTTACCTTTTTTACCCTTAACGAAGCGTGTCCACGTAATAAAATTGATGTTATTTATGAAGTCCATAGATTGTTTTTATCGGACGATCGATAACCGTTCTCACACTTTTCACCGTTTTTCTCTAAATCCTGACCCTAAAAACAATGTTATTTGATCCCAATGTTTGTTTGGTTGTGTTTAACATTTTTCAAGTTTTGACTTTTGTTCAATTTCAAACTCTACATCGCTTTCTGGAGAATTATACGCAAATTGGTGCGTAAGCGTACTCAGTTTAATGCAACAAATACTCCGGAACATCAACATATACTCAACATACCTTAAATAACCTTTACATAACTTAGAAATAAGTTTTGAAGGCTTTGGTATAGCAAAAACAAGTTAATTCGCTTACAGGGACTAAATTTGACAAACTGCGAAAGTATGTCAATTTGAACTGTAACGAACATTCCGGAACATGCCCATAAGTTAAATATACCATAAATATCATTTAAATAGCTTAGAAATAGACTTTGAGGGGTTTGGTATGCTAAAATAAACTTTTGGATCATTCAGGGACTAAAAGTGTCAAAAAGTGCACAAGTTTGCAATTTCGCGCATAACTTACGTTCTGAATACATCCGGACATCCAAAAATTTATGTAAGCATCCTTACATTATGCCTTGATGTTTGGCATGAGAAAAATCCATTCGTTGCGTCATTTGGATCGTCTTTCGCACTTATGCGCATTCTGTCGTAATTAAGCGAACATCGCGATCGTACAGGCCAAACGAACCGACACCTGACATATTTTTGAGCATGTTTCATGTCCACAATGTTTAGGCATCATTTTAGGGCCTTAAAGTTGGCTTTACGGGCCTTAGAAGTGTCGGAAATGGCTTAAATACACAATAGGGACCTAAACTGTAAATTCTGAAACTTGGTTTCTGATCAGGACCCTCAGGCGGGGCGCATAAAGGTAAGGGCAACCCTTACGCGGGCCGCGTCAGACATACAGATCAGATAAGATCAATTAGTCAGCAAATTTCAGCTGATTAAACCACAACCACATGATTTCACTTGCCCTTTCATCTCACTAAGGGTCATTTTCAGTAACCACAAACTTTTCGACAAGTGTACGCACGAGATTCGATCACGTTTTTCAAGAAACGATCCTAACGGTTCGGGAAATACTATAAATACCCACCCCCATTCTTGTTAAAACCCACAAAAATCTGATCTAAGCTCTAAGTTGGAACCTTTGTTTCATACCTGAGCTATTTTGATCTAGATTAGCATTCGGGGACCCTTCGTAAGTGTTCTTTCGTTCTTTTATTCGCTTTTCGAGTCCGAAAGTCAACGTTTTGTTGACTTTCTGCATTGACCAGCCTATGGTCAACACGAAGTTCATTGGAACTTCATAACGTGAGCGTGATCACGATGGTTATAGTCCATGGCGACTATACCTACTGATTACCACGTTATCTAGGCTCAGTGACGAGTCGTAGTTTCGGCCAAAATGCGCATTCTTGCGTATTTTGTAACCAAACTACTTGTGAGCATCAAAGCCGTTTGTTTTGATGCCAAACCTGTTTTCTAAACTTAATTAAGCAATGTCCTAACATGCTTAGCTCGTCACTCTTAGTATAGTGCTTATATAGGGTCGTAAGGTAAGCGATCTAAACCATCGCTTATACTTTCGAACCTGACCCATTTGGTCGATCATCTAGGATCCGACCAAACACATTAGGTGACCATAGCGGTAACCTTCCGAGGTTATACCTTGTGGTCACAATGTTAGGCGTTCCAAACGCGTTCTACGCGGACGACACGTTAAGGTAGCATAAGCTACCTAAACGGGTCGTAATGGGCCGTAAGCACTTAGGTTAGGTTTCATTTTAGTATGTAGGCTTTGTTAAACCATACTACACGAGTCTCCATACTCGCTTGGTTTACGAACCCGCATACTATCCAATCTTCCGATTAGGTCCGGTATATTAACATAGCTACCTATTAGGTGCCGTTTGATATTCCGTGATCTCTAGCATTGTTTGGTTATTATACAAAGAACTTCAAAGCAATCTCAGGTGAGTACATTGAACCCCTCTTTTACTGTTTTCCAAACTGTTTTGGGGTGAAACACATGTGCCTACTTGTTACTTTCATGCTTTCCTGTTTTCACATCATATACTTGCTATGTTCGTTAGTACATTATAGTACATGATTTCATTACATTTCATGCTATGTATGCCCATTGTGTGCGTACTTAGTACATTGCTTTACATTACATTTCATGCTATGTATACCCATTGTGTGCGTACTTAGTACATTGCTTTACATGACATTTCATGCTATGTATGTCCATTGTGTGCGTACTTAGTACATTGCTTTACATTACATTTCATGCTATGTATGCCCATTGTGTGCGTACCTAGTACATTGTTTCACATTACATTTCATGCTATTTATGCCCATTATGTGCATACTTAGTACAATTGATTACATCACATGCCTTCATTTTGGTATGACATTTGGTTTGTTTAACATGGAACAATACATTCATTAACATTGATCACGCCATTCGTTAGTAGGTAGTGGTACCATAGGAATTGACAACTCCCGTTCCGGACATCCTAGGTTTGTTTGGATGAAAGGAATGACCGAATTCGATATACATAACTTAGATAAACCATTAATTTGTTTAAGGGTTTATCGCCACAGTCTCAAGGCTTGGATTGTATGCATTTTCACAATACCGCATAAATGTTAATATCAGTAGAGCATGCATTGTTCCACAAAACATAACGTTGATTTAAACCATGTTTTACTTCAACACCTTGTTTTGTGCATTTTACATATGGTTTAGTTAATACATCTCACTTACCATACAAGATATATTTTGGGTACACATTACATGATCTACATTAAACATAAACATTTTGACATTGATATACATACATGGCGGTTTACATTGAACATAGACATTTCGACATGGTTTACATTGAACATAGACATTTCGACATGGTCTCCACAATAACACTTGACAATTGATTTATACATGAAACAATTTACATGGTGGTTGGGTTGGGTAAATGGTTGGAGTAACGTGACGTATGTAATATGATACAAACATGGTGGATACGCCGCTGGTACTTCCTATATATAAATGGTTGTATAATATTACATATCGTAGCATTATCTAAGTCATTTCAGTTTAGACACATTACATTTTACACAAATAACATACTCTTCACAAGACATTATTTTTGCAAACAACTTATCTTATTCAACTCATTTTACTTGGTTACTCGTTTAACCTTACACTTATCTATACATATCATCTAATATTATCGTTTTTCAAATGGTTTACAAAGCAAGACAAATTACAAGGTTCATGACTGACTGTTATTAAACATTTCTTTAAACTCAAGTCATGAATCCCATTTTCACAAAACCTATGTATCTCACAGGCATTTTTATGCTGACGTACCTACTTTCACATGTGTTTTCGGGAGCTATTCCATAGGAATGATGATTATGACACTAGGGCGGACCTGTGCCTTAGAGAATAAAAACAAATGAAGACAGGACTAGTTTTAATTATGTTCTGAACTCTTGTTTTCCTGTTTAAGACAATGTATTACGCTTGTTTAATAAATAAAAATGTAACTTTGATTTCCATGGTTATGAAACAATTAATTCCTGTCCCAACACTCCCCGGCGTTTCCGCCGCGGTTGCATGTTATAACGCGGCCGGGGTGTGAACAATATATACTAGAGTGAACACTAGTGTATTTGTAAACTGAGGTGAACAAATCCTGGTCATTGATTTACATCATCAAATTGAAAAATACACCGGTTGTATTTTTGTTCAACAAGTGTATTTTCATCACAAATCCTGGTCATTGATTTACACTTGTGTTTACACTTATGTATTGATAATCAAAGGCTAGGATTTGTTCACTAGTGTTCACAATCAATGGGGTTGTTCACAAACTTATAAGAAATTAAGTGTAAATTTTGAAGGTTTAAACAAAATTTGGTAATAAGTTGATTTTATAACATCATTTAAAGATCTTTATATAAAAACAAAAAGTAAATGTATTTATTTAATTTCTACCAGTTGTGTTGCACACCCATCTAACTTTGGGGCAATTAGTAAGTATTTTTTTTAGCCATTAACTCAACACTTGCCCACCTTTGGTTTAACCATCCTGTGATTTTGGTTTAACCATCCTGTGATTCTGGAAAAAATTAAACATTTATTTGCAATGCTACCCATAGAGATATTAAAGTTTCATACTCCCTGTAACAAATGTAAAATGTCATCTTTCAAACATTGTTGAAGTAGGTTAAACATTTTTCTTTATCTTTCATAAAACGGTCGATTACTTGTGGGAATCTGAGAGATTTTGACCTTTTCACTGTATTCATTTCTCAGAACCCCTGTATTCATCTTCTATTTCCATCCATGCTTCCAACTGATTTGCTTAAACATACGTCTCGAACCGATTGACCCATTCTGGATAATCTTCCACAAAGCAACTTCAGAGGTTTGTTTGTAATACCCATCATGTTCTCTAGGTTCAGGTTTTAAACAAGAGGTGTTGAACTCCCTGCTGCAAAAGCATTAATGTCTCCTAAATCCATGATGAACACTTTAACAATTTTCATACAAACCAAACGTATAACTTCCAAGCGTATGAATCAATCCAAGCGTATAACCCTGTGCGTAGAAACTCTTCTCTTGCATGACTTCCTCAACGTATGACTAATTCAAGTGTATGACTCTTTCACTCACACTCATGCGCGCATATGAGCTCCTACGTTTGGACTCCTACGTGAGCACGACTCCTGCACACAAACCCATTTTTTGCAAGAATTTTGATCATCTGGATGTGAAAATGGATGAATCTGGGTGTAATCTTCTGATATGTTGTTCAAAAATGAAATGGAAAGGTCTATAAAGAAATTAAGAACTTTTTGACCATGGAATCTCTTCAAATGATGAAAAACAATGTTTTTTTGCCCAAAATCTTCAACTCTAAGCATGTACACAAGTATATATCCTCTTCGTAGCTTTGATACCACTTGTAGGAACAGTTTTGATGTGCAAATAGACTTGAAATATGCACAATGCATATCTACGTCATCATTATAAGTGCGATATTCAAATAACAATGATGCACAATGCACTAATGAAGTACTCAAACGTGTGTAGGACTCCTACGCATGTGTGAGTCCTTTTACATTTAAATTCAAACATAAATTAACTTATACGAACGTGGTACCTATAAACACTGACAAGTATAAAAGACTCAGGAATTAGACATTTATTGTACTAACAATTCCACTAGTTTTGGTTTCCAATACTTCAGTCTTCTAAGTTGACTTGTTGACTACTCTTTGGTGTTTAGCTTTGACTTATTTGCCAACACTATAACATCCGCCATAACTAGATCTTAGAACCTGACCCTTTGTAACCCGGACTCGAACCGTAATAAATTAAAGTATGAATTCCTTTATTATTACTTGTGATTTTTAGTTGTTATTTATTACTTTGTTTCTTGTTGTTGCAATATTATATTAAGTACAATATTTAAATTAATATCATCACACGTCACCGATGGTGATGATCCCAAATGATGGTCCATTGTTCCAAACGAAGGTCCATCGTAACCAAATGAAAGTCTAAACCAAGGTGGTTATTTTCCAAACGACGGTCAAGTCGTGCAAAACGACAGTGACCTACAACTTCGTGTTTTCTATAGTATTCGACCTGTGCATCCAAAACAGCCTCAAATCCTCACATCCTAAACCTTTGTCTTGCTTACTATCCGAATTAATTGGGTATTCAAGGCAAAACTAAATGCACACTATATGGACCATTAACTACTAATAACTAGACACTTAAAAATCAAAACAAAGTATCCTTTGCTTTTTGTAAGAACTCAAACCATCTCACCCAAAGTTGAATGCATTTCTCTTCGACCAAACAATATCATATACCATCTACTTTGTATTTTTACCAATTACCTCGCTAATTCGCAATTTGGACAAGAATTATCATCTAGGGCTTGACATTTGGTGAAGTGATATTTTTCTCATTGCTCCACCAAATCAGGTAATTCCAAAGCCTATTTCCTTTAAAATTTTGAGCTCTATAAAACCCCTCTATCCATACCTATGATAGAGGGTAATTACTATACGGAATTTTTCTCTAGGGTTCTTAGTCTTAGAAATGGGGCTTTTGGCTTAGGATTTGTGTTTTGATCAAACTGGACTTAGAAATTGCCTGTCATCATATTAGATATGCTTGCATCAATTTTATAAATTTTTAGATATCACGTAGATTTATTATGTATTGTTGATCATATTATTACTTATGGAAAACTATATAAAAATTGGTTTCCTCAAAATATAAAAACTCATGAACATTATTTTCTGATTTTTATTTGCAAAATAAATAGATTACAGAATATATATTGGGGTTTAATGATCTATGGAAGCCTTATTTGTGACAACCCGAATATTTAAGATTAGCACTACTTAAATTCCACAACCTTTGGCATGCGTCTTTACCTTTAATTGCCTATATATTGCAACCATACGAGGCTTATTTGGTTACACTCGTGCACCACTAAAATGTTATGTGTGTATGTTGGTTCATTATACATGAAACCGTTAAATGTTTATATGGGTCGGTTAGTTATTTTAGGAATCCGTTATTAACTAAACTGGGCCGCGAACTTATTTGAGACACACACACCCCTCCTGGCCAATGGGCCCCTTTCATCTTGGCCCACACGTTAGGTTAGGCCAAAAGCCCAGTACATGTGTTATGCGTATACATGAAGGGCGAGTAGAGGTTACGTGGCTTTTGGAAAAAGTAACAAACCCCTAACACTCCTTTCCTCACACCCTTGGATCGACAGCAGCCCCTCTCTGGCCGAAGTCTTCTTCTCTGTGGGGGCACATCATCTCTCACTCGCACACTCTCTACAATCTCTCAGTTAGTTTCGTGTATACCCGTATTGATTACCATGAGTTACTCTCGGTTATATGTGATGATATGAATATTGATTGTGTCTATGAGCATGAATTCTATGTGACAATATGAATGATGTAAATGGTTAGGAATGCATGGTAGTGCGGTTGTGATGAACATGTTATGATAATTAATTGATTAGATCGAATGACTAGTGTACTTGATGCTAACATTGTTAATCGGTAAGTTAGGGTGCACAATGTTAATAATTCGGTGGTGTCCTTGGCCCAATAGATCAACTCGGATTTGATGGGTTTAATGGGGTTAATTTCTTGATAAAGGAAACTGATGATTGTGAAAGAATTAGTGGCTGCCTGGTTAAATCAGGATTCGTGTGATAAAACTATTGAATGATGATTCATTATAATTATGTTGAATGATCAAGATTCATAATAATCGAAGTTGTAACTGTTTGTGTATTTAGCTGCATGAAAACTATTTAGGTATTGGGTCGTATGAAATTATTCATGTATTGGGCCATACACCCGAATGCGGCCATACACTTCATTGGGCCTGAACTAATGGCCGCACACTATAGGAATTACGTGTTGGACTGTTAATTGTTTATTTGAGACATGAAGTTGCAAGTAAATTCGTGTGAGGCCCAAATACCTGCTAGATGATTACACGATGATAATCGGCTAATTACGTTGCATGATTTCTTGTCACAACTAACATGTTTACTTGAATGTGAACCGAACCACTTGACATAATGATATGGTGCGATAAGAACTTGTGTCGTGAACGTAACCATGGTCCGGATACTTGCTATGACTCGTAATGGCCTGTGCTTGGTTTGTTTGTTATTGAGTAATGTGTACGATGAGTACGTGAATTATGAATATACGAAACTAACTGTCATCGGTAACCATATTAGGATTTGGTTGCCCAACTGTAACAAGTAACTAATATTACCGAGCAAACCAAAGGTGAGTTCATTTCTCTTGAGCATGTGTCCCGGTGGGTGGGACAGTCAAATGAGTATTCCTGAGAGGAATAAATCTTTTGGGGTAAAAACTGGGATGTTAGATAATACACTCTTTTCCTATCCCCATAAGTCCCATCTTATACTGAATTAGTTACCTGAGAGGTAACGGGGTATTAGTTGATAGCGCTATTAGGCTTGGCAACCTCACACCGTACCTGAGAGGACGGGCGTGAACTAATGACCTTAATCATGACAATGCTTAGATAGGGGGCATTGGGGACGGGCAAAACAATCTGGTAGCCATCTTGTACGGTATACGAGTTATTATCAACATTATTATCAGTGAACAGATCTAAACACTTAGTAACTAACGTTTCGTAAAACTATGATCTCACCAGCGTTATCGGACATAGGTGTTGCATGCTCACAGGTCGTTAGATTTCTTGGATATGGAACTCGCTGTCTGGAATGGCTGGAGTGGTCATAGGTCGAACTGATTGGATACACATGACAGTTTTAGTGATTTTAATACATTTGGTTTTGAACATTTAAACAATGGTTTACTTATTGCTTCCACTGAACTTATTGGATTTTATTAAACTTATTGTTGATACATTTTTTATATTGATAACTCCATTTGAGATTTGATTATTGAGTTCAATATGATTAGTGGCTAGATCCTGGTACGTCACACGCCCAGCAGGGTTTTCTGCATGTGGTATTTTGGCGGTGTGACTGTTTGGTATCAGAGTTACTGGTTATTTTGAACTTGGTTTTATAACGTTTTTATAAACCAGACTATAACCGAACAATTAAGAAAATCGACCATGACACTTAGCTCCAGATTGCATGGTTCGCGTTTCGTTTACTTATTGCATAGCATATCTAGTGTACACTCATGTAAGACATTACTCGCGAATGCACACTTGGCACTACAGTATGAACTCATGTGTTACTAGCCCACGTTAGGTGTTTTGATAGTGTGACCCTCCTCTGAACCTTCATGATCTATGTTGTGGTGTCTTTTGTTTTGCTACTAAAAATTCAGAAATCTTTTAGCACGAGTTAGGAGGGGCTGAGATGAACATGCAAATCTCATTGATGTTATGGGTGCACACATAATAATAATGCGGGTGCATGTGAGTCCCAATGAGACTTGACAAGTGCGAAAGGGGTTTCGCTCTGTTGTTTGACGTAATGATAGAACTCGGTAGTCTATGGAAGTCATAGTGATGTTTGACTCATACTCAATTCGCATTTTAACCTTTCCCCCTTCTTTTATATAGAATCCTGAGTGGACGTAATGGTGGAAGTGGTGGTGGCCACGGCGGTGGACGTGGCAACATTGCTATGACTCACGCCGAGTTAACGGATCTGATCAACAATCGTGTGGCTGAAGCCCTAGCGGCTTATCAGGCTGGTACAATAGTGCCAATTATTCTTTATTCCTGTGTTGTGTACCCAAATTTTAACCGTGTGTTGTACTCTCTTTCATTTTAGGTCAACCTGCGAATCAAACAATTCGCCTGTTTGCACGTTTAAGACGTTCATGGATTGTAAGCCTCAGACATTCAGTGGGACTGAAGGAGCCATGGGCTACTACGTTGGTTTGAGAAAGCTGAGTCAGTCTTTGCTATGTGTAACTGTCCCGTGGGGGACCGGGTGAAGTATGCTACAGGTAGGGGTGTTCATGAGCCGATCTGATCCGATCGAGGGTCTGCTCATGCTCAGATTGAATTACAACTGATCCGATCCGATCGGATTAAATTTTCAAAACTGAGTACAAAAGTGATGCCCATGCTCGGATTGAATTTGAATCGAGCGGATCGTTTCTATAAAGCTAGTATATTTTTGGGATGTTAATTTTAAGGGTACATGGTATCATGTCGGGGACTTTGATAGGGGAGGGTGGTTGCCGCACGGGGAAGGGGTGCTGGCTTCAAATCGGTGAGCGGGGACAGGGTTCTTCGGTGAGTATACACCGATCAGGAAGAGGATGGAAGGAGGAGAGAGCGGGGGGCTGTTTAATGGTGGGTCCCAACCCGTTTCAACCAATCACAATTATTTAAATTCTTTACCACTCTTCATGTGTTTGAACCATTGCTAGTGATTGAGTGCAAAATGGGAGTGGAATGGGGACTTGACATGGCATGATATTATTGGCTAGAAATAATTCAAAACACCCTAAAGTGATTAAACGATACCCCTCCACTCTAAAATCTATAACATATATTATATATATATATATAATTATTAATGAAATAATTCGAGCGGAACCGAGCGATCGACGAGTGAGCGGACCTTTACTCATGCTGGATTGAATTTGAATCGAACCGATCGAGCGGCTCATTTACAAACTGAGCGGGAATCGAACGAGCATTTTTCGAGCGATTGTCGAGCAGTTTGGACAACCCTAGCTACAGGCACATTGGAGGATGGTGCCTTAACTTGGTGGAATGCCCAGGTGCAAATGTTAGGCATCGAAATGGCTAATGCAACTACATGGGATGATTTCAAGGAATTGATGCGAGAGGAGTACTGTCCTCGTGATGAGATTCAGAAGCTTGAGAATGAGTACTACAATTTGAAGATGGAAGGGTCTGAAATTGAAGCGTACACAAAAAGGTCACATGAGCTCGCGAATATGTGTCCTAACTATCACGACCACCACCACGAAGAATCGATTGTACATCAAGGTTTAGCACCGTCAGTCAAGAGTTTGATCACTACTGCAAATCTTGACAACCTGCCTCGAATCATACGTCTAGCCCACAAGATCACGGATCAGGAGGTGGAGCGTGGCTCGCTACCACCACGTGTCTCTGCTTACTACTACTGCTACTACTACTACTACTACAGCTACTACTCCTGCTACTGACAACAAGCGCAAATGGAATGGAATGAACTGGACAAGGTGTCCAATTCGATACAGTCACAGAAGAAGCTAGACACCGGTAGCAACCGCGGCTTTAGTCAGTCATCTTCTATTAATCGAACCAGAGCCAACAATTCGAATCAGGGTTCTTATGCAGGGAAGCAGCCAAAGTTAACAAGTGCAACTTTCATCATCGTGGACTATGCACCCGAGTCTGTCACAGATGCAACAAGGTGGATCATATGGCTAGAGATTGCAGGGCTCCACTCCCAAGACAACAACAGCAGCAACCCCCACAGCAACAACAACCACAGCAACAGGATACACAACAGCCTTAGCAGAACCAGGGTAATCGCAAGGACCGTTTCAGTGTGGTGACGAGGGTCATTTCAGGCGGGATTGCCCCTCAGCTGAATCAGAATACTGGTAATAATAACAACAACACTGGGAATAACAACAATGGGAACAATGGTGGAACGGTGCACTTGGAAGAGTGTTTACCATTGGTGCTGGGGAGGCTAGGAATGATGGCAACGTAGTGACTGGTACGTTTTCAGTAAATAATCTATTTGCTTCTGTATTATTCGACTCTGGTTCCGATTGGAGTTATGTATCTTTGGGGTTCAGTCGTCAGTTAGAGTTGAGTCATACACCCCTCGTGACCAAACATATAGTAGAACTAGCTGATGGTAAAACCAATTCAAGCTTCACATGTTCTTGTTGAGTGTAAACTCGATCTTATGGGTCAAGTGTTCGATATTGATCTACTACCTGTTACCCTTGAAGTTTTGATGTGGTCGTTGGTATGGATTGGTTGTCTAAGCACCAAGCCGAAATCTTAGTTTGGAGAAAATCGTGCGTATCCCTCTTCCCAGTGGAGAATTCCTGTCAGTTCAAGGTCATCGTGGTGCACAATGGTTGGCATTATCTCAGCAATGAAAGCCCAGAAGTGCCTGCGAAAGGGCTACCCTGCTATTCTAGCTCTTGTTACCGATTCTCAACCGGAGGAGAAAAGGATCGAGACCTTCCAGATATTCGTGTGTTTTCTGATGTGTTTCCTGAAGAGCTTCCTGGTTTACCATCACACCGTCAGGTGGAATTTCATATTGACCTTACACCAAGAGCAGCTCTGATTGCTCGTGCTCCTTATCGTCTTGCACCCGGAGAGTTGCAAGAGCTGTCAAATCAACTCCAAGAACTGTTGGATAGAGGTTTTATCCGACCTAGTTCTTCGCCCTAGGGAGCCCCAGTTCTGTTTGTGAAAAAGAAGACAGGTCCTTTCGAATGTGTATAGATTACCGTGAACTCAACAAGGTGACCGTCAAGAACCGTTATCCTTTACCACGTATCAATGATCTGCTTGACCAGTTGCAAGGGTCAAGTTTCCACTCAAAGATCGACTTAAGATCGGGCTACCATCAGGTGTGAGTCTGAGAGGAGGATGTTCCAAGAACGGCTTTCCGAACGCGGTATGGCCACTATGAGTTTTTGGTTATGCCATTTGGGTTGACTAACGCACTAGCGGTTTTCATAGATCTCATGAACCGCGTGTGCAAACCGTATCTCGACGATTTTGTTATTGTGTTCATCGACGACATCTTGATCTACTCCAAGAGTAAGGAAGACCATGAGCGACACTTACGTCTTATCTTGGAGCTCCTGAGGAAGGAGCAACTCTATGCGAAGTTCTCTAAGTGTGATTTATGGATTCGAGAAGTATATTTTCTTGGCCACATTGTTAACGAAAAGGGGATACACGTGGATCTTGCTAAGATTGATGCTATTAGAAATTGGGCGGCACCGAAGAATCCTTCAGAGGTGAGATAATTTCTTGGTCTCGCTGGGTATACCGCCGTTTATTAAAGATTTCTCAAGGATCGCTCAACCTCTTACCTCATTGGACATAGAAGGGCGTTGTTTACTTTGGGGAACCAAGCAAGAAGACGCTATCCAACTCTTGAAACAGAAACTCTGCAGTACACCGATCTTGTCTTTACCTGAAGGTACCGAGGATTTTGTGGTATATTGTGATTCTTCTATTCAGGGTCTCGGTTGCGTGTTAATGCAATGCCAGAAGGTAATAGTTTACGCTTCTCGACAGCTGAAGGTTCATGAGAAGAACTACACGACTCACGAATTGGAGTTAGGGGTCGTGATTTTTCGCGCTAAAGATATGGAGGCATTATCTGTACGGTACCAAATGCACTATCTATACCGATCACAGGAGCCTCCAACATATTTTCAATTAGAAAGAGTTGAAGATGCGGCAGCGCTGTTGGGTAGAACTTCTGAACGACTATGACTGTGCCATCAAATATCAACCAGGCAAAGCTAACGTCATAGCTGATGCCCTTAGTCGAAAGGAGATGAAGCCTAAGCGTGTTCGCGCTCTGTAGCTAACTATCCACTCTAACTTACCTGATCAGATTCGTTCCGCTCAGTTCGAAGCATTGAACCTTGAAGCTGAAAACTTGCGGGGCATGGAAAAACGACTTGTGGAGAGATCTAACAGCATTCATTACTTTATAGAACGGGGCATGGGTTCCTTTGTATGGTAATCTTAGAGATCTTTGATGGACGAAGCCCATAAGTCTCGGTATTCAGTTCACCGGGGTTCAGATAAAATGTATCAGGATCTCAAAGTCATGTATTGGTGGCCGAAGATGAAGCTTACATAGAGACATATGTGAGTAAGTGTTTGACTTGTGCTAAAGTCAAGATGGAGTACCAGAAACTCTCAGGCCTGCTTTAACAACCAGAGATACCCATGTGGAAATGGGAGCAGATTGCTATGGATTTCGTCACTGGTTTACCAAGGACTCAAGGCGGAAACGATACCATTTGGGTGATCGTTGACCGTCTCACGAAGTCAGCACATTTTCTAGCAATCAAGGAAACGGATAAGTTCTCACAAACTTGCAGCTGTTTATCTTAGGGAAGTGGTATCTAGGCACGGGGTGCCAACCTCTATTATCTCATATCGAGATCCGTGCTTTCATATCCGATTTATGGCAGCCGATGCATAAGTTATTCGGTTCACGTATCGATATGAGTACTGCTTATCACCACAGATGGGATGGTCAAAGCGAGCGAACCATCCAAACGCTTGAAGACATGCTGCGGGCATGTGTGCATTGATTTTGGAAAGGGATGGGAGAAAACATTTGCCGTTGATAGAGTTCTCAGACAAACAACTACCATACCCGTATTCAGGCAGCTCTGTTCGAAGCATTGTATGGGCGAAAATGTCGTTCCCCTCTCTGTTGGGCTGAGGTGGGTGACAGCCAGATCACAGGTCCGGAACTTGTACTTGAAACTTCAGAGTACATTGTCCATATCAGAAACCGTATGGCGGCAGCGTGCGACCATCAGAAAAGCCACGCTGACAAGCGTAGGAAACCTTTGGAGTTCGCCATGGGCGATCGTGTTATGTTGAAAGTCTCTCCATGGAAGGGTGTAGTATGCTCTGGGAAGCGCGGAAAGCTTAATCCGCGTTATATTGGGCCATTCAAATTCTGGAGCAAATCGGTAAGGTGGCTTACAAGCTCGAGCTACCTGCTGAGTTGGGTAATGTTCACGATGTATTCCATGTTTCACAACTGAAGAAGTGTTTGTCTGATGAAACATTGGTGGTGCCGTTTCAAGAGCTCAAGATTGATGACAAGTTGCTGTTTGTCGAAGAACCTATCAAAATTATGGATTGGGAAGTCAAGGTTCGTAAGAATAGTCGAATCCCGGTCGTGAAGGTTCGTTGGAACTCAAGACGTGGACCAGAGTTCACGTGGGAGCGTGAGGATCAAATAAAGCTCAAATATCCTCAACTCTTCCCTACTGACCAATCAAATTTTGGTGCAACTCGTGAATTTCGGGACGAAATTCCACTTCAAGTTGGGGATGATGTGGCACCTGAGGAAAACCCGCAGTAATTTTGATGTATCACTTCACGTCTCTGGATTTACTTATCAAATTTCGGGACGAAATTTCTTTCAAGTTGGGAATGATGTGACAACCCGAATATTTAAGGTTAGCACTACTTAAATTCCACAACCTTTGGCATGTGTCTTTACATTTAATTGCCTATATATTGCGACCATACGAGGCTTATTTGGTTACACTCGTGCACCACTAAATGTTCATGTGTGTATGTTGGTTAATTATACATGAAATCGTTAAATGTTTATATGGGTCGGTTAGTTATTTTAGGAATCTGTTACTAACTAAACTGGGCCGCGAACTTATTTGAGACACACACACACCTCCTTGCCAACGGGCCCCTTTCATTTCAGCCCACACGTTAGGTCAGGCCCGAAGCCAAGTACATGTGTTATCCGTATACATGAAGGGCGGGTAGAGGTTTACGTGGTTTTTGGAAAAGTAACAAACCCTAACACTCCTTTCCTCCTCCCCTTGGATCGACAGCAACCCCTCTCCGGCCGAAGTCTTCTTCTTTGTGGGGGCATATTATACATTGCTCGCACACTCTCTACAATCTCTCGGTTAGTTCGTGTATACCCGTATTGATTACCATGAGTCACTCTCGGTTATATGTGATGATATGAATATTGATTGCGTCTATGAGCATGAATTCTATGTGACAATATGAATGATGTAAATGGTTAGGAATGCATGGTAGTGCGGTTGTGATGAACATGTTATGATAATTAATTGATTAGATTGAATGACTAGTGTACTTGATGCTTACAATTGTTAATCGGTAAGTTAGGGTGCACAATGTTAATAATTCGGTGGTGTCTTGGCCCAATAGATCAACTCGGATTTGGATGGGTTTATGGGGTTAATTTCTTGATAAAGGAAACTAATGATTGTGAAAGAATTAGTGGCTGCCTGGTTAAATTAGGATTCATGTGATAAAACTATTGAATGATGATTCATTAGAATTATGTTGAATGATCAAGATTCATAATAATAATAATCGAAGTTGTAACTGTTTGTGTATTGGGCTGCATGAAAACTATTTAGGTATTGGGCCGCCTGAAATTATTCATGTATTGGGCCGTGCACCCGAATGCGGCCATACACTTAATTGGGCCTGAACTAATGGGCCGCACACTATAGGAATTACGTGTTGGACTGTTAATTGTTTATTTGAGACATGAAGTTGCAAAGTAAATTCGTGTGAGGCCCAAATACCTGCTACATGATTACACGATGATAATCGGGTAATTACGTTGCATGATTTCTTGTCACAACTAACATGTTTACTTGAATGTGAACCGAACCACTTGACATATGATATTGTGCGATACGAACTTGTGTCGTGAATGTAACCATGACCCGGATACTTGCTATGACTTACGTAATGGCATGTGTTTGGCTTGTTTGTTATTTGAGTAATGTGTACGATGAATACATGAATTATGAATAAACGAAACTAACTGTCATCGGTAACCGCATTAGGATTTAGTTGCCCAACTGTAAACAAGTAACTAATATTACCAAGCAAACCAAAGGTGAGTTCATTTCTCTTGAGCATGCGTCCCGATCGGTGGGACAGTCAAATGGGTATTCCTGAGAGGAATAAATCTTTTGGGGTAAAAACTGGGATGTTAGATAATACACTCTTTTCCTATCACCTGAAGTCCCATCTTATACCGAATTAGTTACCTGAGAAGTAACAGGGTATTAGTTGATAACGCTATTAGGCTTGGCAACCTCACACCGTACCTGAGAGGACGGGCGTGAACTAATGACCTTAATCATGACCAATGCTTAGATAGGGGGCATTGGGGACAGGCAAAACAATCTGCTAGCCATCTTATACGGTACGCGAGTTATTATCAACATTATTATCAGTGAACTGATCTAAACACTTGGTAACTAACATTTTCGTAAAACTATGAACTCACTAACATTGTCTGACATACGTGTTGCATGCTCGCAGTTCGTTAGATTTCTTGGATATGGAACTTGCTGTCTGGAATGGCTGGAGTGGTCATGGGTCGAACTGATTGGACACACATGACAGGCTTAGTGATTTTAATACATTTGGTTTTGAAACATTTAAACGGTGGTTTACTTATAGCTTCCGCTGAACTTGTTGGATTTTATTAAACTTATTGTTTGATACATTTTTATTTATAATTGATAACTCCATTTGAGATTTGATTATGAGTTCCATATGATTAGTGGCTAGATCCTAGTACGTCACACCCCAGCAGGGTTTTCTGCTTGTGGTATTTTTGGGGGTGTGACATTAATGAAAAAATGATGGTTTAAATCTAAATATAAGAAAAGATGATTTTTACAAATATATATATATATATATATATATATATATATATATATATATTGGAAAGGGATTATTTTTACTAAATTATTAAATAAGATATTTGTTATGAAGTAATACAAAACGTGTATAAGTAGTAATTTATAAATATAAGTGTGGTCTTTTGGACTAAGTTAGATATATATTTTGTTTGTAGACCTAGTAAATATTTTTAGTGACTAGTAGGATTAATATATATTTGCTAAACGGCTATCTAGTTACATATATTGATTTAGTGGTTGATAATAGTATTAATTATAATTTTTAATTAGACAAAAGCCATAAGTATATGATGTATATTGATTTTATATAGTTTTGGTATTTTGGTTGTTTAGTATTTTTGGTGTTATATTTTTTTAGGGTGACTATTTGTTTTATGAATCTTTCCTCGAACACTTCACTCGTGCGATTTTTACTTAAGGCTAAAAAGGACAGGAAACTGTGAGTAGATATTTACTTTTCCCCGTTTTATCACTTAAATTTTTTGGGGTGCATTAACTGTCCTTATTTCATTTGCTTCATTTGTTCCTAACATTAACATGCAATTCAAAGTGTCATTATGTGTTACGTTATTTGTCCCTTATATTTCATAAACTTGTTTCATATAAATGTATCTACTTGTTACTCGCTTTGTGTCATATTGTTCCGTGTAGATCCACCAAGCCGGTTCCCCACGGCCATGGGTTGAACTTCGATTCGGTCTTTGTGTCATATTTTTTCGTTATCATTGTTTCATTATGTAATGTTCCGTTATCACATGTGGTTGTGGTGCACTGTTGGAAATTGTGGTATTATTGGATTTGTTGGATGATTATGAATATCACATAAACACTTAAAGTTGCATGTTACTTGTTTTAATAAATTAATAAACTAAAATATTTGTTTTCCAAAAACTAAGATCTATTCACCAACTCATTGTTGACCCAAAATCTTTTTGCGGCTTGATACAACTACACAAGTATGAGTGGACTAAGGGTTGAAGACACATACATAGTAATTAAATTAAATGGATTATTGTTTATGACTTTTATCTTTTGAATATTATTTGAACCTTGTTGGATATTTCTATGATTATGTGTGACAAACTTAATTTGGATGCTTGAAATATTGAAACTTATAATAGTGTCATAAGTTATGGGCAAGAATCATATAACAACTTATGATTTGTGGTAGTTGGTTCATATCTAGATAAGAATATAATCTCATATTATACCACATGTAAAACTTGTATTTTAAAATATCTAATATTGTTTAACCCGTTAATATGTTAACAACTTATTCAAATCATAAGTAAAATAGTATTTTGATGATCATATCCATCAGTTAACCAGTCGGGCAGAAACAATTACACCATCCGCCATTCACACAATATCCTTTTTTTGCACCTTCACCTTTACAGGTATCATTACATTTTATTTCATTTTCTGAATTGTAACGGCAATTCCCCTTGAATTTGTTACTTCTCCAATTTTCTGTGGTACATTTTTGAGAGGCAATTGAGTGTTCGTCAATACTACTGCTTTTTGTCATCACTGCAAATTAGAAACCAACAATAATTAATATCACAATTCACTACCAAACATACAAAGTAAAGTGATGTAGAAAATATTAAAAATTTCAACAAAAAAAAAGATGTAGAAAATATTGAAATTTCTTTTAGAAAAACTACAAAGAGAATTAAGATTGACACCAGAAGTGATGATGGCAACGATCATAATCAATTTTATACACAAAAAATGTAATGAAAGTGAACGTTTCATCGGCATCCTCATTTTAACCTGTTTAAGATCGTTATCTTTTGTTGTTATTTATAGAGGATTGCATAAATATTAAGCGTTTAGTATTACGATAGTTAAACATGCATACTAAATGAATAACATCACGCAGTTAACATGATCCCTAAAATTATGGATAGGAGAGGTGATCATGCATTACATACATTAATTTGGAAAAAAAACATATAGCATTAAGTTAATCGTATCACAATTCACAATTCTATCTCTAACAATATTTATTATGCACTAAATATATATTATATTAAACAAAAGTTGCTCTATGTATGAACGTATGTATATATATATAGGGATGGACCTTGAGTTGTGAGAATCGTGACAACTAGGTCATCCAAAAGGTTTTTCTGATTTTTTTCTCAAAAGTCATAAAAAAATCATTTGTTTTAGTAAAAACAATTAAAAAAAATGCCGCATACCCATATTTACATGAGGCGTAAAAAAGAATATTTATCTTCGTGCAAAAATTATACCAGCGCGTAAAAAAAAACTTGTATCAGTCAAAACTATCGACTCAACAATTTTTTTTTTTACTTTTTTTACAGATGTGTTTATAATGTTTTCATCTACATTTGTGTAAAAATAATTTGGCCCAACTCGCGCAGGAACAACAAGTTCTCACGGTTCTTACAACTCGTGGTGTTTCTCTTTTAAAACGAGCCATATATATATATATATATATATATATATATATATATATATATATATATATATATATATATATATATGATAGGAGTTGGCCAGAAAGTCTAAATTTCCTAAAAAGTGTAAAAAGTCATAAAACACCATAATGTCAACAATAAAACACACAAAAAACCCACAAATAATATGATGAAGATTACTAAAACATCATGTATGTGGGTTTTGTGTTGTGTTTTAGATGTTAAGACTCTGATTGTGGAATGACAAATATTATTGTGTTTTATGTTGTTTAGCATTGTGTGTTTTATATTCATAGTTCTACGATGGTGTGTTTGAAGTTTTTATGGACTATTAGAATTTGAATATGGTGTTTTAGTAATATTCATTCTATTATTTGTGAGTTTTAGGTGTGTTTTATGTTTGAAATTATTGTGTTTTATGACTTTTTACACTTTTTAGGAAAAACACACTTTCCGTAGGATCCCCACTCTATATATATATATATATATATATATATATATATATACTAGTCTTTTACCCACGCGATGCGGCGGGAAACATATCACTTAGGTTGGTGAGTTTAGGGCTATGTAAGGGCGGTTCGGCTTTGAGCCATAACCAAAACCAAATTCGCGATGCAACGGAAAACACAACACTTGTTAGTAATTCTAAGGGTGAATTTATGTCACGGATAAAATGAAAGCGTATATTAGCTAATTCCATTGAATGTTAACTAAACTTTGGTATGGAGTGGCTTCTTGGTGCAAACATGCCCTATCAATATATTCTTGCACCAGGACACTTAGCAACTTAAGAGTTTGCAGCTTATCACTTTTTTATTTGGAAAAACACTATTATCTGGAACATACTTAATTTATCCACATTAATAACCAATTGTTTATACTATTAACCGAACCACTTTCCTAACAACTGACTAATTTAGGTAGCCCATAAAAGGTCTTAAGAGTATACACCACATGTAACGGTCACAAGTGATATACCCGCACCTTAAACTTTACAAACATGTTTGTTTTTTTTATGGAACCAACATGTCAAAAAAATTACGGCTTCTGGGATACGTTGGTCTGTCGATTCCTCTACATAGATTTTGCAAATATACCAATTAAGGGTTTTGATCTTAGCTGGCACAAGAAACCTGAAAATAGGTAACATGGTAAGTAAATCATTTGCACAACTACGGAAAATTAAAAAAAAAAAAAAAAAGAAATCAATCTACCAAGATATTATTTATATTCTAAACTAGCCTAAGATCCCGCGAGCTTCGCGGGTGGCTTAACACAAACATATAATATATACTAATATGGAGGTCACGGGTTGGAGTCCCATTTAGTGTAACTTGTTTGCAATTTGTTTCAAGTGGACCAAGAGTTTTACTATAAAACTCAAATTGAAAAATAATTACATGGATGGATAATATTGAAGAGAAGAACAATAAACGAAGGTGTCCATATCACTTGCATAAACATCGAAGAAAGAACAATCGATGATGGGGCCCATATCGAAGAGAAGAACAATCTAAATATGTATGATGAAGTTGACGAATCCAAGTATCAAAAGATCCTAAAAGAGAAACATTCAACCATTACATAATCCGAGATTACAATAATATTACAAATGGATTAGAACAATCATAGTATTTTCAACCACATCCATGTCCAATAGATTTAGCTAGACCTTAAAAATGGAAAGGGACAAATAATCTACACAGACAAAGTTAAAGTAGAAGTAAATCCGCTTACCAATTGAAAATTTTCAGGTTTATTAATTTTTGTACCTCGGCGAGCTCCACCTTTGCCATTGTTGGAAACAGAAGCAGCTGAAAAAGGACTCTCAAGCTGTTAATCTGTGATAAATCAACTTCAGAAGCCCTACAAAAATTACTTTCAGGGTAAAGGATTATGTACAAAAATTACTGGCAAAGGTGAACTTGAAGATCGACGAAAATAAAGGTTATTTTGTTAAAAATCAAAATGGAATCAATTACTGGTGGTAAAGGACTCTCAAGCTGTTAGTTTGTGAGATACATGTCTGTCCTTGTTGTATTTGTATTTCTTAAAAATCAAAATGGAATCAATATCTTTTTTGAGTAACCTACCTGAATGGTTCATGAGATTTCCTTTTGAATTTGGTTATTGTGATTTCAATTATATTATTATTTTCATTCAAAATTAAAATCTAGTCAAATTTTTTAATTAATATTTAGTTTTTTTTAATCTTTTTCCTCGCTTTTAATAAAAGGCAAAATGAGTTTTTAACGTTTTATTATAACAAATTATAAAAATCTGACCATTTTACCCTTCGTAGGAAAAAAAACAAAAATGTTGGATGTTAATTGAAAATCTGACCAGTTTTTGCTTTTGGATTAAAACAGCAACAAAATTGAAACTCAGATTCAAAAGGTTTAAGTTTTGAATTAAAGTGACAAAAGGTTTAGGGACATTTTGGCAATTTACTCATCTTTTTTCTTCTTTCTCGTTTATTACTTTTATCTAAAAAAATGGTGAACATTATACCTAATTATTGACTCCCGATCATAAATACCTCTTTCGTATTTATGAATACCAAGGGTATTATAGTCTTTTTATCATGACTTCACTGTGAAGTGTGGTATGGACTAAAACTGTTAGAATTAGCAAACTAATGGACAATAGATGCAATTATTAAATTATCAAGCTGAGAGTATTAAAATCATCAAACCACAGATGAAAATTATAGTTTACACTAAATATTAGAATGATAATTTTATAAAAACTCAACGAATAACCTCCTCGCCTAAAACTCGATTATCTCTCTGCATCTCTCATTTGGTCTCTCTCTCTCTATCTCCTTCAATTCGTTTGTTCCGAATAGGTGTTGCCGGCGGAGATGTGTGGTGAGAAGAAGAAGAAAAAAAAAGGGTGTTGGGGAAGGGTGATGAAGTTTGAGAAGTCGACACTAAATGGGTTAGCTAGGGTTGTTTTTCTGTTTTATTTTCAAGTGAGTCCAACTATTAAAATTTGTTTTTTATTTTTATTTTTAATGTTATGGTATTTTTGAATTAACTCAATTTTCACTTCAAATTATGTGCCATTTGGGTTGAATTTTGGGGGTTTGGGAAAGACAACACGGGTATTCGTAGAATCAACGTGTTTTGATCTTCGTTATTGTATAACGCGCTATATCACTTACCTATCAAAATAAGCATGCTATGATAACATTCCTAAATATTTTGAATAATCAAGGGTTGATTGCTAATACAGTGCTGCTTTTAGAAAAGAAAATCTATGAACTAACTATGATATTCACATTGTTGATATATATAAGAGTAAAGTGCCATTTTGGTCCCTATGGTTTGGCCAGTTTTGCCAGTATAGTCCAAATGTTTCATTTATAGCCTGTGGGTCCAAAAACTTTTCACCATTGCCATTGTGGTCCAACTGACTTAACCCCATCCAAGAACTCCGTTAAGTCAGGTAAAATATTGTCCTTTTCTTTTATTTATAACTAGGATTAAGACCCGCCCGTGTTGCGGTGCGTGTACATCATAAACATCGAATGAATTGGTCCAAATGTTATATGATGCATTAACCATATGAAAACACACATTTCGACGTATCCAGTTGAACTCAATGTAACGTGTATAAGCATTGTGATTTGATCAAACGTAAAGTAAATCAAATTCATATCGAACAATCATAATGTATTATATGTGACCCAACTCATACATAGAAAACGTAACGGGTATGAAGGAAAATCTGCACATGTAATCGAAAGGGATTAATTAGAGCTTTCGTAAAAAAGGGAGAAAAAGAAACCATAATTTGACTCCACTCGGTTCGAAACAAACTTTACGAAACATACATAAAATAAACACGAAAAATATTATATTTGACCTGTATCATTTCCCAAAAAAGTTTACGTCGAAACGTAGAACAACTTGAATTTATACCAAAACGTACATAAAAATATGCACGTAAAAATAGTTTCTTTAAACGAAAACGTATTGAATTTGACCTGACTCGTCTATAAAAAAAGTTTACGTCAGAATGTAGAACAAATCATATTTATACCTACCCGTACATAAAATATGCACGTAAAAAATAGTTTTTAAGTAAAGGAAGTATAGGGGTAAACCGAAACAAAATATTAGTAAAAAAATTAATAGGTTAAAATCGTTTGTAAAACAGTGCCAAGTAGCACCAATGCCACAACGGCATCGACTCTCAACATCGCAAAAATAAAATAGATAAAATGGGAAAAATTACACTGAACGAAAATCATATTTAAAATCGCTGAACCACGCACACACGTTACAGTGTGTTAATGCGAAGAAATTAACCAGAAATGGAAAACGTAGAAAATAATAACTTAGTTGATCTAGGACCCGCCTGTTGCGGCAAACTTGTCAAAAAGGGAAAAATGGACACGTTGCGACGGGCCTGTCGAATATGAAAAAATAGAGCAAAAAACGTTGAACCTCACATACACGCTACGACGTGTTAACTTGCAAAATTTAGAACGAAACGTAAAACTTGCGAAAGATAAAAAAGTATGGGTGTCCAAAGTTGTAAATAATAAAGTGTTGTGTTAAATTATAAAAGATGGAAAAGTTTGGATTAAAAGTAAAAAATTAAAAGGGGTTAAAATACAAAATATGAAAATTCTTGGGTTAAAAGTGAAAAATCAAAGTTTTTTTTTTGAAAAACTCCCTAAGCTCATGGTACAACCAAGATATTAAGATATGAACAAAGTTGTTTCTTATTTATATATGGAATAATAATAGTTCATTTATTAAACCCTCTCCTTTTAACCCATTATCTTCAACCTATGTGACCATGGACTCCTCTTAGAAGACCTTATGTGATGAATATAACATTTTTACTGTATACAGTTGAATGTGTGTATCTCAAACATAGCAATCTTTGAATATGTTTGTATATATGTATCTAAACAAAACAAAACAAAACAAAACAAACGATGTGAACAAATATAATTACCTACAAAAAATCAATTCCATAACTAATATTAGTTTCATTAGAAGGGAATGCTGCTACAACAGAGTCTCCTTTTGACACATGAGCAGGTTGAGTAAGATAGGGTGCTACTTAATTTGTCATAATCTAATTTCATGTTTCAGTAAAATCTATTGATGCAGGATTTAAAAGTGAACGGAAATCGAAGTACCTTCCTGTTCCGGCTAACTCCGGCCAGATTCTCACCTTTGATAGATCGCCGGAGTGAAGTGTCTGTCCTATCTCGCCGGAGTGGAGTGTCCGCTGATTGTCTGCTGCTGCTTAACGGTCTGCGATTATCAAGTATTGTACGTGATACATGTGATAGGTTGAAGAAAATGGGTTAAAATGGAGGGCTTAATAAATGAATTATTATAAATAATAGAAAAAGACAAAATTGTACCTCACTTAACCGAGTTCATGGACGGGGTTAAGTTAGTTTGACCAAAATGGCAATGGTGAAAAGTATTTGGACCCACAAGCTATAAATGAAACCTTTAGATTATACTGGCAAAACTATCCAAACCACATGGACCAAAATGACACTTTACTCTATATATAAAAATGGAACCGGCATATAAAGCCAAAAAAAAAGTGAAGCATCATGTCTCAAGAAGCAAAAAGTAAAACACAAAGAAGATATTACCATCTGAATTGTCATACAATATCAATTGTGAAACTTGACAAGGAAATTAACTTGAGTTGATTGCTAATACAGGGCTGATTTCAGAAAAGAAAAACAATGACAGACACGGTGTAGATGTTAAACTCGAACTACCACATCAAGTCGATAAAATGTGAAATATCATGTCTCAGGGTGCAAAAGATAAAACACAAAGAACAAGTTACAGCTGGTATTCATGAAACGAGCAAAACATCGTTAAACTACAACAAAAACAAATGCGTAATCCTTGTGAATTCGTTATATTGAAAATGTCTAATGAACAAACACATGAAGACCACATGTCATCCCACAATTACTATTTCAGTTTCACTCCCAGTCGCACAAGCTAGGATCGTCCATTAATTCTTTTGGCACAAGCTTACCTAACAGCTTAAGCATACTTCTATCTAGTAAACCAGCTGCGATATGATCTATAAATAACGATAAAGTCGAAGCATCAAGTGAGTAACCTCTATCAACCATTTCCTGTAAAAGCATCACCACATCATCATAGTGCTGGTTCTTTAGATATCCTTGGAGAAGAACACGGTAAGTAACATTATCTGGCAGGCAGCCACTCTCGTCCATTTTAAGAAACAACAACTTGGCTTCCCCCAATAGACCTTCCTGACAAAAACCACTTATCATCACAGTGTATGTACGAACATTAGGTTGCAAGCCTTTATCAATTAGACCTTGGAAAAGAACCCTCGCACTATCCACTTTCCCACATTTTCCTGCCCCATCAATGAGGATATTGTACACAACAATATCAGAATTAAGCTTGCTATCACCCATCAAATGAAACAAAGAGAGAGCCTCCTCTACTTGACGATTGTTGCAAAGGCCCGTTAAAACTATTCGATAAGTGTATTGGTTTGGGATTTGGCCTTGTGCATGCATCTCATCAAAGAGTTTGCGTGCATTTACACAACGCCCAACCTGAAAGAATCCTTGTATCATGGTGTTGTAAGTGATACATTGGGCTTTAAACCTTTTCCAGTCATTTCTTGAAACATTTGCATAGCTTTTTCTATGTTCAGATTTTTGCAATACCCATTCAACAAACTACTGTAAGCGACAACATCAGGGATGAGACCTCTAAGCGTCAGTGAATCAAAAAGTTTTTTTGCTTTGATCATTTCACCTCGCAGACAGTAACCATCAATAAGTGAGTTATATGTCACTATGTCTGGGAACTCACCTCTCTCAATCATGATGTTGATAACAGCCCCAGCTTCTTTTACTTTACCTTCCTTGCAAAATGCATCAACTAATGCAGTAAAGGTTTGCACATTTGGAGAAATGTTCTCATCCTCCATTTCTTTTAGCAGCTTTGAGGCTTCATCCCAATGACCTAATTTACAAAGACCACATATTAAAGAGGTGTATGTGATGACATCTGGTAGAATACCTTTGTCAGATACCATTTCTTTAAAGAGCTTGAAAGCATCATCAATCAGTTTATCCTTGCAAAGACTATCAATGATGGTGTTATATGTAACAATATCAGGCTTGCAGTTCTTTTGCTCCATCAGCCTGAGCAAAGCAAGTGCTGTAACGTTATTACCGAACTTGCAAAGGCCTTTAATCATTGTGTTGTACATAACAACATTAGGTTCACAAAGTTTTTGTTTGACGAGCTTCTTGAATAACATCTCTGCTTCAAGAATCTTATCTTCAAGGACAAGTCCATCTAAGAGTGCACTATATATAAACTCATTCGGTGCAATAGATCGTCTAAAGCAACAACCTAGGACTGCGAAACCGTCTTTGGTGCGATACAACTGGCAACAACACTTGATTGCAATGCTCATTGAGTATTTATCAACGGGAACACCAATTGCACACATTTGGTTGAAAAGATGAAGAGAAGAAGAAAAATGTTTCATTTTAGTAACAGCATTCAACAACTGAGTGAAGTGAACAACAGATGGCAAAGGCTGTCTGTGTGACATTTCATCGAACAGTTCCAAGGCATCATTCAAGTTGGTAATTTTATGAATAAAAAAGGAAACATTGGAGTGAAGGGAAGCTTTATGAGTACCGGATTGGAAAGATGAGAGAGAATGAAGAAGGAAGGAGTTGGTACCTCCGAATTTGATGAAAGCTGTGCGATTCATCATCGTCTCCAGCAGTGAAACGGAGTTGAAGCTTCAACCTAACTATCAAATGGCAGAAAGCATGTTCTTTTTGTATTTCTAGAAAACTCAAAATACACACTCAAATCATGAAAACCTCGTTTATTGTAGAAGCTCATTTTGTCATCATTCATTTTATACATATCAATGTTTTTTTTTAACGGCCAACAAACTCAATCCCGAGCACTCTCGGGGCACCTACTGGACAAACGGAGTACTCCGAGAGTAACCCGAGTCCATCATTAATTCCAGGGAAGACCCGGTAACCCACCCGCCCATAGGCACGACAGTGAAATTACAGGTAAAACCCGTTTGGCTCAAGGATCCAACCCAGGTTTCCCTGGGTCTCCTATCATTGTTCACCAGTGCCTCACTCTGCACCAAGTGGGAGTCGAATCTGCAAGCTCTCCACTACTAGATCTAGAGATCATTGGACCTATCAATGTTTTAACAAAAGAAAATGGAGTGAATTGCAAGTTTTGTTCTTTATCTTTAGGCCATTTTGCAAGTTTTGTCCTTTATGTTTAAATTTGACGAGTTTTCTCCTTTATGTTTGAAAATCAAGCACGTTTTACCCTTTGGGGCAAAACGTGCTTGATTTTTAAGGACAAAACGTGCTTGATTTTTTAAACATAAAGGACAAAACGTGCTTGATTTTTAAACATAAAGGACAAAACGTGCTTGATTTTTAAGGCCCAAAGGGTAAAACGTGCTTGATTTTCAAACATAAAGGAAAACTCGTCAAATTTAAACATAAAGGACAAAACTTACAAAATGGCCTAAAGATAAAGGACAAAACTTGCAATTCACTCAAAGAAAATGCCACCAAAGTACTTAGTTTTTTTTACACACATGTTGGCGAATCTTGAATTTTAAAATAAGAGTATTAAAATTAGCATGTGAATAGTGAATCATCTTGTGATTCTTGTCTGATGCGTACCGACTATTACCAAGAACTTTTCTTTGAGAAAAGTAACAATATGAAGTATTTTAATTTTTCAAAAAACAAAATTTAACGTGTTTTTGCTCTGAAAATAAAACACTATTAAATGTCCTAAAAATATTTATATTTTTAAAAATAAAGTATATTTACCTTAGCTCTAACAACAGAAACAAATGAAGTTTTTTAGTCTTTATCTTCACACAAATGTTACATTGTACATAAACACAACACCACCACTTCCACTATGATACAATCATCACCTTCTTTCCAGACATATATATAACCAACCTCATTCTATCTTTTTAACAAAACTCAAAACAAAAATAAACAAATCATACACCTAACCAAAGAACAAAAATCATGTAAAACAAAAACCAGCAATGAAAATCAAAACTCCCCCTTTGCCAATGCACAAAGGGATTGCTAACCCGCCTTTGCTGCGTTTTTTGTGATCGATCTCAAATCTTCATTTTTACCAACTATGTGGAGTCAGGTTGGGAGGATACGGTTGAAAAAATTCTTGAAAGCTCTTGAATGAACCAACCGTAGCAAAGTTTTCTGGGTGATTACAGAGATGTGATTATACGATACTTCAACAGTTCAACTACATCCATGCAAGAGAACCACGATCATTTGTAACTTGTGGACGGCCTCTAGTTGGCGTTGGTGGTCTGTTTGCATTAAGCTCCTAATTACATGTGAAGAACATGTTCATGTTAATAACATCAATAAGACATAATAAAGTGATGAAAATATGGATTTGAAAACGTACCTGCATCCATGTATCATCGATATGCCGTTCAGGGGAAGTTTCAGGTGATGAAATTGCTGGTGGCAGAGGATGAATAAGTTTCGGAACCACTACAAGATCTCTACCCAGCACTAATATCGCGCCTGCATTATTTGCGGTACCTAGAGAATACACCAATTGGCAAAGTTCAGTACGTATCATTAGATATGTGTCTAGGGGTGTTTTTTTAACCTAAACCCGACAACCGACCCTAATAAAATTAACCCAAACCCGATTACGGTGTTACCCAGTTAACCCGAACAAAATGGAACCCGAAACCCAAAAATAGTATCCGGGTCGGTAATTGGGTTAACAAATGTTAATCGGATTGACCCAATTAACCGGGGAATTAGATTAAAAAAATGTCAATTATAACTTTATAAATAATTCACAACAGAAAAGTCTAAAGTTCCTCCCTCACGTTTTTGTTTTGTCGTGAACAAGATTTTTTTGTTTCGGTGTTTCATTGGTTGGTTTGCCGGACTAAAAAGATTCGGTTACGTTGATATGATTTGACTTTTTAATTTATACGATGGGTTGATACGGTTTGGTTTTGTGATTATTGTATTTGACTTTTTTAGGTAATATATATGTTTAGCGAATCGGTTTGAACGAAATATCATATTGGGAGTGTTTTTATTTGGCAATTTGTGTTTTTTACTTAATGATCATGTTAAATTAAATTGTAAAGTAAGCATTGCAGCTTGTATTTAAAAATCCGTGTACCAATTAACCCGACCCGAATTAACACGAAACCTATTAACCTGAATTTTATTTAGGTCGGGTTACGCATAGGATTCACATGACAAAAAAACCCAAATAACCCAGAACCCAATTAAAAAACCTGAATAATACCCCTAGATATGTCAAATCCTACCCAGTTACGAGTGCTAACTAGCTTTATTATAAAAAATTTGAATCTTATTGTAACGAACGAAAGAATTACCACAATAATTAGTGGCTGAGAAGAGGGTAATCAAATGTCCTTGGGCAAAACGTTCAAATCCATCCATTACACATTCATGTGCACGTACAATCAGTTGGAGATCATTGTTGTTGCAGAATTCCATAACACGATCAGGCTGTCAAATCCATGCATATGCAAATGAATTATGAATTATGAATAATGAACCATCTTTTCATATATATAATAACTAATAAGAAACAACACTAACCCCGAAAGTAACTAACCCAGGACCTCTGGCATTTGGTCGCAGTCCTTCCACACTGTCATTTTCTGTTGGGTCAGACCTATTCAGAAACCTAACTGTCAGAACATGTATAGAGTAATTCGATAAAATTCAGTTTTAACAATGGATGAACAAAGAACCAACCACAATAAATCCATAAGTACAATTGAACCAGCTTCCATCGTGATCGGCCGTTGAAGGTTTTCGATCTGCTCAATATGATTAATTGACCTCCCAATACCACCATGCATACAAATAATCTTTTTCTCAATTAACGCGGCCAGTGGCAACCAGTTGAATAATCTGTTTATCCTGTGCCATACCCAGATTCCATCTCTCTCGCCCTGTTTATAATTATTTATTATCATTGAAATTAGAAATGACAATTTCTACCTATTAACTTATGCATTGATCAACTGAGGTTCAATTTTATCACTGGTTTAACAGATCAAAAGTCGCCCAAAATGTAATTTTAATGCAGAAATTCTCCTAAACCATTTTATTAATAAAGCAAGTATTAATGAAATGATATAAACTTATAAATTTAGGGGTGCCAACAAGCCTAGCTGAGCCCAAGCTCGCCAGGCTCGAGCTCGGCTCATTGGTAGTTTCTCAAGCTTGAGCTCGGCTTGTTTATTATCTATTCATTAATATATTAAATAGAAATAATACAAATAATAGACTCGTTTAGGCTCACGAGCTCGATAAGTGAAGCTCGGGCTCGTTTACAAAACAAGCTTATTTTTAAGTTCGGGCTCGGCTCGCAAACAAGTTTAAATAAGCTCGACTCGGCTCGTTTCCTAGACAACTTTAAATAAGGGTAAATGTTATTAAATATTAATAAAACTTAATATTACACTAAGGCTCGACGAGCCTGGCGGGCTTCACATGCCAGACTCAAGCTCGGGCTCGGTAAATAAACGAGCTTTGTTTTAGGCCAAGCTCGGCTCGGGCTTGATAAGGCCCGGCTCGTTTCGAGCTTTTTCTCAAGTCGATCTCAAGCAGCTCGCGAGCCGCTTGGCTCGTTTGCACCCCTACTTATAATCATATTTGACGTGCTAAAGAAAATTATAATGAAAGAGTTTTGGATCACCAGTCAAGATCCTTCTGTACCCATGCAAAAAAAAAGTCATTTTAAGCCGTAACCCACATCTTTCCACCTCTACTAAAAAAGGACAACCTCAAAATTAAAACTGAATAAACAAAACAAATAGCATGATGTTACCATTCGCTCTATGCACTCGATTCGAAAGCCAAAAAGTGCATTTATATCTGCAGCTTCATGATTCCCACGAATTAAATGAACATTGTGTGGATATTCAACCTACAAAATTTCACCAGTTGCAACATGCATAAATCATGTTTTACAGAGCTAAAATCAGTTTTTGGTACAAAAGTGAGACGCAGATTGTACCTTCAGAGCTAACAGAAGGCTAATGGTTTCCAAACTGTGTTGGCCTCGATCAACATAATCTCCTAAGAAGAGATAATCGATATATCTAATAAATAAAGCATAAAAAATTAGCATATCAACTGTCAGAAGTTAAAGAGGACATAATTGTATGAGTAATAAGAATGATCTAGAAGGATCTCTTACGCTATGTCTCCAGCCGTAGATGGGGATCCGTACTCATCAAAAAGTCTCATGAGGTCTCCAAATTGCCCATGCAAATCACCAAATATCTTGATTGGAGCCCTAAGTTGTAAAACACTAGGTTCACTTGAAAATATTCGTTCAGAACTATCACAAAGATCAGCTATCTCATTACAATCCAGAAAGAATTGTCTGCGAACAGGTGGCTTCCACCCACGAGGCTTCAATAGGTGAGCAATCACCTGAAGAAAAGTAGAAAGAGAGAATGCAAGCGGCTTTAACTATTTTCCAAAAACAGTAGACATATATTTACGGAAGAGTAAAATGCCATTTTAGTCTGAGGTTTGGTCAGTTTTGCGACTTTCGTCCAAAGGTTTGTTTTTCCGCATCTGGATCCAAAAGGTTTAAAATCTTGCCTATTTCATCAGGCTCGTTAACTCCATCCATTTTTCTTTGTTAAGTCAAGGGTATTTCCGTCATTTTTGTTAACTTAAATAACAATTCAGTCTTTTTACATAAAGTGAAAAGGACCGAACTACCCTTTAAGTTGGCAAAAAGACGGAAATACCCCTGACTTAACAGACAAAAATGGATGGAGTTAACGAGTTAGATGAAAATGGCAAGATTTCAAACCTTTTGGATCCAGATGCAGAAAAACAAACCTTTGGACAAAAGTCGCAAGACTGACCAAACCTCAGGGTCGAAAATGACATTTAACTCTTTACAGAAACAGAATCTCTAGAATTTTCTTTACCTTTTTGGGGACACTGTTGATTGACATTTGCCGATCTAGAAGCTTCCTTGCTGCAGTTGCGTTTTCTGGGGTCCCATAACTAACCCTCCTGCCTTCATTTTCAAACTGATCTATTGACAGCTGTCTCACCATTCCACCTAATGCTCCACCCGTCTCTGCAGCTACTACCACCTGTAAATCCATGGAAATCAGATACACTGTACACACTATACACACTCAATATAAACAGTAAAAAACTAGGAAAATAATAATTACAGCTCGATGATGCAAACGTATGCCAGCTGGCGCAGAACTAGGTACAACATCAGAATCAGGTTTTATCATTTGTTTCCCACTCGGAGTAGCCTCCGCTCCACGGTCTCTATCTGGCAGATCAACTTCACCGTTAGATTGACGTGCTTTTGCGGCGGCTAGGGTTTTAGCAATAGCTTCAGCTTCAGCTGCCGATGCCTCGACCAAATATTCAACTCCTTTGCTTAATCTCCTGCGCATGAACCATGACATTCTCAATTAGGCCTGTAAACGAACCAAACGTTCATGAACTGTTCGCAAACTTGTTCGGCGGGAAGGTCGCGTTTATTAAATAAACGAACAAACATGAACATAACTATTTGTTCATTTAATTAAACGAACGAACATGAACACACGTGTTGTTCATTCATTTATGTTCGTGAACGTCCGTTTATGTTCGTTTATTTATGTTCATTTATGTTTGTTAACATTTAAATATATACATATGAGGTTATATTTATATTTATATATATAATATATATAAACATAAAAGAGGTTTTTTAACTACTTACATTATGACTAATTGATAATTGGGCGTTCCAATAATAAGAACGAGCTTTCCAATATAACTTACCGTAATTAATCAATAATTTATACTATAAAAAAGCTACTTTATGTTTGGTCATTTGTGTTGTTTTATGTTTGCTTGTTTATGTTCGTTTACGTTCATGACTTGTTCGTTTAGGTTTTAAACAAACGAACGAACATAAACGAACACGCCCGTTTTCTTAATGAACGAACACGAACAAAAAAATACGTTCACTTATACGTTCGTGTTCGGTTAAAGTTAAATGAACAAACACGAACATGCATGTGTTCGTGTTCATTCGGTTCGATTCGATTACAGGCCTATTCTCAATATCAAGCTTATGCATGTCCTTCAACTAATACAAGTCTAAATGTGCGGGTTAAGTGAGTTTGGTAACGGGTCAAACTGGTCAGGCTGAAATAAAGCACAATTCTAGTTGATAAACTACCTTGAGCCGGGGAGCATGGCATTCTCAGTGCTGAGATCTGTATACATGTCACCGTTAGCAGGCGGAGCAACAGGATCCCCAAGTACGACTGCACCGTCAGCATCTGTTTCAGAATTTGGCTGCCTCGTTCTGTCTTCAACAAATCCATAGCGTCCAGGTGGCCTCCCGCCTACCTGTGCATTAGAGGCTACAGCTGCAGCAGCTGCATGTGACGCTGCTGATGTCATTTCAGCAGCAGCCAGGTCTTCAGCAACTAAAAGATCATCTAACAATACCCCTGCAGTTAACAAAGCAACAGTAAATAAAACACCATAGTACCAGATTTTTTTTTGAAATGTGAATTACTAGTGTATCGAGAGAACTGAAAATATAGATCAGGTCTTACCTCCGCGTAAACCACCGTAAATGAAAATTAAATCCCCTACAGCAGCAGCCGCGTGCCTACACCGCCTTTATCAATTAGACCTTGGAAAAGAACCCTTGCAATATCCACTTTCCCACATTTTCCTGCACCATCAATGAGGATATTGTACACAACAATATCAGAATTAAGCTTGCTATCACCCATCAAATGAAAAAAAGAGAGAGCCTCTTCTACTTGACGATTGTTGCAAAGGCCCTCTAAAACTATTCGATAAGTGTATTGGTCTGGGATTTGGCTTTGTGCATGCATCTCATCAAAGAGTTTGCGTGCATCTACACAACGCCCAACCTGAAAGAATCCTTGTATCATGGTGTTGTAAGTGACTACATTGGGCTTTAAACCTTTTCCAGTCATTTCTTGAAACATTTGCATAGCTTTTTCTATGTTCAGATTTTTGCAATACCCATTCAACAAACTACTGTAAGCGACAACATCAGGGACGAGACCTCTAAGCGCCAGTGAATCAAAAATCTCCCTTGCTTTGATCATTTCACCTCGAAGACAGTAACCATCAATAAGTGAGTTGTATGTCACTATGTCTGGAACCTCACCTCTCTCAATCATGATGTTGATAATAGCCTCAGCTTCTTCTACTTTACCTTCCTTGCAAAAAGCATCAACTAATACAGTAAAGGTTTGCACATCTGGAGAAATCTTTTCATCCTCCATTTCTTTTAGCAGCTTTGAGGCCTCATCCCAATGACCTAAGTTACAAAGGCCACGAATTAAAGAGGTGTAGGTAATGACATTTGGTAAAATTCCTTTTTCAAATACCATCTCTTTAAAGAGTTTGAAAGCATCATCAATCAGTTTATCCTTGCAAAGACTATCAATGATGGTGCTATATGTAACAATACTAGGCTTGCAGTTTTTTTGTTCCATTAGCCTGAGCAAAGCAACTGCTGTAACGTTATTACCGAACTTGCAAAGCCCTTTAATCATTGTGTTATACATAACCACATCAGGTTCACAGAGTTTTTGTTTGACGAGCTTCTTGAATAACATCTCTGCTTCAAGAATCTTATCTTCAAGGACAAGTCCATCTAAGAGTGCACTATATATGTACACATTGGGTGGAATAGCTCGCCTAAAGCAACACCCTAGGACTGCAAACCCGTCTTTGGTGCGATACAACTGGCAACAACACTTGATTGCAATGCTCATTGAGTATTTATCAATGGGAACACCAATTGCACACATTTGGTTGAAAAGATGAAGAGAAGAGGGAAAATGTTTCATTTTAGTAACAGCATTCAACAACTGAGTGAATTTGACAACAGATGGGAGAGGGCGTGTTTGTGACATTTCATCGAACAGGTTGAGTGCATCATTCAAGTTGGTAATTTTATCAACCATAGATCGATTTGTGGAGAAATTACAGTGAAGAAGGAAGGATTTAGTGATAAGATTACCTCTGAATTTGATAAGAAGAGAATTTGTGAGATTCATGTTCGTCGATTCGTCAGGGAAAAGGAGTTGATGCCTTCAAGCTCAACCTAACTATCAAATGGTGGAAAGCATATGTCCTTCCTTGTTGTTGTATTTGTATTTCTTAATAATCAAAATGGAATTAATATCTTTTTTGAGTTACCTACCCGAATGGTTGATGAGATTTCCTTTTGAATATGGTTCAATTTTATTTTCATTTTCATCTAAAATTAAAATTCATTCAGGTATCTATTTTTTTTTTTTTTATCTTTTTTCTCACTTTTAATGAACGGTAAAATGGTTTTTTAATGTTTTATAAATAACAAATTATAAAAATCTGACAATTTTGTCATTCATTAAAAGCGAGAAAAAAAAAACAAAAAAGCTGGATGTTAAGTGAAAAATCTAACTAGATTTTGCTTTCGGATTAAAATGGCAACAAAATTGAAACCAAATAAGGCCACGGGGTATGGGGCTTGGGTTGGGGTAAAACGCCCAAGCCACCAACCCCGGGTGGGCTTGGGTTGGGGCGTGGCCCCTTGGAGCTTGGCTTTCAAGCCGGGCGTGGGGTGGTATGGCCAAGCGAGCTGGCGGAATCTCATTTGCTCACCCCGCCACGACAGGCGGCCATTTCAAATTTTAAATTTAAAAATTCAAACGGTCCCCCCATACCACCAAACTGCCACCCCGGCCTCCCAACAACCTCTATATATTTGTAACCCTCTGGTCCCCCATCCCACGAACCGAAACCCCACCGGCTACCCACTTCTCTTGAACCCGCTACCCCACTGGTCCCCCCCATCCCACGAACCCAACACCGCGATGGCATCCTGGACCCATGAAGAAGAAATTGCTCTCGTCACAAGCGTCGTTGACGCTATGAAGGGTCGGCCACCCGGTCATATTAAATATTGGGTGGAAGCATTCGGAGCCTACCGACATAACGTTGGTAACGACCGCCACAACCTCAACGCGTGCCAACATAAATGGCGCGAGCTACGGCCCAAGCTCGAGCGTTTCAAGGCTTATTACGAAGCCGTTCCCGGTGGCGAGTTAAGCCACGAGGACAGGGTGGCGGTGGCGAACATAGAGTTTCGAGGCAAGGAAAACAAGGCGTTCGACAAGATCGACCTTTTTGAAATTTTTTTAACGCTCTAGATTTGTTTATTTTGTAATTTTTAGAAATGATGTAATTTTTAGGATTATGTAATTTTTAAAATTTTAATGAAGTTGTAGCTTTTATTTTATAAATGTTGTGTGATTTTTTGTATATTTTTTTAATTTATGCCACCGGTGCACCCAACCCAAGCCCAACCCACGCCCCCGCCATATCCCGCGGACACGTAACCAGGCAGTGGGGGACTCTTTTTACACGTGTCAGCAAATGCCCCAACCCAAGCCCAACCCCCGCCCCACGTTGGGGGCATGAGTTGACACGTGGAGTTCGAGCCCCCCACCGGTGAATGACGTGTCCGTGGGGTATGGCGGGGCTTGGGTTGGGGTGTGGCTTGACATTTTATTAAAAAAAAAGCGAATAGGAGCCCGCCACATAGGATCGCTAGCCCGCCCCACGTCCGGCTTCAAAGTCCCGCCCCTTGGGCTACGTCCCCAACCCAAGCCCCCGGGGTGGTGGCTTGGGCGTTTTCAGCCAACCCACGCCACAACCCAGGCCCCATACCCCATAGTCTAAACCCAGATTCAAAAGATTTAAATTTTGAACTAAAATGACAAAAGTGATTAAACGTTAGGGACATTTTGGCAATTTACTCATCTTTTTTCTTGTTTCTCATTTATTACTTTTATCTCTAAAAAATGTGAACATTATACCTAATGAAAAGCATTAAAAATTATTCCTTTATTTTTTTTTTCATTTTTCAAATGCTAATATTAGTATAATTTTACTTTTAAATTACACTAAATAAATCATAATTTACTTTTTTTAGATTGAGGTGTTTTGGTTGAATCACCACGAAAAAAACGTTCTCGGGTCGCAAAAAAAAAACGACTCACATTTTTGAACGGCTTTATCTAGTGCTCAATCTTCGGTTGTAACCTAGGCACGCCACGTAGTACCCATCAAATACAATATTTTTAATCTTTTAAAAGAAGAAGCTAAAGGAACGGCGAAGGGTAAAGAAATTGAAGCACGAAGGAAATCGTGGTGGCCGTTATTAAGGAACTTGCGGAGCCAAAGATTAAAAAAAAATTGAAGACTTGAGGATTAAAGAAATTGAGGCGGCTATGTCAAAAGATAACGTTTGTGACGGATATTAAAAACTTGTGCTACAACTTAACTACAAATCCTTTGGTTTCATTTTGCTAATCCATACATATTGAAAATATGTCGATAACACCAGATATATCAACAACATATGGTATCAAGGTACGACTTGTTTATAAACATCAAAACAAACAATTCAAATGGAGAGCTGGAAACTTCTGAATTCAATCTGAAACAAAAACTAAAACATAAAGAAGATCTTGCTGCTAGCTTTCATATATTAGCAAAATATCATTAAAATACAACAAATACAAATGCCTAAACGTTTCGAATTCATTAAATGGACAATGTCTAGAGACCAAACACATGAAATCAAGTGTGAACCAAATACATGAAGACCAAATTGAATTTGGTAGAGATTTCCAGCTTTCCACATTTTGCAATTTATAATCTTCATCTTTCATCCCACAATCTAGCCAACTGACACCTCTCCACGAGCTGGTACCGTTCACTGACACGGCTTAAGGAGTTCTTTCAACGCAAACCAATTGTGATGCGGGTGAACCCGGTCTGGAATGGGATCCCGGTTGAAGATTACCCGAAGATTTGGATAATATTTTATTCCTTAATTATCGAGTCTTTTATTAGTTATCGTATCTTTTATTTATTTTGTTTATTCATGTTTATCTCTAAAAATTTTTAGTTTCTAGTATAAATAGGGGTCTAGGTTTTATTATTTAGTTAGCTTTTGATTTGATTATTAGTAAAAAGAACAATGTTCTTGAACCTTTTTGGTTCTTTTTATCGTCATTGATTATCAATTGTTCTTGAGCCATTTGATTGCACGCGAAACTGCATCAGGTGGTATCAGAGCTATGGTTTTATGATGCGGGTGAACCCGGTCTGGAATGGGATCCCGGTTGAAGATTACCCGAAGATTTGGATAATATTTTATTCCTTAATTATCGAGTCTTTTATTAGTTATCGTATCTTTTATTTATTTTGTTTATTCATGTTTATCTCTAAGATTTTTAGTTTCTAGTATAAATAGGGGTCTAAGTTTTATTATTTAGTTAGCTTTTGATTTGATTATTAGTAAAAAGAACAATGTTCTTGAACCTTTTTGGTTCTTTTTATCGTCATTGATTATCAATTGTTCTTGAGCCATTTGATTGCACGCGAAACTGCATCAGGTGGTATCAGAGCTATGGTTTATCAAATGGCTCTACGTGGAAAAGAAGAAACTTTCGTTCGTAGATTCGCCGCCGGAGGCAACGACGGAGTTCCTTTTAATCCGCAAGGATATGGTGATCATTCTCGTAGATTCGCCGCCCGAGGCAACGAGATTGTGGACCATGAAAACTTTCGTGAATCATGTGATGGTTATCATCCTCGTAGATTCGCCGCCCGAGGCAACGAGGATCCTGACCTTATCTATGATTCTTCTCCCGTGTATGATGAATATGAGGACGAGGAGTGGTATTCTTGGGTTACCGGTGGTGATCGAAACTTATTGGGAGATGAATCGGGTTTCAAAAGTCGTAAGGTTGGTGTTACAGCGGTAGAAAACGGTGATGATGCGGTTGCTCACGGTGGTCCTGCGCAGGCCATGGTGGTTACTGGTTGTGATACCTTGGTCAGGGGAGGTCCTTTGGTGGACCGAAAAATATTACTGGTTAGTTTTATCAATTTGGATATTGCTAATTGCATAAAATTATCTCTAGTGAAGGTGAGAATTCAAATTGGAGATGGTTATTATTTTAATGGAAAAAGATCACTTGTTGATAATAAACTTTCCGATTATTTTGATGGCTATACACGTGAAGAGCTATTATTTTCAAAAATACAAATGAGAGGGTCCAATCAGAATGCTAGGATTATTGTGATAGGTTTGACTAGTAAACCTCTTTTATCGGAAGTTCAAATAGAAAGAAATATTAGCAAAGAAGTAGGTGAAAGTGGAATGGAATTAGATGGGCCGCATGTTGCTGCTGTTCACATGAAAGTCCAAAAGGTTGGACAATTTAATTTCCCTAGTTATTTACCAAATAAAGGGGCAAAAGAGATTGAATTGAACAATACCCAATTCGACCCATGTGGTTCATGTCAAGAGCCAGGCGTAACGAATCTTGAAAAGAGTTTAATCCCGCTGCTGCTTAATATCATCGGGCCTACGAGTATAAATACAATTATGGTTAAGTCAAAACTGAGTGATCGGCTTGTGGGATGCTTGGTTCGAAAGCAAAACTCGAGGACGAGTTTTTTTGAAGACGGGGAGAATGATGCGGGTGAACCCGGTCTGGAATGGGATCCCGGTCCTTAATTATCGAGTCTTTTATTAGTTATCGTATCTTTTATTTATTTTGTTTATTCATGTTTATCTCTAAGATTTTTAGTTTCTAGTATAAATAGGGGTCTAGGTTTTATTATTTAGTTAGCTTTTGATTTGATTATTAGTAAAAAGAACAATGTTCTTGAACCTTTTTGGTTCTTTTTATCGTCATTGATTATCAATTGTTCTTGAGCCATTTGATTGCACGCGAAACTGCATCAAATTGGAACACGACACGAGTCCGACAAACTTCTGAAACGGCTTAATATGCTGAAACGGCTTGATATACTGAAACGGCTCCAATCAGATGAACCGGCTTGGGTCACCTCAGACGTCTCGAACAGTGCCTGTGACGGCTTGAGCACTTGCCGGAAACGGCTCGGCTTGAGCACCACCGTAAACCACCACCGCCCTCACCGAGCACCACCACCCTCCACCCACCACAACCACTACCTAGATTACTATAGATGCGACGGAGTTTGTTGAGTTTTTTATTGTGAAACCGGTGGTTGATGATGAGTTTGTTGAGTTGATTGAGTTGCTGAACGACGATAAAGACTTGAACTTCGATCTGCACATATGCTTCATGGAGGTGAGGGTTGTGGAGGGTGGAGGGTGGTGGTGGTGCTCGGTGAGGGTGGTGGTTGGTTGCAGGGTGGTAGTGCTCTGTGAGGGTGGTGGGAGGTAAGGGTGAGGGTGGTGGTGGTGCTTGGTGAAGAAGATGAAGACCGAGAGTAGGGTGGGAGTGGTGAAGAAGAAATAGGGAGATGAGAGAGAGAGAGAGAGAAAGAGAAAGAGGAGATAAAAAAAAGAAATAGGCTTATGTCTTGAGCCGGGTTGTAATTCGTGAAACGACATTTTATGGGATGTCAACGGGCTATTTTTGAAATTTTGACAAAGTCTTGGCTAAATTCGTGATTTTCCCTTGTTATTTTCTTCACTAGAAAAAAAAAGAAAATATTATGAATGTTTAATAGATGTGTTTTTAAACGGTTGTTGTGTAGTGATCGAATACGATTAAGAGTAAAATGAGAAACTTAAAATGATGTTTAAAAGTCTGCATTCTTTTTAGGATAAACAAGAAAAGAAAGATAGATATTTTTTTTAACTAACAGGTCTTTGGCTTAATGATATCATGTGTGTAAAATAGTACCATTTGAGGTGGTGTAAGCAGGTTCTAAAAAAGTGTATGTGGAGGGCCGAGTTGAACCGGATTCTTACCAGTGATGCTTTGCCTAAGTGTAACATTGTTGTGGAGAACCAAAGGTGTTTGTTTTATGATCAAGCGGAGGAGTGACGTGCTTTAAAATATACATATTTTTATATAAATATTCCTACACTTTTGAATAGCTTAATGATCGTTTGTTATTAAATTCCATTCATAACTGATTCATATTTAAAGTTGAATGATTTTTAGTAAAATGAGCTAAAACGATCAAGTTGGAGCTAAAATAAATATTAGTATTCATCAATCATAAATAAAGTTGTATAATATTAGATTGGACTAACACATATTTACAATTAGTAATGCATGTAGTATGATAGGTAAATATGCTAGTGTTTGGTTTTGGATACTAAATGAGAAAAATATATGATTGACATTTGGTTGTAGGTGTGCTCGAGAAACAGGAAATAATAAAATATCAAAAGAGATTAAAATGGGTCATGACAAATAAAGAGAAGAGAGGCATAGGGGGTACACCTATTATTGTTTTCGAAATCCAAGATATACATAGAGCAATTGTTATTGTTTTCGAAAAAGGAGAGTTAGACAGAAGACATTAGTGGGCCGCCAAAATCACAGCATGTTTACGTGGAAAAGGGTATTGGGCTTTGAATGGTAATTAAATTAAACTAGGGTTAAAGATCCGTCCGCGTTGCGGCGCGGGTGCATCGTAAACATTGAATAGATTAGTCCAAACATTATATGATGCATTAACCATATGAAAACACACATTTCACATTTCGACGTATCTAGTTGAACTCAGTGTAACCTGTATAAGCATTGTCATTGGATCAAACGTAAAGTAAATGAAATTCATATCGAACAATAACTTGAATTTATACGAAAACGTACATAAAAATATGCACGTAAAAATTGTTTCTTTAAACGAAAACGTATTATATTTGACTTGACTCGTCTATAAAAAAAGTTTACGTCGGAATGTAAAAGAAATCATATTTATACATACCCGTACATAAAATATGCACGTAAAAATAGTTTTTAAGTGAAGGAAGTATAGGGGTAAACCGAAACAAAATATTAGTAAAAAAATTAATAGGTTAAAACCGTTCGTAAAACCGTGCCAAGTAGCACCAATGCAACAACGGCATCGACTCTCAACATCGTAAAAATAAAATAGATAAAATGGTAAAAATTACATTGAACGAAAAGGAGACTAAAATTGTTGAACCATACACACCCGTTACAGTGTGTTAATGCGAAGAAATTAACCGGAAACGTAAAACGTAGAAAATAACAACTTAGTTGATCTAGGACCCGCCCATTGCGGTGAAGTTTTCAAAAGGGAAAAAATGGACGCGTTGCGACGGGTCTGTCAAATATGAGAAAATAGAGCAAAAACGTTGAAACTCACATGCACGTCACTACATGTTAACTCGCAAAATTTAGAACGAAACGTAAAACGAAAAACTTGCGAAAGATAAAAAGTATGGGGACCAAAGTTGTAAATAATAAAGTGTTGTGTTCAATTCAAAAGATGAAAAGTTTGAGTTAAAAGTAAAAATTCAAATAGGTTAAAATGAAAAAGATAAAACTTTAAGGTTGAAAGTGGAAATCAAGTAATGGGTTAAAATTTAAAAGATAAAAGTTTAAGGTAGAAAGTGGAAAATCAAAATTTTTTTTTGAAAAAAGCCCAAAGCATAGAGTACAAGTGATGATGCATAAGAAAGTTGTAAATTTATATATGGGATAATATGTATTGATGATATCTAAAAACCCTACTCAGCGACATACATATATACTTTGAACGAAAAAGAAAGGGGACATAGACAATAACAGAAGGTGACGGCTGAACAGTTCTACGAACAAGAAAGGGCGATCAAGACAAGAGAAAAGAAAAGGATTGGTTCGGGTTCAAGCCGCGATCAAGATTAAGTCCGGGTTTGATATTTATTAGTATTCAATTTTGTTAAGACTTTGTGTTTTCAGATTTGATACTATGTTTTATTTATTATTTGAGACTTATTTCTTTTTAACGACTATGATTCTTGGCTAATCTTTCATGCTACCTGGGTTTAGATGAACTTGATGATTGTAATGGATTTTGACATGATTATAGTTATTTGATGTGATTTACATAACTTTTCTTTGATATTGATCTTGATATTGCATGTTGGTATGTTTTGGTTATTTTATTAGTCAATAAATTCAGCGGTTTAGGCACGTAGAAATTCCCCCTAGACTTAGGATTTAATTTAATTCATTGATCTTAGGATTTTCGGGTTGAATATTGTGTTGAGAAATTGACCAAGTTGACTAATAACTGAAACCACTATATTAAAACTTGCATCCTCATCTTGTGACTCGAAAGACGATTAGGGTGAACTAGGTTATTAGCTAATTATTGGTGGGTAGATTGGGTGACCGATAGCTCGGGCTCGTTTATTGCATCGTAATTAAGGTTTCCTAGGATTTCAATTATCAAAGTTGGGTTTGCTTTGCGATTCTGGGATCTTCTCTTAACATAACTGTCTCTGAGGTCAAAAGGATTCTATTTTCGTAGGATTTGGTATCGATAGCTCGAGCCGGTTCGTTCTAGCACTTCACATTTAGTCTTGCTTCTTCATTTGGGACATCTCTAGCGGGGGGTCAATTGAGGGAGTAGGATATTTAACCATTGTCACTGTCAGAGTAGCATTGCATGATTCTAGGGATTCGAAGCCTGAAGCCTGGGTAGTTCTTTATCATTATTGTCTGCTTCCTGTCATTTCACCAATCTTGCTTGCTTGTTTTGTTCTCTTGTTTATTCTCTTTAGTAGAATTAGTGAGTTAAAACCTCAAAATCCAAACAAATTAAAACCAGTTAAGTATTAGTTGAGTCAGAGTCTAGTTTAGCGTCGCTAGTGTCTCGTGGGTTCGATACTCGGACTTCATTAGGCTTTACTACGTACGATAAGTACACTTGCCTGTCAGTGGTCTAGCATTTAGAGAGTCTTAGTATATAAATTTAAAACTAGGGTGTCTATATTAGGTTAGTAGTTTATATAGACCATAATTTGCACATCAAGGAGTCAACGGAACACCTTCTTTCAGGTTGCTCCATTCCTGTTGTGTTTGGCAGCAAGTGGCATCTTGGTGCAAAACTAGCTTGTTTGTGGCTTTTTCAATCAGAGACCTGTTGAGCATGGTAGAGTTTGAAGGTGGCAATGATAACAAGGAGGCCTTCCATGGTGTTATGATGGTGGAGTGCTGATCATCACACCCCGACCTGTGACGAATTATCGATCGTGACATTATAATTGTCCATAGCTCATGACACATATTAAATCTTTAAATATTATTTATATCAAAACTAAAAGATGTCACATAATCCAAATAATCCGTACAACTTCAAACAAAGTCCAACGACATAAAAATATAAACAAATCTCGTTTAATCAATTATGGCACGTCCTATATGTCCTCGTCCTTATCTTATCAAACTTGTTCACCTTTAGATCTACTCATTGTTTGTGTTAGCTTTGATCTGCGAAAAATACAACACGAGAAAGAGAACTTCGAGATAAGAGTGTGACCTAAATATATATAATAATGAAAAATACCAACAACCAACATGTAAATAACTATATAAATTAATTCATATGTTTTGATGATTTTTGTATGAGAAATATATCTATCAATTATTTAATTTTATTATTCACAAGGTACGTCTTGTTTCACCATGGTTTCGTAAATCCCAAAAGACCTGGATGAGATCGGAGATCGTCACCTCTTAGAAGGTTAGGAGTTTTCTCGACTATATACCTTTGCAAATATTTTTTGTAAAAGTAACTTATCGATTATTATTAGTTCCATAATTTAATTAGTCTTTTTTATTACAAATAATTAAATCGAGATACATGAACATTATTATAAACATTTCATAACTAGTATATCTCTCTAAAAAAATCAGGTTAATATTTATAAACTTTTATTTTCATGATTTCCATATTTTTATATTATTTTTATAAATTATAACATAATTAAAACATGAAATAAATTCAAAAGATAACCAAAAATTCTGAAAAATTAGGAGATCTAATCTAATATGTTTATGAACAGTGAACAACTTCCAATTTCGCAAAACACGAAATTAAAATCAAAAACCTAGAAATTCAAGATTCAAGAACACTAAAATACAAGGAATTTAATTCGGATTTTGGATGCTTTCTATCACAAAAATTGATAGAGGGGTTTTGTAGATCTCAAAAACATTGAGTGAAATAGACACAAGAAATACCTCATTTGATAAGAATTGAACGAGATATAAAAAGATGAAGTTCCAAGCCCTAGGATGTGTTCTTCAATGAACTCATGAATCACAAAGAGTATTGAACGATTTAAGAGTTAGGGTTTGTGTTTTAGAAGTGGAGCGGTCGTTTAGGATTAATGGGAAGTGTTATAATAAACAAATTTTATGATATAGAAATTGGGCATCTTCTTGATTTTAATGGAGATTTGAATTAGATGCTAATTAGGAAGTTATAAGGTGTACTTGGACGTTTTAGATTGTGTATTTGGGTATAGACTTAATTGGGGTAAATTATAATACTAATAAGGTGGACAGCGTGCATCTTTTGGAAGGAATTGTTATTGTCGTTTGAATGAGGTTTTCAAACAATGGGCATTATTGTTTGGTTTTGTAAACAAAATGGTTTTATTATTATATGTGTTTTATATATATAATTAAATTAATTTAGCTGCTTAACTCATTTTTCTCGTATAACTCGAAAAAACGTTTTATAGAATTACGAAAATACTATTAAGACGAGCTTGTTTTTCTCTATCTTATGACCTAAGTTTCATAAAAAAATCTAACTAGGGTCAAATTCTTATTATTACGTTGCGGTTCTGTACCGAATTTTCAAAACGGGTCCATTTTTGGCGGATGTTACAGTCTCCCCTACTTTTGAGAATTTCTTCACGGAAATTATGAGGAAACCACTCGAGTAGGATGGTATGTAGGGTTTTTTTCATAGGTTTAAGTGATATACGTAGTAATAGCAAAAGGAACACTAATCTCAAGAACAGATTATTCCTAAGGAACGTTAGGTAATAAGTGTTAAACACGAGTCTTAAAGATATGGAAGGTATGCTCAACTAAATGAAAGTCGGGTTTAGATCTTGATTGATGCGGTAGCGTTCTTGGTAAGGGTTGAATACCCTGCTAGAGGAATTGCTTTTTGATGCCATAGATGTAGGGGTGAAGTGTGTTAATGATAGTGCGTGAGATAGCCTTTCATAAGTGATACGAGTATTACATCATGGAGCCAAAAAATGGCATATCGAAGATGGATTGTGGCATAAGAGAAAATCCCTGTCCCAAAGATGACTTGTAACTCGAGGGAGTTGGCAAATTGAGTCGCATGACATACTCAATGATGCCTAAACTGCGATTTGTGTCACAACTTAGGATTTTGAAAAGAAATCTCCTCATGAAACGCCACATTGATAGAATTAAATACGTAATGTCACAAAACTTGAAACGGCAAACATATAACCACACAAAATCTTTCATGATTAGTTTAACATTGCTTTTGATAATTTGTCAGAAACACTTATATATAGGAAGTACCATCGGCGTATCCACCATGTCTCTACCAAACTCTCATCCACATCGTTATTTGAATCATGACTAACTAACGATATAAACAATACTTACACAGAACTTCTCATGACCAGTCTAACGAGGCTTTTAATAGTTTGACAAGGACACTTATATATAGGAAGTACCAGCGGCGTATCCACCATGTCCTTATCAATTTTTCATTGGCTTTGTTATAGAGTCATGATTGATTCTGTGTGACGACTCGACACAAACTTACTACTAAATAAGCATAATCAAATCCATAACAACCAATGTGTAACAAAATAACGATGACGTCACGTCCTTAACTTTTATAAGTTAAGTCGTGACACGACCCTGTCCCTTGCTATTCAAGTCATGAAATTGTATGAAATGAGATGTAAATTGTGAAACAATGAACTAATAGTGGTGGCCTTGTTTCTTGCGGGTCAAGCCGTGAACTAGTGGTAATGCGAAACTACAATAATATAAAACATCAAAAATGTGAAACATCAATAATAGTGCAAAAAGACAGCGACACGAATTAATAGTGGTTGAAATTTGTGGTAGCATCACATGTCAGGGCATGAGATGTTTATGATGATAACATCGGAAGTGTGACAACAACACAAGTTAACAATGGTATAAAATAAAATTTAACAAAGTATGGATTGATGCTAATGCAACATCAAGAAATGTCAATACTATGGAAGGACCAAACATTAGGTCGAATGACGAGTGCAACGAAATTGCAGCAATGACCTTAACATCTACAAGTTATGGAAACGAATCAAACAACCATAGAAGGTCATAAGATAAATTATTGAGTAAGTTTAATGTTGTCGAAATGACAGTTTGGAGGTTCATCTCAGGTGATGAAAAGGTAGAAGGATAAATTCCAGTTTTACTAAGAGCTTTTATTTGTTTTCAAAAAGTGTTGTATTAACCCTAACGTTGCTAAACATATTCACGTTTATTGCATTTTGTATACTTGATTCTACATTTCACTAAGTGTGAGCTATTAGTAAAAAAAATCCATTAAGTTTAACGTCTTCGTGTGCCCTTGACTCGAATTTGGCGAGCTCTGGTCACATGTTACGAAAATAATTAGGGTTGTAATACTCGGTGTGTTTAGGACCACTATGTTTTTATGTGTTAAGTGTGTTTTTAATCATGTTTTTGTGTTTATTATTGATTAACAAGTAGAATAGGTCATATTGATGTGTACAATATTTTTTTATTTTTTTTATTTTGAACCCTTCGTATACGTGAAACTCTCGCTTCACGCTTGAAGCTTCGCTTAAAGCTTGGAACCAAAACGCTTCGGAATGACTCACACTTTTTTAACATTTTATTTGGTCATGAAATATAATGAAACCAAATACATTAGCAACTGAAATGGATCCCTTTGACCTGTAATCAAATTACTGATTTGAATGCCAACTACTATATCAAATACCACATCCATTTAACTGAAAACCCCACCTTCACACCCCATCATAGCCAATCATCTCTCTGACCTCCTTTATTTGCACATGTTCCAAAATGGTTTGAAGCTGATTCCATTCCACCATTTCAGGCGCCAATTGAGGAGTGTGTTTGCACCTGACCCCCCCTGCACCCACTCATCAGTCCAGAACAGCAGAACTGCATCTTATCGCCTTTACCCACGTCACAAACCAAGCACTCGTTCAAATCTAGATAGTATCCAAATAACAGGAAGGCTACAATATTTATACAAAGATGTTAAAAACGTGTCACAAAAAAACTTAAAAACCATACAAGCAAGAAAAATCATATCTACTCAGACAATTATGGTGTTTTGTTTTCCAATGGCGTTTAGATAATGATGAGACTTTTTTGTTTTATTTTCATTGCACATTGTTTTAAGCTTTTTTTTGATATATTATAATAGTACTTGTTCAAAGTAATTTTATTATAGTTTGGTAGTTTTTGGGGCGTTTTATGGCATGATGGCGTTTTACAAGCATTTGCTCGCTTGGCGTTTTATTATATTTTTATTATAGTATTAATGTACTTTGATGTTTCTTGTCTGAAATTACATAACAAACAACATATAAAGAAAATCAAAAAAAAAAAAACAAATAGAAGCAATTTATGATCTAAATCTTCAGTGTCATCGGTCTCTTTCTTCTTTTGAAACTACAAGAACTGTCACAAATAAATGACGTTTTGGGTTTGGCGTGGTTTTTTTTTTCATGTGTTGAAGTGTCTTTGTGGATGTTGAAGTGTCTTTGGCGTGGTTTTTTTTTTCATGGTTTTTTTTTTCATGTGTTGAAGTGACTTCAGTGTCATAGATCAACCCCGTATGGGTGGATGCTATCTGCCCGTCATCTTCATTATAATCATCGAGGCCAAAGTAGCATTTACACTGGGATAGGTCTCTTCTAATCATCCAAACCTTCTACAAGAACAAAGAAGACAAAATGACATATGGGTGTCATCAGTCCCTCTTTCTTGAATTTTGTCCATCTCATGCAGCAAAATCTTACTACACTCACCTAACAAATCATTCAGCGAAACTTCATGCAGAACATTACTGAGTATCAAAGAAAAGATGTTTGCCATCGTTGTATTTTTTGGCGTTTTACATTGAGTCGTATTTTTTAGGAACCAGTTTTTTTTTTTTTTTTGTGTTTTTTATGTGATAAACGGAAGGTGGTGAGATGTTTCTATTTATAGGATTTTTTGGCGCGTAGTTTAGGCGGGATATTATTTTATTTAAAAATATAATTAACATTTATCTGGATGTAAGGCTTGGCGTTATATATTATGGCGTTTCACATTTTGTGGCGTTTTTGTAGCCTGGGAGCTTAAATAAAAACACAGAAAAAAGTACGCAGTGATAAAATTGGCGTTTTGTATTTATTTGGCGTTTTATATTTCAACGGCGTTTTATGTGAGAAATGATGTTTTACCTTTTTTACCCTTAACGAAGCGTGTCCACGTAATAAAATTGATGTTATTTATGAAGTCCATAGATTGTTTTTATCGGACGATCGATAACCGTTCTCACACTTTTCACCGTTTTCTCTAAATCCTGACCCTAAAAACAATGTTATTTGATCCCAATGTTTGTTTGGTTGTGTTTAACATTTTTCAAGTTTTGACTTTTGTTCAATTTCAAACTCTACATCGCTTTCTGGAGAATTATACGCAAATTGGTGCGTAAGCGTACTCAGTTTAATGCAACAAATACTCCGGAACATCAACATATACTCAACATACCTTAAATAACCTTTACATAACTTAGAAATAAGTTTTGAAGGCTTTGGTATAGCAAAAACAAGTTAATTCGCTTACAGGGACTAAATTTGACAAACTGCGAAAGTATGTCAATTTGAACTGTAACGAACATTCCGGAACATGCCCATAAGTTAAATATACCATAAATATCATTTAAATAGCTTAGAAATAGACTTTGAGGGGTTTGGTATGCTAAAATAAACTTTTGGATCATTCAGGGACTAAAAGTGTCAAAAAGTGCACAAGTTTGCAATTTCGCGCATAACTTACGTTCTGAATACATCCGGACATCCAAAAATTTATGTAAGCATCCTTACATTATGCCTTGATGTTTGGCATGAGAAAAATCCATTCGTTGCGTCATTTGGATCGTCTTTCGCACTTATGCGCATTCTGTCGTAATTAAGCGAACATCGCGATCGTACGGCCAAACGAACCGACACCTGACATATTTTTGAGCATGTTTCATGTCCACAATGTTTAGGCATCATTTTAGGGCCTTAAAGTTGGCTTTACGGGCCTTAGAAGTGTCGGAAATGGCTTAAATACACAACAGGGACCTAAACTGTAAATTCTGAAACTTGGTTTCTGATCAGGACCCTCAGGCGGGGCGCATAAAGGTAAGGGCAACCCTTACGCGGGCCGCGTCAGACATACAGATCAGATAAGATCAATTAGTCAGCAAATTTCAGCTGATTAAACCACAACCACATGATTTCACTTGCCCTTTCAGCTCACTAAGGGTCATTTTCAGTAACCACAACTTTTCGACAAGTGTACGCACGAGATTCGATCACGTTTTTCAAGAAACGATCCTAACGGTTCGGGAAATACTATAAATACCCCACCCCCATTCTTGTTAAAACCCACAAAAATCTGATCTAAGCTCTAAGTTGGAACCTTTGTTTCATACCTGAGCTATTTTGATCTAGATTAGCATTCGGGGACCCTTCGTAAGTGTTCTTTCATTCTTTTATTCGCTTTTCGAGTCCGAAAGTCAACGTTTTGTTGACTTTCTGCATTGACCAGCCTATGGTCAACACGAAGTTCATTGGAACTTCATAACGTGAGCGTGATCACGATGGTTATAGTCCATGGCGACTATACCTACTGATTACCACGTTATCTAGGCTCATTGACGAGTCGTAGTTTCGGCCAAAATGCGCATTCTTGCGTATTTTGTAACCAAACTACTTGTGAGCATCAAAGCCGTTTGTTTTGATGCCAAACCTGTTTTCTAAACTTAATTAAGCATGTCCTAACATGCTTAGCTCGTCACTCTTAGTATAGTGCTTATATAGGGTCGTAAGGTAAGCGATCTAAACCATCGCTTATACTTTCAAACCTGACCCATTTGGTCGATCATTAGGATCCGACCAAACACATTAGGTGACCATAGCGGTAACCTTCCGAGGTTATACCTTGTGGTCACAATGTTAGGCGTTCCAAACGCGTTCTACGCGGACGACACGTTAAGGTAGCATAAGCTACCTAAACGGGTCGTAATGGGCCGTAAGCACTTAGGTTAGGTTTCATTTTAGTATGTAGGCTTTGTTAAACCATACTACACGAGTCTCCATACTCGCTTGGTTTACGAACCCGCATACTATCCAATCTTCCGATTTAGGTCCGGTATATTAACATAGCTACCTATTAGGTGCCGTTTGATATTCCGTGATCTCTAGCATTGTTTGGTTATTATACAAAGAACTTCAAAGCAATCTCAGGTGAGTACATTGAACCCCTCTTTTACTGTTTTCCAAACTGTTTTGGGGTGAAACACATGTGCCTACTTGTTACTTTCATGCTTTCCTGTTTTCACATCATATACTTGCTATGTTCGTTAGTACATTATAGTACATGATTTCATTACATTTCATGCTATGTATGCCCATTGTGTGCGTACTTAGTACATTGCTTTACATTACATTTCATGCTATGTATACCCATTGTGTGCGTACTTAGTACATTGCTTTACATGACATTTCATGCTATGTATGTCCATTGTGTGCGTACTTAGTACATTGCTTTACATTACATTTCATGCTATGTATGCCCATTGTGTGCGTACCTAGTACATTGTTTCACATTACATTTCATGCTATTTATGCCCATTATGTGCATACTTAGTACAATTGATTACATCACATGCCTTCATTTTGGTATGACATTTGGTTTGTTTAACATGGAACAATACATTCATTAACATTGATCACGCCATTCGTTAGTAGGTAGTGGTACCATAGGAATTGACAACTCCCGTTCCGGACATCCTAGGTTTGTTTGGATGAAAGGAATGACCGAATTCGATATACATAACTTAGATAAACCATTAATTTGTTTAAGGGTTTATCGCCACAGTCTCAAGGCTTGGATGTATGCATTTTCACAATACCGCATAAATGTTAATATCAGTAGAGCATGCATTGTTCCACAAAACATAACGTTGATTTAAACCATGTTTTACTTCAACACCTTGTTTTGTGCATTTTACATATGGTTTAGTTAATACATCTCACTTACCATACAAGATATATTTTGGGTACACATTACATGATCTACATTAAACATAAACATTTTGACATTGATATACATACATGGCGGTTTACATTGAACATAGACATTTCGACATGGTTTACATTGAACATAGACATTTCGACATGGTCTCCACAATAACACTTGACAATTGATTTATACATGAACAATTTACATGGTGGTTGGGTTGGGTAAATGGTTGGAGTAACGTGACGTATGTAATATGATACAAACATGGTGGATACGCCGCTGGTACTTCCTATATATAAATGGTTGTATAATATTACATATCGTAGCATTATCTAAGTCATTTCAGTTTAGACACATTACATTTTACACAAATAACATACTCTTCACAAGACATTATTTTTGCAAACAACTTATCTTATTCAACTCATTTTACTTGGTTACTCGTTTAACCTTACACTTATCTATACATATCATCTAATATTATCGTTTTTCAAATGGTTTACAAAGCAAGACAAATTACAAGGTTCATGACTGACTGTTATTAAACATTTCTTTAAACTCAAGTCATGAATCCCATTTTCACAAAACCTATGTATCTCACAGGCATTTTTATGCTGACGTACCTACTTTCACATGTGTTTTCGGGAGCTATTCCATAGGATGATGATTATGACACTAGGGCGGACCTGTGCCTTAGAGAATAAAAACAAAATGAAGACAGACTAGTTTAATTATGTTCTGAACTCTTTGTTTTCCTGTTTAAGACAATGTATTACGCTTGTTTAATAAATAAAATGTAACTTTGATTTCCATGGTTATGAAACAATTAATTCTGTCCCAACACTCCCCGGCGTTTCCGCCGCGGTTGCATGTTATACGCGGCCGGGGTGTGACAATATATATCTAGAGTGAACACTAGTGTATTTGTAAACTGAGTGAACAAATCCTGGTCATTGATTTACATCATCAAATTGAAAAATACACCGGTGTATTTTTGTCAACAAGTGTATTTTCATCAACAAATCCTGGTCATTGATTTACACTTGTGTTTACACTTATGTATTGATAATCAAAGGCTAGGATTTGTTCACTAGTGTTCACAATCAATGGGGTTGTTCACAAACTTATAAGAAATTAAGTGTAAATTTTGAAGGTTTAAACAAAATTTGGTAATAAGTTGATTTTATAACATCATTTAAAGATCTTTATATAAAAACAAAAAGTAAATGTATTTATTTAATTTCTACCAGTTGTGTTGCACACCATCTAACTTTGGGGCAATTAGTAAGTATTTTTTTTAGCCATTAACTCAAACACTTGCCCACCTTTGGTTTAACCATCCTGTGATTTTGGTTTAACCATCCTGTGATTCTGGAAAAAATTAAACATTTATTTGCAATGCTACCCATAGAGATATTAAAGTTTCATACTCCTGTAACAAATGTAAAATGTCATCTTTCAAACATTGTTGAAGTAGGTTAAACATTTTTCTTTATCTTTCATAAAACGGTCGATTACTTGTGGGAATCTGAGAGATTTTGACCTTTTCACTGTATTCATTTCTCAGAACCCTGTATTCATCTTCTATTTCCATCCATGCTTCCAACTGATTTGCTTAAACATACGTCTCGAACCGATTGACCCATTCTGGATAATCTTCCACAAAGCAACTTCAGAGGTTTGTTTGTAATACCCATCATGTTCTCTAGGTTCAGGTTTTAAACAAGAGGTGTTGAACTCCCTGCTGCAAAAGCATTAATGTCTCCTAAATCCATGATGAACACTTTAACAATTTTCATACAAACCAAACGTATAACTTCCAAGCGTATGAATCAATCCAAGCGTATAACCCTGTGCGTAGAACTCTTCTCTTGCATGACTTCCTCAACGTATGACTAATTCAAGTGTATGACTCTTTCACTCACACTCATGCGCGCATATGAGCTCCTACGTTTGGACTCCTACGTGAGCACGACTCCTGCACACAAACCCATTTTTTGCAAGAATTTTGATCATCTGGATGTGAAAATGGATGAATCTGGGTGTAATCTTCTGATATGTTGTTCAAAAATGAAATGGAAAGGTCTATAAAGAAATTAAGAACTTTTTGACCATGGAATCTCTTCAAATGATGAAAAACAATGTTTTTTTGCCCAAAATCTTCAACTCTAAGCATGTACACAAGTATATATCCTCTTCGTAGCTTTGATACCACTTGTAGGAACAGTTTTGATGTGCAAATAGACTTGAAATATGCACAATGCATATCTACGTCATCATTATAAGTGCGATATTCAAATAACAATGATGCACAATGCACTAATGAAGTACTCAAACGTGTGTAGGACTCCTACGCATGTGTGAGTCCTTTTACATTTAAATTCAAACATAAATTAACTTATACGAACGTGGTACCTATAAACACTGACAAGTATAAAAGACTCAGGAATTAGACATTTATTGTACTAACAATTCCACTAGTTTTGGTTTCCAATACTTCAGTCTTCTAAGTTGACTTGTTGACTACTCTTTGGTGTTTAGCTTTGACTTATTTGCCAACACTATAACATCCGCCATAACTAGATCTTAGAACCTGACCCTTTGTAACCCGGACTCGAACCGTAATAAATTAAAGTATGAATTCCTTTATTATTACTTGTGATTTTTAGTTGTTATTTATTACTTTGTTTCTTGTTGTTGCAATATTATATTAAGTACAATATTTAAATTAATATCATCACACGTCAACCGATGGTGATGATCCCAAATGATGGTCCATTGTTCCAAACGAAGGTCCATCGTAACCAAATGAAAGTCTAAACCAAGGTGGTTATTTTCCAAACGACGGTCAAGTCGTGCAAACGACAGTGACCTACAACTTCGTGTTTTCTATAGTATTCGACCTGTGCATCCAAAACAGCCTCAAATCCTCACATCCTAAACCTTTTGTCTTGCTTACTATCCGAATTAATTGGGTATTCAAGGCAAAACTAAATGCACACTATATGGACCATTAACTACTAATAACTAGACACTTAAAAATCAAAACAAAGTATCCTTTGCTTTTTGTAAGAACTCAAACCATCTCACCCAAAGTTGAATGCATTTCTCTTCGACCAAACAATATCATATACCATCTACTTTGTATTTTTACCAATTACCTCGCTAATTCGCAATTTGGACAAGAATTATCATCTAGGGCTTGACATTTGGTGAAGTGATATTTTTCTCATTGCTCCACCAAATCAGGTAATTCCAAAGCCTATTTCCTTTAAAATTTTGAGCTCTATAAAACCCCTCTATCCATACCTATGATAGAGGGTAATTACTATACGGAATTTTTCTCTAGGGTTCTTAGTCTTAGAAATGGGGCTTTTGGCTTAGGATTTGTGTTTTGATCAAACTGGACTTAGGAAATTGCCTGTCATCATATTAGATATGCTTGCATCAATTTTATAAATTTTTAGATATCACGTAGATTTATTATGTATTGTTGATCATATTATTACTTATGGAAAACTATATAAAAATTGGTTTCCTCAAAATATAAAAACTCATGAACATTATTTTCTGATTTTTATTTGCAAAATAAATAGATTACAGAATATATATTGGGTTTAATGATCTATGGAAGCCTTATTTGTGACAACCCGAATATTTAAGATTAGCACTACTTAAATTCCACAACCTTTGGCATGCGTCTTTACCTTTAATTGCCTATATATTGCAACCATACGAGGCTTATTTGGTTACACTCGTGCACCACTAAATGTTTATGTGTGTATGTTGGTTCATTATACATGAAACCGTTAAATGTTTATATGGGTCGGTTAGTTATTTTAGGAATCCGTTATTAACTAAACTGGGCCGCGAACTTATTTGAGACACACACACCCCTCCTGGCCAATGGGCCCCTTTCATCTTGGCCCACACGTTAGGTTAGGCCAAAAGCCCAGTACATGTGTTATGCGTATACATGAAGGGCGAGTAGAGGTTTACGTGGCTTTTGGAAAAGTAACAAACCCTAACACTCCTTTCCTCACACCCTTGGATCGACAGCAGCCCCTCTCTGGCCGAAGTCTTCTTCTCTGTGGGGGCACATCATCTCTCACTCGCACACTCTCTACAATCTCTCAGTTAGTTCGTGTATACCCGTATTGATTACCATGAGTTACTCTCGGTTATATGTGATGATATGAATATTGATTGTGTCTATGAGCATGAATTCTATGTGACAATATGAATGATGTAAATGGTTAGGAATGCATGGTAGTGCGGTTGTGATGAACATGTTATGATAATTAATTGATTAGATCGAATGACTAGTGTACTTGATGCTAACAATTGTTAATCGGTAAGTTAGGGTGCACAATGTTAATAATTCGGTGGTGTCTTGGCCCAATAGATCAACTCGGATTTGGATGGGTTTATGGGGTTAATTTCTTGATAAAGGAAACTGATGATTGTGAAAGAATTAGTGGCTGCCTGGTTAAATCAGGATTCGTGTGATAAAACTATTGAATGATGATTCATTATAATTATGTTGAATGATCAAGATTCATAATAATCGAAGTTGTAACTGTTTGTGTATTTAGCTGCATGAAAACTATTTAGGTATTGGGTCGTATGAAATTATTCATGTATTGGGCCATACACCCGAATGCGGCCATACACTTCATTGGGCCTGAACTAATGGGCCGCACACTATAGGAATTACGTGTTGGACTGTTAATTGTTTATTTGAGACATGAAGTTGCAAAGTAAATTCGTGTGAGGCCCAAATACCTGCTAGATGATTACACGATGATAATCGGCTAATTACGTTGCATGATTTCTTGTCACAACTAACATGTTTACTTGAATGTGAACCGAACCACTTGACATATGATATGGTGCGATATGAACTTGTGTCGTGAACGTAACCATGGTCCGGATACTTGCTATGACTCGTAATGGCCTGTGCTTGGTTTGTTTGTTATTGAGTAATGTGTACGATGAGTACGTGAATTATGAATATACGAAACTAACTGTCATCGGTAACCATATTAGGATTTGGTTGCCCAACTGTAACAAGTAACTAATATTACCGAGCAAACCAAAGGTGAGTTCATTTCTCTTGAGCATGTGTCCCGGTGGGTGGGACAGTCAAATGAGTATTCCTGAGAGGAATAAATCTTTTGGGGTAAAAACTGGGATGTTAGATAATACACTCTTTTCCTATCCCCATAAGTCCCATCTTATACTGAATTAGTTACCTGAGAGGTAACGGGGTATTAGTTGATAGCGCTATTAGGCTTGGCAACCTCACACCGTACCTGAGAGGACGGGCGTGAACTAATGACCTTAATCATGACCAATGCTTAGATAGGGGGCATTGGGGACGGGCAAAACAATCTGGTAGCCATCTTGTACGGTACACGAGTTATTATCAACATTATTATCAGTGAACAGATCTAAACACTTAGTAACTAACGTTTTCGTAAAACTATGATCTCACCAGCGTTATCGGACATAGGTGTTGCATGCTCACAGGTCGTTAGATTTCTTGGATATGGAACTCGCTGTCTGGAATGGCTGGAGTGGTCATAGGTCGAACTGATTGGATACACATGACAGTTTTAGTGATTTTAATACATTTGGTTTTGAAACATTTAAACAATGGTTTACTTATTGCTTCCACTGAACTTATTGGATTTTATTAAACTTATTGTTTGATACATTTTTATTTATAATTGATAACTCCATTTGAGATTTGATTATGAGTTCAATATGATTAGTGGCTAGATCCTGGTACGTCACACGCCCAGCAGGGTTTTCTGCATGTGGTATTTTGGCGGTGTGACTGTTTGGTATCAGAGTTACTGGTTATTTTGAACTTGGTTTTATAACGTTTTTATAAAACCAGACTATAACCGAACAATTAAGAAAATCGACCATGACACTTAGCTCCAGATTGCATGGTTCGCGTTTCGTTTACTTATTGCATAGCATATCTAGTGTACACTCATGTAAGACATTACTCGCGAATGCACACTTGGCACTACAGTATGAACTCATGTGTTACTAGCCCATGTTAGGTGTTTTGATAGTGTGACCCTCCTCTGAACCTTCATGATCTATGTTGTGGTGTCTTTTGTTTTGCTACTAAAAAATTTAGAAATCTTTTAGCACGAGTTAGGAGGGGCTGAGATGAACATGCAAATCTCATTGATGTTATGGGTGCACACATAATAATAATGCGGGGTGCATGTGAGTCCCAATGAGACTTGACAAGTGCGAAAGGGGTTTCGCTCTGTTGTTTGACGTAATGATAGAACTCGGTAGTCTATGGAAGTCATAGTGATGTTTGACTCATACTCAAATTCGCATTTTAACCTTTTCCCCTTCTTTTATATAGAATCCTGAGTGGACGTAATGGTGGACGTGGTGGTGGCCACGGCGGTGGACGTGGCAACATTGCTATGACTCACGCCGAGTTAACGGATCTGATCAACAATCGTGTGGCTGAAGCCCTAGCGGCTTATCAGGCTGGTACAATATGTGCCAATTATTCTTTATTCCTATGTTGCGTACCCAAATTTTAACCGTGTGTTGTACTCTCTTTCATTTTTAGGTCAACCTGCGAATCAAAACAATTCGCCTGTTTGCACGTTTAAGACGTTCATGGATTGTAAGCCTCAGACATTCAGTGGGACTGAAGGAGCCATGGGGCTACTACGTTGGTTTGAGAAAGCTGAGTCAGTCTTTGCTATGTGTAACTGTCCCGTGGGGGACCGGGTGAAGTATGCTACAGGTAGGGGTGTTCATGAGCCGATCTGATCCGATCGAGGGTCTGCTCATGCTCAGATTGAATTACAACTGATCCGATCCGATCGGATTAAATTTTCAAAACTGAGTACAAAAGTGATGCCCATGCTCGGATTGAATTTGAATCGAGCGGATCGTTTCTATAAAGCTAGTATATTTTTTGGGATGTTAATTTTAAGGGTACATGGTATCATGTCGGGGACTTTGATAGGGGAGGGTGGTTGCCGCACGGGGAAGGGGTGCTGGCTTCAAATCGGTGAGCGGGGACAGGGTTCTTCGGTGAGTATACACCGATCAGGAAGAGGATGGAAGGAGGAGAGAGCGGGGGGCTGTTTAATGGTGGGTCCCAACCCGTTTCAACCAATCACAATTATTTTAAATTCTTTACCACTCTTCATGTGTTTGAACCATTGCTAGTGATTGAGTGCAAAATGGGGAGTGGAATGGGGACTTGACATGGCATGATATTATTGGCTAGAAATAATTCAAACACCCTAAAGTGATTAAACGATACCCTCCACTCTAAAATCTATAACATATATATATATATATATATATATATATATATATATTAATTATTAATGAAAATAATTCGAGCGGAACCGAGCGATCGACGAGTGAGCGGACCTTTACTCATGCTTGGATTGAATTTGAATCGAACCGATCCGAGCGGCTCATTTACAAACTGAGCGGGAATCGAACGAGCATTTTTCGAGCGATTGTCGAGCAGTTTGGACAACCCTAGCTACAGGCACATTGGAGGATGGTGCCTTAACTTGGTGGAATGCCCAGGTGCAAATGTTAGGCATCGAAATGGCTAATGCAACTACATGGGATGATTTCAAGGAATTGATGCGAGAGGAGTACTGTCCTCGTGATGAGATTCAGAAGCTTGAGAATGAGTACTACAATTTGAAGATGGAAGGGTCTGAAATTGAAGCGTACACAAAAAGGTCACATGAGCTCGCGAATATGTGTCCTAACTTATCACGACCACCACCACGAAGAATCGAATTGTACATCAAAGGTTTAGCACCGTCAGTCAAGAGTTTGATCACTACTGCAAATCTTGACAACCTGCCTCGAATCATACGTCTAGCCCACAAGATCACGGATCAGGAGGTGGAGCGTGGCTCGCTACCACCACGTGTCTCTGCTACTACTACTGCTACTACTACTACTACTACAGCTACTACTCCTGCTACTGACAACAAGCGCAAATGGAATGGAATGAACTGGACAAGGTGTCCAATTCGATACAGTCACAGAAGAAGCTAGACACCGGTAGCAACCGCGGCTTTAGTCAGTCATCTTCTATTAATCGGAACCAGAGCAACAATTCGAATCAGGGTTCTTATGCAGGGAAGCAGCCAAAGTTTAACAAGTGCAACTTTCATCATCGTGGACTATGCACCCGAGTCTGTCACAGATGCAACAAGGTGGATCATATGGCTAGAGATTGCAGGGCTCCACTCCCAAGACAACAACAGCAGCAACCCCCACAGCAACAACAACCACAGCAACAGGATACACAACAGCCTTAGCAGAACCAGGGTAATCGCAAGGACCGTTTTCAGTGTGGTGACGAGGGTCATTTCAGGCGGGATTGCCCTCAGCTGAATCAGAATACTGGTAATAATAACAACAACACTGGGAATAACAACAATGGGAACAATGGTGGGAACGGTGCACTTGGAAGAGTGTTTACCATTGGTGCTGGGGAGGCTAGGAATGATGGCAACGTAGTGACTGGTACGTTTTCAGTAAATAATCTATTTGCTTCTGTATTATTCGACTCTGGTTCCGATTGGAGTTATGTATCTTTGGGGTTCAGTCGTCAGTTAGAGTTGAGTCATACACCCCTCGTGACCAAACATATAGTAGAACTAGCTGATGGTAAAACAATTCAAGCTTCACATGTTCTTGTTGAGTGTAAACTCGATCTTATGGGTCAAGTGTTCGATATTGATCTACTACCTGTTACCCTTGGAAGTTTTGATGTGGTCGTTGGTATGGATTGGTTGTCTAAGCACCAAGCCGAAATTCTTAGTTTGGAGAAAATCGTGCGTATCCCTCTTCCCAGTGGAGAATTCCTGTCAGTTCAAGGTCATCGTGGTGGCACAATGGTTGGCATTATCTCAGCAATGAAAGCCCAGAAGTGCCTGCGAAAGGGCTACCCTGCTATTCTAGCTCTTGTTACCGATTCTCAACCGGAGGAGAAAAGGATCGAAGACCTTCCAGATATTCGTGTGTTTTCTGATGTGTTTCCTGAAGAGCTTCCTGGTTTACCATCACACCGTCAGGTGGAATTTCATATTGACCTTACACCAAGAGCAGCTCTGATTGCTCGTGCTCCTTATCGTCTTGCACCCGGAGAGTTGCAAGAGCTGTCAAATCAACTCCAAGAACTGTTGGATAGAGGTTTTATCCGACCTAGTTCTTCGCCCTAGGGAGCCCCAGTTCTGTTTGTGAAAAAGAAAGACAGGTCCTTTCGAATGTGTATAGATTACCGTGAACTCAACAAGGTGACCGTCAAGAACCGTTATCCTTTACCACGTATCGATGATCTGCTTGACCAGTTGCAAGGGTCAAGTTTCCACTCAAAGATCGACTTAAGATCGGGCTACCATCAGGTGTGAGTCTGAGAGGAGGATGTTCCAAGAACGGCTTTCCGAACGCGGTATGGCCACTATGAGTTTTTGGTTATGCCATTTGGGTTGACTAACGCACTAGCGGTTTTCATAGATCTCATGAACCGCGTGTGCAAACCGTATCTCGACGATTTTGTTATTGTGTTCATCGACGACATCTTGATCTACTCCAAGAGTAAGGAAGACCATGAGCGACACTTACGTCTTATCTTGGAGCTCCTGAGGAAGGAGCAACTCTATGCGAAGTTCTCTAAGTGTGATTTATGGATTCGAGAAGTACATTTTCTTGGCCACATTGTTAACGAAAAGGGGATACACGTGGATCTTGCTAAGATTGATGCTATTAGAAATTGGGCGGCACCGAAGAATCCTTCAGAGGTGAGATAATTTCTTGGTCTCGCTGGGTATTACCGCCGGTTTATTAAAGATTTCTCAAGGATCGCTCAACCTCTTACCTCATTGACACAGAAGGGCGTTGTTTACTTTTGGGGAACCAAGCAAGAAGACGCTATCCAACTCTTGAAACAGAAACTCTGCAGTACACCGATCTTGTCTTTACCTGAAGGTACCGAGGATTTTGTGGTATATTGTGATTCTTCTATTCAGGGTCTCGGTTGCGTGCTAATGCAATGCCAGAAGGTAATAGTTTACGCTTCTCGACAGCTGAAGGTTCATGAGAAGAACTACACGACTCACGAATTGGAGTTAGGGGTCGTGATTTTCGCGCTAAAGATATGGAGGCATTATCTGTACGGTACCAAATGCACTATCTATACCGATCACAGGAGCCTCCAACATATTTTCAATTAGAAAGAGTTGAAGATGCGGCAGCGCTGTTGGGTAGAACTTCTGAACGACTATGACTGTGCCATCAAATATCAACCAGGCAAAGCTAACGTCATAGCTGATGCCCTTAGTCGAAAGGAGATGAAGCCTAAGCGTGTTCGCGCTCTGTAGCTAACTATCCACTCTAACTTACCTGATCAGATTCGTTCCGCTCAGTTCGAAGCATTGAACCTTGAAGCTGAAAACTTGCGGGGCATGGAAAAACGACTTGTGGAGAGATCTAACAGCATTCATTACTTTATAGAACGGGCATGGGTTCCTTTGTATGGTAATCTTAGAGATCTTTGATGGACGAAGCCCATAAGTCTCGGTATTCAGTTCACCGGGGTTCAGATAAAATGTATCAGGATCTCAAAGTCATGTATTGGTGGCCGAAGATGAAAGCTTACATAGAGACATATGTGAGTAAGTGTTTGACTTGTGCTAAAGTCAAGATGGAGTACCAGAAACTCTCAGGCCTGCTTTAACAACCAGAGATACCCATGTGGAAATGGGAGCAGATTGCTATGGATTTCGTCACTGGTTTACCAAGGACTCAAGGCGGAAACGATACCATTTGGGTGATCGTTGACCGTCTCACGAAGTCAGCACATTTTCTAGCAATCAAGGAAACGGATAAGTTCTCACAACTTGCAGCTGTTTATCTTAGGGAAGTGGTATCTAGGCACGGGGTGCCAACCTCTATTATCTCATATCGAGATCCGTGCTTCATATCCGATTTATGGCAGCCGATGCATAAGTTATTCGGTTCACGTATCGATATGAGTACTGCTTATCACCCACAGATGGATGGTCAAAGCGAGCGAACCATCCAAACGCTTGAAGACATGCTGCGGGCATGTGTGATTGATTTTGGAAAGGGATGGGAGAAACATTTGCCGTTGATAGAGTTCTCAGACAACAACAACTACCATACCCGTATTCAGGCAGCTCTGTTCGAAGCATTGTATGGGCGAAAATGTCGTTCCCCTCTCTGTTGGGCTGAGGTGGGTGACAGCCAGATCACAGGTCCGGAACTTGTACTTGAAACTTCAGAGTACATTGTCCATATCAGAAACCGTATGGCGGCAGCGTGCGACCATCAGAAAAGCCACGCTGACAAGCGTAGGAAACCTTTGGAGTTCGCCATGGGCGATCGTGTTATGTTGAAAGTCTCGCCATGGAAGGGTGTAGTATGCTCTGGGAAGCGCGGAAAGCTTAATCCGCGTTATATTGGGCCATTCAAATTCTGGAGCAAATCGGTAAGGTGGCTTACAAGCTCGAGCTACCTGCTGAGTTGGGTAATGTTCACGATGTATTCCATGTTTCACAACTGAAGAAGTGTTTGTCTGATGAAACATTGGTGGTGCCGTTTCAAGAGCTCAAGATTGATGACAAGTTGCTGTTTGTCGAAGAACCTATCAAAATTATGGATCGGGAAGTCAAGGTTCGTAAGAATAGTCGAATCCCGGTCGTGAAGGTTCGTTGGAACTCAAGACGTGGACCAGAGTTCACGTGGGAGCGTGAGGATCAAATAAAGCTCAAATATCCTCAACTCTTCCCTACTGACCAATCAAATTTTGGTGCAACTCGTGAATTTCGGGACGAAATTCCACTTCAAGTTGGGGATGATGTGGCACCTGAGGAAAACCCGCAGTAATTTTGATGTATCACTTCACGTCTCTGGATTTACTTATCAAATTTCGGGACGAAATTTCTTTCAAGTTGGGAATGATGTGACAACCCGAATATTTAAGGTTAGCACTACTTAAATTCCACAACCTTTGGCATGTGTCTTTACATTTAATTGCCTATATATTGCGACCATACGAGGCTTATTTGGTTACACTCGTGCACCACTAAATGTTCATGTGTGTATGTTGGTTAATTATACATGAAATCGTTAAATGTTTATATGGGTCGGTTAGTTATTTTAGGAATCTGTTACTAACTAAACTGGGCCGCGAACTTATTTGAGACACACACACACCTCCTTGCCAACGGGCCCCTTTCATTTCAGCCCACACGTTAGGTCAGGCCCGAAGCCAAGTACATGTGTTATCCGTATACATGAAGGGCGGGTAGAGGTTTACGTGGTTTTTGGAAAAGTAACAAACCCTAACACTCCTTTCCTCCTCCCCTTGGATCGACAGCAACCCCTCTCCGGCCGAAGTCTTCTTCTTTGTGGGGGCATATTATACATTGCTCGCACACTCTCTACAATCTCTCGGTTAGTTCGTGTATACCCGTATTGATTACCATGAGTCACTCTCGGTTATATGTGATGATATGAATATTGATTGTGTCTATGAGCATGAATTCTATGTGACAATATGAATGATGTAAATGGTTAGGAATGCATGGTAGTGCGGTTGTGATGAACATGTTATGATAATTAATTGATTAGATTGAATGACTAGTGTACTTGATGCTTACAATTGTTAATCGGTAAGTTAGGGTGCACAATGTTAATAATTCGGTGGTGTCTTGGCCCAATAGATCAACTCGGATTTGGATGGGTTTATGGGGTTAATTTCTTGATAAAGGAAACTAATGATTGTGAAAGAATTAGTGGCTGCCTGGTTAAATTAGGATTCATGTGATAAAACTATTGAATGATGATTCATTAGAATTATGTTGAATGATCAAGATTCATAATAATAATAATCGAAGTTGTAACTGTTTGTGTATTGGGCTGCATGAAAACTATTTAGGTATTGGGCCGCCTGAAATTATTCATGTATTGGGCCGTGCACCCGAATGCGGCCATACACTTAATTGGGCCTGAACTAATGGGCCGCACACTATAGGAATTACGTGTTGGACTGTTAATTGTTTATTTGAGACATGAAGTTGCAAAGTAAATTCGTGTGAGGCCCAAATACCTGCTACATGATTACACGATGATAATCGGGTAATTACGTTGCATGATTTCTTGTCACAACTAACATGTTTACTTGAATGTGAACCGAACCACTTGACATATGATATTGTGCGATACGAACTTGTGTCGTGAATGTAACCATGACCCGGATACTTGCTATGACTTACGTAATGGCATGTGTTTGGCTTGTTTGTTATTTGAGTAATGTGTACGATGAATACGTGAATTATGAATAAACGAAACTAACTGTCATCGGTAACCGCATTAGGATTTAGTTGCCCAACTGTAAACAAGTAACTAATATTACCAAGCAAACCAAAGGTGAGTTCATTTCTCTTGAGCATGCGTCCCGATCGGTGGGACAGTCAAATGGGTATTCCTGAGAGGAATAAATCTTTTGGGGTAAAAACTGGGATGTTAGATAATACACTCTTTTCCTATCACCTGAAGTCCCATCTTATACCGAATTAGTTACCTGAGAAGTAACAGGGTATTAGTTGATAACGCTATTAGGCTTGGCAACCTCACACCGTACCTGAGAGGACGGGCGTGAACTAATGACCTTAATCATGACCAATGCTTAGATAGGGGGCATTGGGGACAGGCAAAACAATCTGCTAGCCATCTTATACGGTACGCGAGTTATTATCAACATTATTATCAGTGAACTGATCTAAACACTTGGTAACTAACATTTTCGTAAAACTATGAACTCACTAACATTGTCTGACATACGTGTTGCATGCTCGCAGTTCGTTAGATTTCTTGGATATGGAACTTGCTGTCTGGAATGGCTGGAGTGGTCATGGGTCGAACTGATTGGACACACATGACAGGCTTAGTGATTTTAATACATTTGGTTTTGAAACATTTAAACGGTGGTTTACTTATAGCTTCCGCTGAACTTGTTGGATTTTATTAAACTTATTGTTTGATACATTTTTATTTATAATTGATAACTCCATTTGAGATTTGATTATGAGTTCCATATGATTAGTGGCTAGATCCTAGTACGTCACACCCCAGCAGGGTTTTCTGCTTGTGGTATTTTTGGGGGTGTGACATTAATGAAAAAATGATGGTTTAAATCTAAATATAAGAAAAGATGATTTTTACAAATATATATATATATATATATATATATATATATTGGAAAGGGATTATTTTTACTAAATTATTAAATAAGATATTTGTTATGAAGTAATACAAAACGTGTATAAGTAGTAATTTATAAATATAAGTGTGGTCTTTTGGACTAAGTTAGATATATATTTTGTTTGTAGACCTAGTAAATATTTTTAGTGACTAGTAGGATTAATATATATTTGCTAAACGGCTATCTAGTTACATATATTGATTTAGTGGTTGATAATAGTATTAATTATAATTTTTAATTAGACAAAAGCCATAAGTATATGATGTATATTGATTTTATATAGTTTTGGTATTTTGGTTGTTTAGTATTTTTGGTGTTATATTTTTTTAGGGTGACTATTTGTTTTATGAATCTTTCCTCGAACACTTCACTCGTGCGATTTTTACTTAAGGCTAAAAAGGACAGGAAACTGTGAGTAGATATTTACTTTTCCCCGTTTTATCACTTAAATTTTTTGGGGTGCATTAACTGTCCTTATTTCATTTGCTTCATTTGTTCCTAACATTAACATGCAATTCAAAGTGTCATTATGTGTTACGTTATTTGTCCCTTATATTTCATAAACTTGTTTCATATAAATGTATCTACTTGTTACTCGCTTTGTGTCATATTGTTCCGTGTAGATCCACCAAGCCGGTTCCCCACGGCCATGGGTTGAACTTCGATTCGGTCTTTGTGTCATATTTTTTCGTTATCATTGTTTCATTATGTAATGTTCCGTTATCACATGTGGTTGTGGTGCACTGTTGGAAATTGTGGTATTATTGGATTTGTTGGATGATTATGAATATCACATAAACACTTAAAGTTGCATGTTACTTGTTTTAATAAATTAATAAACTAAAATATTTGTTTTCCAAAAACTAAGATCTATTCACCAACTCATTGTTGACCCAAAATCTTTTTGCGGCTTGATACAACTACACAAGTATGAGTGGACTAAGGGTTGAAGACACATACATAGTAATTAAATTAAATGGATTATTGTTTATGACTTTTATCTTTTGAATATTATTTGAACCTTGTTGGATATTTCTATGATTATGTGTGACAAACTTAATTTGGATGCTTGAAATATTCAAACTTATAATAGTGTCATAAGTTATGGGCAAGAATCATATAACAACTTATGATTTGTGGTAGTTGGTTCATATCTAGATAAGAATATAATCTCATATTATACCACATGTAAAACTTGTATTTTAAAATATCTAATATTGTTTAACCCGTTAATATGTTAACAACTTATTCAAATCATAAGTAAAATAGTATTTTGATGATCATATCCATCAATTAACCAGTCGGGCAGAAACAATTACACCATCCGCCATTCACACAATATCCTTTTTTTGCACCTTCACCTTTACAGGTATCATTACATTTTATTTCATTTTCTGAATTGTAACGGCAATTCCCCTTGAATTTGTTACTTCTCCAATTTTCTGTGGTACATTTTTGAGAGGCAATTGAGTGTTCGTCAATACTACTGCTTTTTGTCATCACTGCAAATTAGAAACCAACAATAATTAATATCACAATTCACTACCAAACATACAAAGTAAAGTGATGTAGAAAATATTAAAAATTTCAACAAAAAAAAAGATGTAGAAAATATTGAAATTTCTTTTAGAAAAACTACAAAGAGAATTAAGATTGACACCAGAAGTGATGATGGCAACGATCATAATCAATTTTATACACAAAAAATGTAATGAAAGTGAACGTTTCATCGGCATCCTCATTTTAACCTGTTTAAGATCGTTATCTTTTGTTGTTATTTATAGAGGATTGCATAAATATTAAGCGTTTAGTATTACGATAGTTAAACATGCATACTAAATGAATAACATCACGCAGTTAACATGATCCCTAAAATTATGGATAGGAGAGGTGATCATGCATTACATACATTAATTTGGAAAAAAAACATATAGCATTAAGTTAATCGTATCACAATTCACAATTCTATCTCTAACAATATTTATTATGCACTAAATATATATTATATTAAACAAAAGTTGCTCTATGTATGAACGTATGTATATATATATAGGGATGGACCTTGAGTTGTGAGAATCGTGACAACTAGGTCATCCAAAAGGTTTTTCTGATTTTTTTCTCAAAAGTCATAAAAAAATCATTTGTTTTAGTAAAAACAATTAAAAAAAATGCCGCATACCCATATTTACATGAGGCGTAAAAAAGAATATTTATCTTCGTGCAAAAATTATACCAGCGCGTAAAAAAAAACTTGTATCAGTCAAAACTATCGACTCAACAATTTTTTTTTACTTTTTTTACAGATGTGTTTATAATGTTTTTCATCTACATTTGTGTAAAAATAATTTGGCCCAACTCGCGCAGGAACAACAAGTTCTCACGGTTCTTACAACTCGTGGTGTTTCTCTTTTAAAACGAGCCATATATATATATATATATATATATATATATATATATATATATATATATATATATATATATATGATAGGAGTTGGCCAGAAAGTCTAAATTTCCTAAAAAGTGTAAAAAGTCATAAAACACCATAATGTCAACAATAAAACACACAAAAAACCCACAAATAATATGATGAAGATTACTAAAACATCATGTATGTGGGTTTTGTGTTGTGTTTTAGATGTTAAGACTCTGATTGTGGAATGACAAATATTATTGTGTTTTATGTTGTTTAGCATTGTGTGTTTTATATTCATAGTTCTACGATGGTGTGTTTGAAGTTTTTATGGACTATTAGAATTTGAATATGGTGTTTTAGTAATATTCATTCTATTATTTGTGAGTTTTAGGTGTGTTTTATGTTTGAAATTATTGTGTTTTATGACTTTTTACACTTTTTAGGAAAAACACACTTTCCGTAGGATCCCCACTCTATATATATATATATATATATATATATATATATATATATATATATACTAGTCTTTTACCCACGCGATGCGGCGGGAAACATATCACTTAGGTTGGTGAGTTTAGGGCTATGTAAGGGCGGTTCGGCTTTGAGCCATAACCAAAACCAAATTCGCGATGCAACGGAAAACACAACACTTGTTAGTAATTCTAAGGGTGAATTTATGTCACGGATAAAATGAAAGCGTATATTAGCTAATTCCATTGAATGTTAACTAAACTTTGGTATGGAGTGGCTTCTTGGTGCAAACATGCCCTATCAATATATTCTTGCACCAGGACACTTAGCAACTTAAGAGTTTGCAGCTTATCACTTTTTTATTTGGAAAAACACTATTATCTGGAACATACTTAATTTATCCACATTAATAACCAATTGTTTATACTATTAACCGAACCACTTTCCTAACAACTGACTAATTTAGGTAGCCCATAAAAGGTCTTAAGAGTATACACCACATGTAACGGTCACAAGTGATATACCCGCACCTTAAACTTTACAAACATGTTTGTTTTTTTTATGGAACCAACATGTCAAAAAAATTACGGCTTCTGGGATACGTTGGTCTGTCGATTCCTCTACATAGATTTTGCAAATATACCAATTAAGGGTTTTGATCTTAGCTGGCACAAGAAACCTGAAAATAGGTAACATGGTAAGTAAATCATTTGCACAACTACGGAAAATTAAAAAAAAAAAAAAAGAAATCAATCTACCAAGATATTATTTATATTCTAAACTAGCCTAAGATCCCGCGAGCTTCGCGGGTGGCTTAACACAAACATATAATATATACTAATATGGAGGTCACGGGTTGGAGTCCCATTTAGTGTAACTTGTTTGCAATTTGTTTCAAGTGGACCAAGAGTTTTACTATAAAACTCAAATTGAAAAATAATTACATGGATGGATAATATTGAAGAGAAGAACAATAAACGAAGGTGTCCATATCACTTGCATAAACATCGAAGAAAGAACAATCGATGATGGGGCCCATATCGAAGAGAAGAACAATCTAAATATGTATGATGAAGTTGACGAATCCAAGTATCAAAAGATCCTAAAAGAGAAACATTCAACCATTACATAATCCGAGATTACAATAATATTACAAATGGATTAGAACAATCATAGTATTTTCAACCACATCCATGTCCAATAGATTTAGCTAGACCTTAAAAATGGAAAGGGACAAATAATCTACACAGACAAAGTTAAAGTAGAAGTAAATCCGCTTACCAATTGAAAATTTTCAGGTTTATTAATTTTTGTACCTCGGCGAGCTCCACCTTTGCCATTGTTGGAAACAGAAGCAGCTGAAAAAGGACTCTCAAGCTGTTAATCTGTGATAAATCAACTTCAGAAGCCCTACAAAAATTACTTTCAGGGTAAAGGATTATGTACAAAAATTACTGGCAAAGGTGAACTTGAAGATCGACGAAAATAAAGGTTATTTTGTTAAAAATCAAAATGGAATCAATTACTGGTGGTAAAGGACTCTCAAGCTGTTAGTTTGTGAGATACATGTCTGTCCTTGTTGTATTTGTATTTCTTAAAAATCAAAATGGAATCAATATCTTTTTTTGAGTAACCTACCTGAATGGTTCATGAGATTTCCTTTTGAATTTGGTTATTGTGATTTCAATTATATTATTATTTTCATTCAAAATTAAAATCTAGTCAAATTTTTTAATTAATATTTTGTTTTTTTTAATCTTTTTCCTCGCTTTTAATAAAAGGCAAAATGAGTTTTTAACGTTTTATTATAACAAATTATAAAAATCTGACCATTTTACCCTTCGTAGGAAAAAAAACAAAAATGTTGGATGTTAATTGAAAATCTGACCAGTTTTTGCTTTTGGATTAAAATAGCAACAAAATTGAAACTCAGATTCAAAAGGTTTAAGTTTTGAATTAAAGTGACAAAAGGTTTAGGGACATTTTGGCAATTTACTCATCTTTTTTCTTCTTTCTCGTTTATTACTTTTATCTAAAAAATGGTGAACATTATACCTAATTATTGACTCCCGATCATAAATACCTCTTTCGTATTTATGAATACCAAGGGTATTATAGTCTTTTTATCATGACTTCACTGTGAAGTGTGGTATGGACTAAAACTGTTAGAATTAGCAAACTAATGGACAATAGATGCAATTATTAAATTATCAAGCTGAGAGTATTAAAATCATCAAACCACAGATGAAAATTATAGTTTACACTAAATATTAGAATGATAATTTTATAAAAACTCAACGAATAACCTCCTCGCCTAAAACTCGATTATCTCTCTGCATCTCTCATTTGGTCTCTCTCTCTCTATCTCCTTCAATTCGTTTGTTCCGAATAGGTGTTGCCGGCGGAGATGTGTGGTGAGAAGAAGAAGAAAAAAAAAGGGTGTTGGGGAAGGGTGATGAAGTTTGAGAAGTCGACACTAAATGGGTTAGCTAGGGTTGTTTTTCTGTTTTATTTTCAAGTGAGTCCAACTATTAAAATTTGTTTTTTATTTTTATTTTTAATGTTATGGTATTTTTGAATTAACTCAATTTTCACTTCAAATTATGTGCCATTTGGGTTGAATTTTGGGGGTTTGGGAAAGACAACACGGGTATTCGTAGAATCAACGTGTTTTGATCTTCGTTATTGTATAACGCGCTATATCACTTACCTATCAAAATAAGCATGCTATGATAACATTCCTAAATATTTTGAATAATCAAGGGTTGATTGCTAATACAGTGCTGCTTTTAGAAAAGAAAATCTATGAACTAACTATGATATTCACATTGTTGATATATATAAGAGTAAAGTGCCATTTTGGTCCCTATGGTTTGGCCAGTTTTGCCAGTATAGTCCAAATGTTTCATTTATAGCCTGTGGGTCCAAAAACTTTTCACCATTGCCATTGTGGTCCAACTGACTTAACCCCATCCAAGAACTCCGTTAAGTCAGGTAAAATATTGTCCTTTTCTTTTATTTATAACTAGGATTAAGACCCGCCCGTGTTGCGGTGCGTGTACATCATAAACATCGAATGAATTGGTCCAAATGTTATATGATGCATTAACCATATGAAAACACACATTTCGACGTATCCAGTTGAACTCAATGTAACGTGTATAAGCATTGTGATTTGATCAAACGTAAAGTAAATCAAATTCATATCGAACAATCATAATGTATTATATGTGACCCAACTCATACATAGAAAACGTAACGGGTATGAAGGAAAATCTGCACATGTAATCGAAAGGGATTAATTAGAGCTTTCGTAAAAAAGGGAGAAAAAGAAACCATAATTTGACTCCACTCGGTTCGAAACAAACTTTACGAAACATACATAAAATAAACACGAAAAATATTATATTTGACCTGTATCATTTCCCAAAAAAGTTTACGTCGAAACGTAGAACAACTTGAATTTATACCAAAACGTACATAAAAATATGCACGTAAAAATAGTTTCTTTAAACGAAAACGTATTGAATTTGACCTGACTCGTCTATAAAAAAAGTTTACGTCAGAATGTAGAACAAATCATATTTATACCTACCCGTACATAAAATATGCACGTAAAAAATAGTTTTTAAGTAAAGGAAGTATAGGGGTAAACCGAAACAAAATATTAGTAAAAAAATTAATAGGTTAAAATCGTTTGTAAAACAGTGCCAAGTAGCACCAATGCCACAACGGCATCGACTCTCAACATCGCAAAAATAAAATAGATAAAATGGGAAAAATTACACTGAACGAAAAGCATATTTAAAATCGTTGAACCACGCACACACGTTACAGTGTGTTAATGCGAAGAAATTAACCAGAAATGGAAAACGTAGAAAATAATAACTTAGTTGATCTAGGACCCGCCTGTTGCGGCAAACTTGTCAAAAAGGGAAAAATGGACACGTTGCGACGGGCCTGTCAAATATGAAAAAATAGAGCAAAAAACGTTGAACCTCACATACACGCTACGACGTGTTAACTTGCAAAATTTAGAACGAAACGTAAAACTTGCGAAAGATAAAAAAGTATGGGTGTCCAAAGTTGTAAATAATAAAGTGTTGTGTTAAATTATAAAAGATGGAAAAGTTTGGATTAAAAGTAAAAAATTAAAAGGGGTTAAAATACAAAATATGAAAATTCTTGGGTTAAAAGTGAAAAATCAAAGTTTTTTTTTGAAAAACTCCCTAAGCTCATGGTACAACCAAGATATGAAGATATGAACAAAGTTGTTTCTTATTTATATATGGAATAATAATAGTTCATTTATTAAACCCTCTCCTTTTAACCCATTATCTTCAACCTATGTGACCATGGACTCCTTTTAGAAGACCTTATGTGATGAATATAACATTTTTACTGTATACAGTTGAATGTGTGTATCTCAAACATAGCAATCTTTGAATATGTTTGTATATATGTATCTAAACAAAACAAAACAAAACAAACGATGTGAACAAATATAATTACCTACAAAAAATCAATTCCATAACTAATATTAGTTTCATTAGAAGGGGATGCTGCTACAACAGAGTCTCCTTTTGACACATGAGCAGGTTGAGTAAGATAGGGTGCTACTTAATTTGTCATAATCTAATTTCATGTTTCAGTAAAATCTATTGATGCAGGATTTAAAAGTGAACGGAAATCGAAGTACCTTCCTGTTCCGGCTAACTCCGGCCAGATTCTCACCTTTGATAGATCGCCGGAGTGAAGTGTCTGTCCTATCTCGCCGGAGTGGAGTGTCCGCTGATTGTCTGCTGCTGCTGCTTAACGGTCTGCGATTATCAAGTATTGTACGTGATACATGTGATAGGTTGAAGAAAATGGGTTAAAATGGAGGGCTTAATAAATGAATTATTATAAATAATAGAAAAAGACAAAATTGTACCTCACTTAACCGAGTTCATGGACGGGGTTAAGTTAGTTTGACCAAAATGGCAATGGTGAAAAGTATTTGGACCCACAAGCTATAAATGAAACCTTTAGACTATACTGGCAAAACTATCCAAACCACATGGACCAAAATGACACTTTACTCTATATATAAAAATGGAACCGGCATATAAAGCCAAAAAAAAAAGTGAAGCATCATGTCTCAAGAAGCAAAAAGTAAAACACAAAGAAGATATTACCATCTGAATTGTCATACAATATCAATTGTGAAACTTGACAAGGAAATTAACTTGAGTTGATTGCTAATACAGGGCTGATTTCAGAAAAGAAAAACAATGACAGACACGGTGTAGATGTTAAACTCGAACTACCACATCAAGTTGATAAAATGTGAAATATCATGTCTCAAGAAGCAAAAGATAAAACACAAAGAACAAGTTACAGCTGGTATTCATGGAACGAGCAAAACATCGTTAAACTACAACAAAAACAAATGCGTAATCCTTGTGAATTCGTTATATTGAAAATGTCTAATGAACAAACACATGAAGACCACATGTCATCCCACAATTACTATTTCAGTTTCACTCCCAGTCACATAAGCTAGGATCGTCCATTAATTCTTTTGGCACAAGCTTACCGAACAACTTTAGCATACAACTATTTAGTGAACCAGCTGCGATCTGATCTATAAATAACGATAAAGTCGAAGCATCAAGTGAGTAACCTCTATCAACCATTTCCTGTAAAAGCATCTCCACATCATCATAGTGCTGGTTCTTTAGACATCCTTGGAGAAGAACACGGTAAGTAACATTATCTGGCGGGCAGCCACTCTCTTCCATTTTAAGAAACAACAACTTTGCTTCCCCCAATTGACCTTCCCGACAAAAACCACTGATCATCACGTTATATGTACGAACATCAGGTTGCAAGCCTTTATCAATTAGACCTTGGAAAAGAACCCTCGCAATATCCACTTTCCCACATTTTCCTACACCATTGATGAGGATATTGTACACAACAATATCAGAATTAAGCTTGCTATCACCCATCAAATGAAACAAAGAGAGAGCCTCTTCTACTTGATGATTGTTGCAAAGGCCCTCTAAAACTATTCGATAAGTGTATTGGTCTGGGTTTTGGCCTTGTGCATGCATCTCATCAAAGAGTTTGCGTGCATCTACAAAACGCCCAACCCGAAAGAATCCTTGTATCATGGTGTTGTAAGTGACTACATTGGGTTTTAAACCTTTTACAGTCATTTCATGAAACATTTGCACAGCCTTCTCAATATTCAGATTCTTGCAATACCCATTCAATAAACTATTGTAAGTAACAACACCAGGAACGAGGCCTCTAAGTGTAATGGAATAAAAAATCTCCCTTGCTTTAATCATTTCACCTCGCAGACAGTAACCATCAATAAGTGAGTTGTATGTCACTATGTTTGGAACATTACCTCTCTCAATCATGATGTTGATAATAGCCTCAGCTTCTTCTACTTTACCTTCCTTGCAAAATGCATCAACTAATACGTTAAAGGTATGTACATTTGGAGAAATGTTCTCATCCTCCATTTGTTTTAGCATCTTTGAGGCCTCACCCCAATGACCAAACTTACAAAGACCACATATTAAAGAGGTGTAGGTGATGACATCTGGTAGAATGCTTTTGTTACATACCATCTCTTTAAAGAGCTTGAAAGCATCATCAATCAGTTTATCCTTGCAAAGACTATCAATGACGGTGCTATATGTAAAAATATCAGGCTTGCAGTTTGTTTGTTCCATTAGCCTGAGCAAAGCAAGTGCTGTAACGTTATTACTGAACTTGCAAAGCCCTTTAATCATTGTGTTGTACATAACCACATTAGGTTCACAAAGTTTTTGTTTGATGAGCTTCTTGAATAACATCTCTGCTTCAAGAATCCTATCTTCTAGGACGAGTCCGTCAATGAGTGCACTAAATATGTACACATTGGGTGGAATAGCTCGCCTAAAGCAGCTTCCGAGGAGTGCAAAGCCGTCTTTGGTGCGATGTAGCTGACAACAACACTTGATTGCAATGCTCATAGAATATTCATTAACAGGGACACCAAGAGAACACATTTGGTTGAAAAGATGAAGGGAAGAAGAAAAATGTTTCATTTTGGTAACAAGATGCAACAACTGAGTGAATTTGACAACAGATGGCAAAGGGCGCGCGTGTGACATTTCATCGAACAGGTTGAGTGCATGATTCAAGTTGGTGATTTTAGGAAGCATGGATCGGTTTGTGGAGAAATTAGAGTGAAGAAGGAAGGATGTGGTGATTGAATTACCTCTGAGTTTGATAAGAAGAGAATTTGTGAGATTCATGATCGTCGATTCGTGAGGAAAAAGGAGTTGATGCCTCAAGTTCAACCTGACTATGAAATGTTGGAAAGCATGTCCTTATTGTTGTTGTATTTGTATTTCTTAAAAATCAAAATGGAATAATATCTTTTGGATAAATTACACTTTTCGTCCTTTATGTTTGTACCAGATTGCAATGGATAGCCTTTAACTTCAATAATTACAGTAACAATCCTTTATTTGCAAAACCCGTTACACTCTACGTCCTTTAGCACTAACTAGGTTAAAAATTTTGGTTAAGTATGACATGTGACTTGCACATAAGGGTAGATTAGTAATTTTACTTTTTTATTTATTTAAATACTTTCTCTCTCCCTCCCCAAACTACTCTCTCTCTCTCTCTAAACTCTCTATCCTCACACCCTCTGTATCCTAACCACCACCCACCAAGTTCCACCACCATCATCACCCTGCAGCCACCAAGCCACCTGCAACCACCGCAACCTGCAACATAACAATCTGATAGCCAAAATCACACAAGCATCTCACTTACGATAAGAATACCAAATTTTTTTGAATACCCATTTAGTAAGAATAACCTGATTTGAAATCAGGGAGCAAAATACCCAACTTTTCATAGCCACGACCTTAATCCGGTAACAGTGATCTGATTAACAAAACCTAATTATCATTAGAAACAAAAATAATCTATAAGTTATCAGATCTGGTAGTTTTGTGCTTAATCATTGAGCATGAACACACATGCTTGCTAACGATTCAATAATCAAACATGGATAACTAAAAATTTCCTTATTTTTTCATTATAATTAAAAGTATATTAGAGAGAAATGGTGAAAACCTATTAAACCGTTTGCAGATTTCTAAATTAACGGAGGATCCTTAAAGCAAAGCTTACTTTGGCAAAATAAAGGAAGCCCTAGAACTCAATGTTAAGCTTATAGAGGCTAATCTGGAGTTCATGACCGCCTGGAATTATTGAAAACTCGCATTTGAGCATAGTCAATCTGAGGTAGATTCGGATCGGATTAAAGCGATTATTGCAGGGGGATTGTGGCTGCGGTGGTGGATTGGTTGCAGGGGGTTGTTGGTTGTGGTGATGGATGAGTTCCAGGGGGTGGCGGCTACATGGTGATGATGGTGGTGAAACTTGGTGGGCGTTGGCTAATACAGAGGCTGGGAGGGAGAGAGAGTTTAGTGAAAGAAAAAGTAGTTTTGGGAAAGAGAGAGTCTTTAAATAAATAATAAATAGAGAAGTAAAATTACTATTCTACCCTCATGTTTAAGTCACATGTCATACTTAACTAAAAATTTTAATTTGGTTAGTGCTAAAGGACGTAGAGTGTAACGAGTTTTACAAATAAAGGATTGTGAGTGTAATTATGGAAGTTAAAGGCTATCCGTTGCAATCTGGTACAAACATAAAGGACGAAAAATGTAATTTTTCCATATCTTTTTTTAGTAAAGTGCCTGAATGGTTTATGAGATTTCCTTTTGAATCTGGTTATAGGAATTTCAATTTTATTTTCATTTTCATCCAAAATTAAAATCTAGTCAATTTTTTCGGTTAAAATTTAGTTTTGTTTGTCTTTTTTCTTCCTTTTTATAAAAGGTAAAATAGACTTTTAACGTTTTATTATAATAAATTATAGAAATCTGTCAATTTTGCCCTTCATTAAAACGGAGGAAAAAGACAAAAAAATTGGATGTTAACTAAAAATCTGATCAGATTTTGCTAGTGACAACAAAATTGAAACCACATGGACCCAGATTCAAAAAATTTAAGTTTGGACTAAAGTGACAAAAGTGATCAAACCTTAGGTACATTTTGGCAGTTTACTCATCTTTTTTCTTATTTCTCATTTATTACTTTTATCGCAAAAAAACAATGGTGATCATTAGACCGTGGGGTATGGTGGGGTTTGGGTTGGGGCATCTGTTGACACGTGTAATTTCAAAACTCAAGTTTCAAACCCACTTTGAAGGGGGTATGGTGGGCGTGGCTTGGCTGGCGTGGCCAAGCCACATCAGCTTTTTTGTTTTTATATATATATATAACCAAAAACTACATAAACATACAAAATAATTATTAAAATAAACATACAAAATAGTTATCAAAATAAAAAACTATCATTCTTCGTCGTCTTTGTCGGTTTCGAACCCAGGAATCGTTGAAACATGTTCCACCAAATCAGATCGAAGGCTGAGAAGTAATCGCTTACCAACAAATCGTTAGCGGTGTGCCGTTCACGAGCGATGTACCTTCTCCTCTGTTTAGGTTGTTGAGTCTCTTCCTCATCGTCTTCGTCTTCCACGATAGCTTTCACCACCGCCGCGATCGTTTGTAGAAATATTTCCGCACCATCGTCAGATGATGATGATGATGATTCACTATAACTTGAAGAACTCATGGCAAGATTGTGTTTTATGTGTTTGATATTGTGTGAGAAAAATGTTAAATATGGTAAGGTATTTATAAAGGAATTTTTTTAAAAGTAGCCCCCAACGGCTAGTTTGAATGGACCATTCACAGCCCGCCATGTCAGCTTGCTCCCCCGCCCCCCACCCGGCTTGAAAGCCAAGCCCCAAGGGCCACGCCCCAACCCAAGCCCACCCGGGATGGTGGCTTGGGCGTTTTCCCCCAACCCACGCCCTAACCCAAGCCCCATACCCCATGACCTTATTATTATCCCTAATGAAAAGCATTAAAAAATTATTCCTTTATTTTTTTTTCATTTTTTAAATGCTAATTTGAGATTTTTCTATAACTGCTATTTGTTAGTTATATCATACGGAACCAAAGCCTCATATTTATTTCAACTTACAAAACTGATATATTCCTAGATCAGATATTTGTTTTAGTTATTTTTATAAATCTTAACTTGGTTTATTATTTAGATTAACTTAAAAAGTTTATTTTACTAGTATATTATTTATAAACTTTGAGTTTATAAATAATAAACTTCAAATCCATTTAATTTTATAAATATAAATAAAACTGAAGATATTACTTTAAATTATTTTAGTCAAATATACTTCATTAAAAAATAGCCCCTCTAGTGATCAAATGACATTTTATTCAATTTAGCAAGATTTAACAAAAAAAAAAGTTAACAAGTTTTAGCCATAATACTCAACATTGTCAAAAGGTTTGGCCTTAGTACTCAATATTGTGACAAATTAGAACGTTAATACCTGATTTTGCAACAAAAAACAATTAGTACCCGACATTGAAATTCGACAGAAACCACAAGGACCAACGGTGTATTTTTTTTCTTTAAAAGAAGAAAATGCTAAAGGAACGGAGAAGGGTAAAGAAATTGAAGCGCCGAAGGAAATCGTGGTGGCCGTTATTAAGGAACTCGTGGAGCTAAAGATTAAAAAAATTGAGGAGTTGAGGATTAAAGAAATTGAGGGGGCAATGTCAAAAAATAACGTTTGTGATGGATATTAAAAACTTGTTTAATTTTCCATGTATTTGAGATTTTAAGTTAGTTGTTGTATAGTTTGTATTTGATACTTCAATGGTTAGTTTTTTTTTTTTTTTATTAAAATCCGTTTTTGGTTTTTTTTTTTTTTTTTTTATCTCAGGTGATCCTATTTGGACCGAAGATAGGGAGTACGTTTTAGGCCTTGCTTTTGTACAAGTTAGAACCTTAGACTTAGACGAGAGGGGTACAAGGGATAGATTTGGTATTAAAATTTGGGATCGCGTCAAGGATAGATTTGATGAGGAAAGGAGTTTCGCAATCGAGCGTACAACGGATTAAATATTTTCAAAGATAATGTCGTCAATGCTGAAAAGATTTCACATAATCTACTGTAGATGGATAAACAATTGGGCTGACGATCAAAACGATAGGACTGTTGTTGAAGGCGGTTTACTAAGTTAGAAATTTGGAAGTTTATAGTTGACGTCGGCTTTACTTAAGTCAAACCTTATCTAATATTGTTCACTTGGTTACAGTACTGAAATGATACCGACAATCATGTTTAATGAAAACAAAAGACAACCATATAATGTAAATAAAAAATAGTAACAATAAACAGAGCACCATACGTCTAAAAGCGGGTGGATTCTGTTGGCATGATGTTGGTCGTTAATAGCATTACCGAAGTATAATAGACTTGTGAACACTACCAAGATTTCCTTCATAACCTATGTCTCCATTTTCACCAATAAAAACCACAACTTTTGACAAGTCCATACCCCATCGGAGATATAAGTACCTGATATTATATGGTAAAAATGTGCAAGCATGACTTCATAGATGGTCAAAAGAATGGGACCTGTCCACAGCACAGCCCAACATGCCCGTAACCAGACCCTTGGGGACTGGTGGTCCTAAAAAGGACCTAGTATATTTTTTGCATAGACAAGTCAACTATAAGGCCCGACTACTTAGACTAGTGGGTATGGGGGCTGGCTGAGGCCCGGCTAGGACCGGCGCCGGTCCCCCACACCACCCTCTTCAGGTCCGGCTCGGCACAACCGGCGCCCCACAGCTGGGGAAGCCGTGCCTCTCTCCTCTCTCCTAACACACACACACATCTATACATACACATATATATATAAAGGGGTTCATCCCCCACCCCCTAGGTCCATCCCCTCCAAGCCGAGCCTACGTGGCGTTGACGTGGCGGCCCATCCTCTTGAGGATGGGGCTCTCCATACCCTCTAGTCTTATAAATCAAGGATGAGTAGAAATATTACCGTACAACCAAATAAAGAACAAATAACATATCGCACGAACACACCTGAGCGTTTGGGAACGATACGCCCACACTGGAGTAACATTAACTCTCCTCCCATTTTGGCAATAAATTGTGACAAGGGAGCTTGAATTCTCATCATCTTCCTAAGATCTTTTGCGGGCAGATCCTCCACCAGTTAAAAGTCTCCAAATATAAAGCGCACTAATTAAATATATAGTGTTTATGGGTCAACCAAACGTGAATTGACTTGTTTTAACATTTTACCCAGCCCGTCCGCCCACCCGACCAACATAGCAATTAATTCGGGACAAATGAAGTAATAGATGTACTTACCAAGTTACCAGTGCTGGATTTTGATAATTAAAAGCATAACAGTAGTTGGTAGAAACTGCTTCATCTTCTGTAACAGCATGTTCATTTTATTCTGGGCCTTTTTCTCAATAACAGAAGAATCCCACCTTAGTAAAGTCTTCGTAATCCGTTGACCACCCCACCGATATGCAAGGTGAGAATGAAATAAAGATCAAATACAAACAGGTTATCTTCAGGATGAGAAGATGTTAGTACAGATCAGCACCGTTGTTGCAAATGAAGGCATCTAAATCGGAAGGATTAGGCCACTCGAGATAAAAAAAACAAATGAACTTGGTTAGTCAAGGATATAATATCAAACATTGGAAATTTGTTACTTCCCAACTTCAGAAATGAAAAAGACTTCAACTTTTTGAGCAGGACGTTTGGGCACGCACGAGTTCAACCAAATTCCAGCTCAGAAACTCATTTTTGCACACCCCCCCCCCCCAAAAAAAAAAAAAAAAAAAAAAACTTGCAACATATAAGTCCTTTGCTACTAACTATTAGCTACATGATCTTAAATGGCATTTATAATAGTTTTTTTAATTTTATATGTTGAATCTTATTTATTTTCAAAGCATAACAAGTTTTTTATATTTTTTTTTCTCTATGTGCGCTTTTCTTAAAAAAGCCCACGCTTTTTTTGCGCCTTGCGCCTAGGCTCCGGGCGAGGCCGATGCGCCTTGCGTTTTTGACAACATAGTTTTAGACACTAGAAAATTATTCAAACTATCTTAACTGTCAAATAAAATTTACTTGTAAATGCAGTTAAAATTAGGGATGGGCATTTGGTACCGATACGGATACCCAGTTTCCACGTTATTCGGTACTGAACTGATACCATGCTCATCCCTAGTTAAAATTATGCTATCAAGTATTCTATGATCTAATTCCCAGCTGAGAGAAAAAGTTGTAGCCTTGCTTAAAGAACTAACCATTGATCCACCTATAATTCCAAGCTAATTGGTAACTTACTGGTAATAAGAGATAGAAACCAAGAGATTTATCTTATATTCATAATGTTGGTTTTTGTAACCATGCTCAACCAACAAAGATTAAAGCTTGATGCAGAGAAATATCATCCTCCTCCTACAAACTATCAAAGATAACGAGATTAAAAATAATTGACATATTAACCCTAAAATCACGACAAATAATTGATGTTTACCTCAAATTACGCAGCACAAATATTCAGTATAGACGGATGAGATGATTTGAATTCGAACCTTTTCAAACTTCTTTGTTAACTTATGAGTTTTGATAATCGAATTTAATCTGCGTTTGTTTTTTAGGGTAACCCACTTCTTTATTAAAATTTGTTGACTTGTTGACCAAATTCTTTACCTACACTGAACAAATGTATACGTTGACACTTTACCAAGTTTGAGCTAAACCAGTTCGTCCTCTCTTAACCCGGCCCCATTTGCACTACCAAATCCCAATCGCCAATTTGTATACTGGTTTCCCCTCTCGTCACCCAAACCGGTTTCAACCCAACCCACAAAAAAAGATTAAATACCAGTTTTTGGATACCGCTTTATGAACCAAACCGATTTCAACCCGACCCATACTGATTTGAATAGGGTTCGAACATTTTTCACCCAAACTGGTTCTACTGAAACCGGTTTTGACCAAAGTTGACCAAACAAATTTGGTTTACAACCCGAACCGGTTTTGGGAAAAAAATAAACCCAGTTTGTACACCTCTATTTACTCCATACAAAAGCCATCAAGTTGATAAAATGTGAAATATCAAGTAGATAAAATGTGAAATATCATGTCTCAAGAAGCAAAAGCACATGTTACAGCTGGTATTCCTGAAACAAGAAAAACATCAATTAACTACAACAAAACACAAATGTGTAAGCGTTGTGAATTCGTTATACTGAAAATGTCTAATGACCAAACACATGAAGACCACATGTCTAAGGACCAAACACAAGCAGACCAAATGGAATGGAATTTGAAGGAGATGTCCTGCTTTCAACATTTTGCAAGTTATAATCTTCATTTTTCATCCCACAATTACTATCTCAGTTTCACTCCCAATCGCACAACCTAGGATCGTTCAGTAGTTCTTTTGGCACAAGCTTACCTAACAACTTAAGCATACTTCTATCTAGTAAACCAGCTGCGATATGATCTATAAATAACGATAAAGTTGAAGCATCAAGTGAGTAACCTCTATCACCCATTTCCTGTAAAAGCATCTCCACATCATCACAATGCTTGTTCTTTAGATATCCTTGGAGAAGAACACAATAAGTAACATTGTTTGGTGGGTAGCCACACTCTTCCATTTTAAGAAACAAGTGTTTTGCATCATGCAGTATACCTTCCTGACAAAAAGCATTAATCATCACCGTATAGGTACGAACATCAGGTTGCAAGCCTTTATCTATTAAATCATGGAAAAGATTCCTTGCAATGTGAAACTTCCCACATTTTCCTGCCCCGTCAATGAGGATACTGTAAACAAAAATATCATAATTAAGTTTTGCATCACCCAACAAATGAAACAAAGAGAGCGCATCTTCTACTAGATGGTTGTTGCAAAGACCGTCTAAAACTATTCGATACGTGCAATGGTCTGGAATTAGGCCTTGTGCATGCATCTCATCGAAGAGTTTGCGTGCAGCTACACAATGCCCAACCTGAAACAATCCTTGTAACATGGTGTTGTAAGTGACTACATTGGGTTTTAAACCTTGTCTGGTCATTTGACGAAACATTTGCATCGCCTCTTCTATATTCCGATTCTTGCAATACCCATTCAATAAACTACTGTAAGTAACAACATTAGGAACGAGACCTCTAAGTGTCATTGAATCGAAAATCTCCCTTGCTTTGATCATTTCACCTCGCAGACAGTAACCATCAATAAGTGAGCTATATGTCACTAAGTCTGGAGCCTTATCTCTCTCAATCATGATGTTGATAACAGCCTCAGCTTCTTCTACTTTACCTTCCTTGCAAAAAGCATCAACTAATACATTAAAGGTCTGCACATTTGGAGAAATGTTCTCATCCTCCATTTCTTTTAGCAGGTTTGAGGCCTCATCCCAACGACCTATGTTACAAAGGCCACGAATTAAAGAGGTGTAGGTAATGACATTTGGTAAAATTCTTTTTTCAAATACCATCTCTTTAAAGAGCTTGAAAGCATCATCAATCAGTCTATCCTTGCAAAGACTATCAATGATGGTGCTATATGTAATAATACTAGGCTGACAATTTTTTTGTTCCATTAGCCTGAGCAAAGCAACTGCTGTAACGTTATTACCGAACTTGCAAAGGCCTTTAATCATTGTGTTATACATAACAACATTAGGTTCACAAAGTTTTTGCTTGACGAGCTTCTTGAATAACATCTCTGCTTCAAAAATCTTATCTTCAATGACGAGTCCGTCTAAGAGTGCACTAAATATGTAAACATCAGGTGGAATAGCTCGCCTAAAGCAGCTTCCTAGGAGTGCAAAACCGTCTTTGGTGTGATTCAACTGACAGCAACACTTGATTGCAATGCTCATAGAATATTCATTAACAGGGACACCAAGAGAACACATTTGGTTGAAAAGATGAAGGGAAGAAGAAAAATGTTTCATTTTGGTAACAAGATGCAACAACTGATTAAACTGAACAACAGATGGAAGAGGGCGTCTCTGTGACATTTCATCGAACAGGTTGAGTGCATGATTCAAGTTGGTGATTTTAGGAAGCATGGATCGATTCGTGGAGAAATTAGAGTGAAGAAGGAAGGGTGTGGTGATAAAATTACCTCTGAATTTGAATTTGATAACAAGAGAATTTGTGAGATTCATGATCGGTCGATTCGTTCAGTGTTGAAACGGAGTTGATGCTTCAAGCTCAACCTAATTATCAAATGGTGGAAAGCATGTTCTTATTGTTGTTGTATTTGTATTTCTTAAAAATCAAAACGGAGTCAATATCTTTTTTGAGTAAAGTGCCTGAATGATTCATGAGATTTCCTTTTGAATCTTGGTTATAGGTATTTCAAGTTTATTTTCGTTTTCATTCAAAATCAAAAACTGCTTAGATTTTTCAGTTAAAATATAGAGTTTTTTTCTTTTTTCTTTTTTTTTTTTTTGTCTTTTCCTTCCTTTTAATTAAATGAAAAACGATTTTTTAACGTTTTATTATAACAAATTATAAAAGTATGATAATTTTGCCCTTTATAAAAGGTAGGAAAATAACAAAAGAGTAAATTACATTTTTGACCCCTGTGGTTATATCAGTTTTACTATATTGGCCCAAAATAAGATTTTTTAACAGATTTGCCCTCATGGTTTCTATAACTAACCTTTTTGGCCCCTAAATCTAACCAAACCCCAACTCAGGTTAATTTATTGGTCACATGTTTAGCACATGATGTCTAATTTGGTCATTTTACCCCCTCTATAAATAAAACCCTAAACCCCTGTTTTTTCACTTCATCTTCTTCATTAAATATAGACACCCACCGCCGGCCATTAATTTGGTCATCTTCTTCATTTTACCTCTCTCTGTACACATATACACACATCTGTATAAATATAGACACCCACTGCCGACCATATCTAACAAGAACATACGTGAACGGGATTTGATTGTGCTGAAAAACATCAACAAGAACGACGATTGGTGAAGGGGAGTTGACTGTGCTGAAAAAATCAACAATCCGCCGGATCACGACACAAAAAACCCACCGCCGGCCATATCCGGCGAAACCTGCAACTTCCGGTGGTGGTTGATATTCTTCTTCGTGAAGAACAAACCGTCGCCTCGCTGCTCTAATTGGCCTATCTCTCTCTCACGCGCTCCCTCTCTAGATCCGCCACCAGATCTTGCCGATTTGTGGTTAGTAAAAAAAATGACCTGATGTGTCTCTTTCTTGTGTCTTTCTTGCCTAATTGTTGAACCTGCTGTTGATTCAAAAGACAGTGGCCATTTTAATTTATGAACCTGTTGTTCATCAAAACCATATTAATCTTCAACTTCATAACTTCAGAACTTTAGATCGGTGGATTGATTTAGGGTTTATAAGTGGGTTGTTGTGGTGGTTTGGTGGTTACGGTTGCGTGGGGATGTTGGAAAGTGGGTGGTGGCGGTGGTGTATGCTGGTGGTGGAGTATGGTGGTGGAGAGAGTATTTATACAGACGTGCAAGCAAGTGGGTCAAGTGGGTGGTGGCAGTGGTGTATGCTGGTGGAGTGGGGGTGGAGTATGGTGGTGGAGAAGAAGATGATTTAATGAAGAAGATGAAGTGAAAAAACAGGGTTTTATTTATAGAGGGAGGTAAAATGACCAAATTAGACAACATGTGCTAAACATGTGACCAATAAATTAACTTGAGTTGGGGTTTGGTTAGATTTAGGGGCCAGAAAGGTTAGTTATAGGGACCATGAGGGCAAATCTGTTAAAAAATCTTATTTTGGGCCAATATAGTAAAACTGATATAACCACAAGGGCCAAAAACGTAATTTACTCAAAACAAAAAAAAATGAATGTTAACTAAAAAAATCTGATCAGATTTTGCTTTTGAATTAAAATGGCAACAAAATTGAAAACATATGAACCGAGATTCAAATGTACGTTTTTTGGACTAAAATGAACAAATCTTAGGGACATTTTGGCAGTTTACTCATCCTTTTTCTTGTTTCTCATTTATTACTTTTATCTAAAAAAAATGTGAACATTATACCTAATGAAAAGCATTAAAAAATTATTCCTTTATTTTTTTTTTTCATTTTTAATGCTAACTAGATTTACCACCCGCCGCAATGCGACAGGGCGTAAAGTGTAACACCCCGTGTTTTCCAAAAGTCAAAGTCAAAGTCAAGTGTTGACTGTTATTGGAATTAAAGATTAATAAAGATTAATTTCATTTTAGTTTCATTTTGATTTTCATATTATTTGGAGTAAGTGTTGTATAATCAAACTAATCGACCGATAATCGAACTGTGAATCAATGACCGACTGTGAATGATAGGAAGTAACAACGCAATAAAGCTAACCAATCAATAACCAAGGTGAATCGAATCAATCATCAAACTCTAGTGTGGGGATTTTAGTACTTTGTATACGTGTGTGTGTGCCTTATGTGTTACTTGTGCATGTTTACTTTATGTTAAAGTGTGTGGTGAAACAATCAAAATCAATCAAGACTCAAAGGTGAATCAAACTCAATGGAAATCAAACCCGAAATAGTTGTAAGGATGCTTGTATGTTAAGTATAGTCTCGACTACTACTAAAAGTAATTTGATTAGGAATTCTATCATTCTCAAATCATCATTCATCGAACTCGAAATATCAAAATCGTCGCGAAACACTCAAAACCAGGCAAGCCGATCGAACAGGGCAACCTGATCGAACAGGCTAGCCGATCGAACAGGGCAACCTGATCGAACAGGCTAGCCGATCGAACAGGCTGTTCGATCAGGGATGCTGTTCGATCAGGGATGCTGTTCGATCAGCTGACCCTTTCCTCTTTTGGAAGCCTATAAATAGGGCTGTCCTTGTCAAGCTTTCCACTTTTGGAAAAGCTCTGACCGACCAGCCTCTTCTTCTCACTAAATCCCAGATTTCTCTCAAACCGGTAAGTATTTTGCTCTAGTCCTTGTACGTTTTTGTTCATTAATCGATTCTCCATCTTTCTATCTTTCAAAATCTGAATTTCATCCATGAAATCACCAAGATCTAGGTGTTCTTGAGTGATGTCATCATGGTGTTCTTGGTGTTCATCAAGAACTTCATGTTCTTGACTTCATTCAACCATGAATAAGCTAGATCTAACCGATTTCCACATCAATAACTTAAAATCTACCAAAGATCTTAACATTTCACGGTGGAAAAGGATTGGAAGATGGGTTTTCATCTATCTTTCAACTCTTTTACACTCAAAAAGGGTGAAAACGAGACTTGAACCGATTTACAAACCAATCTAAACAAACACATGGTTCAAGATTCGGGTTCTACCGAGAGATATACCGATTCCGGGTTAAACGTTAAACTTAAGTTACAAACCGCCTTTGGCCGAGCTTGGGTGATTCCTGCTCGAGTCAGTAGACTAAGTAGGGACTTCAGCTTTGTGGTTCAACTCGCAGTCAAAATATCTCTAAAACATCAACAATTAACGGGAATAACCAAGTGTTAAGTGATAGGTTAACCGAATCGAGAAGCTGGCCGAACGGCTAGGCTGTTCGATCGAACAGCCCAACCGAACGACTATGCCAGCCGATCGGCTAGGCTAACCGATCGACTAGCACTTAGTTCCACAAACTCACAAAGTGTAGTATTGACGAGGTACTGTTCGATCGACTACGCTACTCGATTGTAATCATTACTGCTCGAATCATGAGATACTATACTTTCAAAACACTTAGACTTTTCGAAACATTGGAATGTCACCCGATCGAGCATGCCAGCCGATCGAGTGACATATTTGAAAACAATGCAATGCTAACCGATCGGTTGGACTAACCGATCGAACAGCTGTTCGATCGGCCAACTTGAAAGGTAGTACAAACCATCATACACAAACACATCCTTCACATCAAAGGAAGAAACAATCCACTTGAAGTAACCAGCCGATCGAGCCAGCCAGCCGATCGAATGGATGTTCGAACGGACTTTCAAACCAATCGAACAGCCCACTCGATCGAACTGCTGTTCGATCGAATGGCCTACTCGATCCAAGTACATTGTTTACTTTTTCCGCGTTACTCATCGTTGTGTTATCGAACTATTCAGGCTAACCTATTCTCAGTGCTCCCTTCAATCCACATCAATCACTGTGAGTATACTCGATCCCTTTTTGCTTTCAGCACTTTTGGGTGTTACATACGTTCTCTATCAAATTCACAAACAACACAAACTATTTGAACGCTAACCTACTTGCATGTATTACTTGTCTAAATGATTGCTGTTCATTATGTTTACACGTGGAGTGCTATCTACCTGCTTTAGCAACGTAGTACTATAGTTTGGACTCAGCACCCGTTCACACGGGGGTTGCTAAGGACAATTACTTGCATGGATTACGGTGGTAATCATGTATTGCGAACTGTCTCGGACAGTCAACTTGAAGTCATTGGTATCGATGGTCCCATGTTGATAATTTACATGCATCGTTTGCCCTTGTGTACGTGCTTGGTTATGCGTAAACTATTCGAACTCTATATGCTATATCAAACTTGTGTACTCACCTTTACATTATATGTATTGACTTTTATTTTAACGTATGTGACAGGTGTTTAAACTACTAGCGTGCTAGGGAAGCGAGGCAATAATAAGCTTCTAGGAGCCAGTGACCTTAGGACAGTATCCATATACCTGCTCCAGGGTTATAATTATCTGTAGATCTTGTACTGGCACCTGTAGTCAGTAGGATCTATAGTTAGCCGTCTAGAAGTCTTAAAACAATATTTACTTTCGGTCTGTAATAATTAAGAATTTGAGTTGTCGGAACAGTTCCCATATTGTTTAGTTGATTTCTGTGATAACTTGTTATTATTTGGGACACGGTATGGGACGTGTTATATAACTGAATTGTATGATAGTTGTTGTGGAAACTTCTGAACAATCTGTTTCGCTCAGTGCCGCGCCCCGATGATTCCGCCATCGGTTGGGGTGTGACAGATTGGTATCAGAGCCATGACTATAGGGAATTAGGTTAGACACGATCTAGTCCGGATCGCTGTCTTAGAGACCTAGACTATAGTTAGGAACAAAGAGACCAAGTTTATGTGCTTATTTTATGTTGTTTCCTTCTATTCTATCATTACATCCGAACTCCGAGCCAAATTTTGTAATTTGGACGGGATTAGGGGTGAAACCCGCAAATTCCTGCCTAAATTATAAAATTTTTGCCAATTATTTTGTGTGATTTTCTATCAACAAACGGGGGAAAATTATACCAAATCAGGGCTGAAACCCATAATTTGATGAAAACTTTCCTCTAAATTTTCTTAAAACAAGGAAGAAATTGCTGAGCTAGGGGTGAAACCCTAACCTTGGCAGTTATTCCAACTTTATTTTCTCTCGCCAAGGCAATTGACGGACTCCAATGACCTGAACTCACGAGTATGGCCTAGAATGCGCATGCATAATGCCCAAGAATCGAGGCAGAAACATGTCCCCTAGAGTCGAAAGTGACGACAAGTCAACTGTGAATAGTTAAATTGCCATGGTTAGTCAAAGTCTAGTAGCCGCAGACAATCCATTTTCCAATTTTGAGTGTTGTTTTGTTGATTTTATGTGATTTACCTGTTTACGTGTTTTTAAGATTCGTTGATTACTCCATTTGTTATCAATCTGCGTGACTTTTGTTGCTATCTTATCTCGATTCAAATCCCCGTTGATGTGATCTAAGCGAAACCAGTATGCTACGCTACGCCATACTAAGCTACTCGATGTGTTGTATGTGACCGCTATATTCAAAACTTAGAGGTAGTCAGGAAACTAAGTGTGTTACTAAGTACTGTTAGGAGGAATTACGTGACATTAACTACCTCTGTGATAAAATTTCGTACGTGTTTAGGAAATTAAGTGCTCTATTTGCGTACTTGTTTATGTGCTCTAATTGCTTCTGTGCTTATGTGTCTCTAGGATTATGTGCTTATGTGTTTATATGTGTTACGTGACGTGAGATGCGACGTGATTCTAAGCTTTAGTAAACTAAGACGTGCGAGATTCGAATTCGTTGTGTTGAGCCCTATGGCGATGTCTATTGCAGACCATGTCGTCATCATCAAAGCCTCGTCAACCTCTTACCCGTCAGGAAAAGAGAGATCGACGTCTCGCCGCGATCATCTCAAGGTCTGTGGCAAAAGCCGTCAGTGATGTGTTCGAGAACGCAAGCAAGTCATCTGAGGAATCCCGAACCCTCACGCCCAAAGACTCCAACAAAGCTACTTTTAGCTTCAAACAATTCAAGGCTTGTGGGCCAAAAGAGTTTACCGGTGAAGATGGCCCTACGGCTCTGTTTCATTGGTTTGACTCGGTAGAAGTCACCCTTCGTCAAAGCGGATGCCCAGATCACCTCCGTACTCTCAATGCTACCGGTGTCTTCCAGTCGCGAGCTTTGGACTGGTGGACCGCAGAAAGGAACAAGCGCGGGAACGACGCTGCATACGAGCTGACGTGGAAAGAATTGAAAGCGATCATGATGGACGAGTTCTGTCCTCCCCACGAACGCCAAAAGTTGGAGGATGAGTTCTGGAGTATCAAGCAAAAGGAGGGAGACAATGCTGGTCTCACCGCCCGTTTCAAACAACTCAGCATTATCTGTCCAGACCAGGTCAAGACTCCCGAGATGACCATCAAGAAATACATCCGTGCTCTTCCGGATTGTGTTGCAGATTATGTGTTCGCCGCCAAACCCGCATCAATCGAGGAAACCTACCTACTCGCTGCCGAGATTAACGACAAGCGAGTTAAGGCTGGTGTCTGGGATAAGCCATCCAAGTCGTTGCATCAAGTTACTACAGCATCAACCGACAACCCTACTGCTCAAGCCTCCAAGTCCTCGAGAAGAAGAAAGAAGAACAAGGGTTGTGCCGCCGCAACCAATGCTGCTCCTCTTCAGTCAGTACCGCCACAACAGCAACAACCACAGCGCACTGCGCCAGTGATCAATGCGCCGCCGGCGAAGCGTGCGTACACCGGCCCCCACCCACTCTGTGCTACATGTTCTTATCATCACCCGGTGGGTGTGGCCTGCCGTTACTGTGCTCACTGCAACGTTTACGGGCATTTCACTGCAAACTGCCGCTATGGTCCTCGTCAAACGCAAGCTCAAGCTGCTGTTAACCAAGCCCTGCTACCTGCTCCTCAAGCTCCTCAAGCTGCACAGGCCCCGGCAAACAACGTTCGGACCTGCTTTGCATGTGGTGACCCTAACCACTTCGCAAACCGGTGCCCGAACAGGGTGGTGAAACAAGAAGCTCAACAACCCCAACAACAACAACAACAGCCTCAACAACAAGCCGCTCACGCCAGAACTTTCAACATCAATGCACGCCAGGCTCAAGCTGATAACAACGTGGTCAATGGTACGTTCCTTGTGAATGGTATATATGCATCATGTTTGTTTGATACTGGAGCCGATAACTGCTTTGTGTCATTTGAATTTGAGAAGCTTCTTAGACGTAAGCGCTCTTATCTTTCGTCACCCTTCGAAGTAGAAATCGCTACCGGAAGAACCATTGCTGTCAATTCTGTACTCCGTGATTGTACTCTCGAGCTCAACAATCATATATTTCCGATTAATCTCATTCCAATGCAACTCGGAAGTTTCGATGTCATAGTAGGCATGGACTTTCTTCGTGAAAACCATGCTGAAGTTGTGTGTGCCGAAAAGATGATTCGTTTTGTGCTAGCTAGTGGTGATATTCTATGTGTTTATGGTGAAACTACTGCGAAAGATCTCAAGCTCATGTCCTGTCTTCAAGCTCGCAAATATCTCCGCAAGGAATATCGAGCCTTCTTGGCCAACATTGTTGTAGCAGAGACGGACAAGAAAAAGAAAGTTGAAGTCAAGGATGTTCCTGTTGTCCGAGAATTTCCTCAGGTGTTCCCTGACGATCTTCCTGGATTACCCCCAAATCGTGATATCGACTTTCGAATCGACCTTATTCCAGGAGCCAACCCAGTGGCCAAAGCTCCGTATCGACTCGCTCCATCTGAGATGCGAGAACTCTCGAACCAACTTCAAGAGTTACTTGAAAAAGGCTTCATTCGCCCGAGCACTTCTCCATGGGGCGCACCAGTCCTTTTCGTCAAAAAGAAGGACGGGTCGTTCCGGATGTGCATCGATTACCGGGAATTGAACAAGCTTACCATCAAGAACCGATACCCCTTACCTAGAATCGATGATCTGTTTGACCAATTACAAGGTGCTCAGTGCTTCTCCAAGATTGATCTACGTTCAGGCTACCATCAGTTGCGGATACAAGAGGAAGACATACCCAAAACCGCTTTTCGAACCCGATACGGCCACTACGAATTTGTTGTCATGCCTTTTGGTTTGACCAACGCACCCGCGGTCTTCATGGATCTGATGAATCGCGTGTGTAAACCGTTCTTAGACCGTTTCGTCATTGTATTCATCGACGATGTCCTGATCTATTCTAGATCGAGGGCCGAACATGCGCAGCATTTGCGATTGGTTCTCGAGTTGCTTCAGGGAAACCAACTCTACGCCAAGTTCTCCAAGTGCGAGTTCTGGTTGGAGGAGGTTCAATTTCTGGGTCACATTGTGAATAGTCGGGGTATACACGTTGATCCTGCAAAGATTGAGGCAGTCAAGGGATGGGTTACGCCAAAGAATCCGTCAGAAGTTCGCTCTTTTCTCGGATTAGCAGGTTACTACCGTCGATTCATCGAAGGATTCTCAAAGATTGCTGTACCGCTTACCTCCCTTACTCATAAAGACAAGCCTTTTGTGTGGGGAACCGCGCAGGAGACTGCTTTCCAAACCCTCAAACACATGCTGTGCCATGCACCAGTTCTTACACTGCCGGACGGAAGCGATGACTTCGTTGTCTATTGTGATGCTTCAAACCTTGGACTTGGCTGTGTTCTCATGCAACGAGACAAGGTTATAGCTTACGCATCTCGACAGCTCAAAATCCACGAGAAGAACTATACAACCCATGACCTCGAGCTAGGCGCAGTTGTCTTTGCCTTAAAGATTTGGCGACACTACCTGTACGGTACAAAGTGTACGATCTTCACCGATCACAAGAGCTTACAACATATCTTTAACCAGAGAGAACTCAATATGCGTCAACGCCGATGGGTAGAACTTCTCAACGATTACGACTGTGAGATCCGTTATCACCCAGGCAAGGCGAATGTAGTTGCAGACGCCCTCAGCAGAAAGAATTACGTGATAGGTGTTCGAAACATCCAGGCTCAGTATAACCTCGAAGCTCTCATCCGTGAAGCACAACACGCTTGCTTTAACGAGCGTACGTTGAAGAAAGAACGAATCTATCACGATGGAACTCAGCTCGTGAGCAAAGCCAACGGGATATTCTATTATCTGGACCGAATCTGGGTTCCGAGGAGGACAGATTTGCGAAAGATCATCATGAACGAAGCCCACAAATCCCGATATTCCATTCATCCCGGTGCGGACAAAATGTACCAGGACCTTCGCTACAAGTACTGGTGGCCTGGGATGAAAAGGGATATTGCTCTTTATGTTGGTAGCTGTTTAACTTGTGCAAGAGTCAAGGCTGAACACCAAAGACCTTCAGGCTTACTCGAACAACCGCCGATACCCGTATGGAAGTGGGAAAGCATAGCTATGGATTTCATAACTAAGCTTCCGACCACGCCATCAGGTCACGACAGTATTTGGGTTATAGTCGACCGTCTAACCAAATCAGCCCACTTTCTGCCAATACGAGAAGACTATAAGGTGGCCAAGCTAGCCCAAATCTACACCGACGAGATCATTAAGAATCATGGTACGCCTCGAGACATCATTTCTGATCGCGATGCTCGGTTTACATCGAGATTGTGGGAAACTTTTCAAGCAGCTCTTGGTACGACGCTGAATTTGAGTACCGCATTCCACCCGCAAACCGACGGGCAGACGGAAAGAACGATTCGTACTATTGAAGACATGCTCCGTGCGTGTGTTATCGATTTTGGTGGTAGTTGGAGCAAACACCTACCATTGGTCGAATTTTCGTACAATAATAGCTATCACTCCAGCATCGAAATGGCACCTTTCGAAGCCTTGTATGGTAGGAGATGCCGCTCGCCTATTGTATGGCACGAGGTCGGTCATTCACAATTGACTGGGCCCGAGATTCTGCAAGAAACGACTGACAAGATCCACCAGATAAGGGAAAATTTGGTAAAGGCCCGGGACAGACAAAAGATGTACGCCGATAAACGACGCAGGCCCCGCGAATTTGCAGTTGGCGACTACGTGCTCCTAAAGGTATCACCTTGGAAGGGAGTAGTCCGATTCGGCAAAAGAGGGAAACTTGCGCCTCGATTTGTTGGACCTTTTAAGATTCTGGAAAGGATCGGTAAAGTTGCCTACAAACTCGAATTACCGGAGGAACTCAGTAATGTCCACCCGACTTTCCATATTTCAAACCTTCGAAAATGCGTAGCCGACCACGACGCAATAATACCACTCGACGATCTTCAGGTCAATGAAACGCTACACTTCGTGGAAAAGCCTGTCGAAATCATGGACCGACAGACCAAGCAACTCAGACGCTCTCGCATTCCTATTGTAAAAGTACGATGGGAAGGCAAACGAGGCGCGGAGTTCACTTGGGAACTCGAAAGTGACATGAAGGCCAAGTACCCGCAGTTGTTCAGGTAGATCTGAAGCATCAAATTGGTAAAATCACACGGCGATGTACGGTTCTCGGCCTAATTTCGGGACGAAATTCCCTAAAGGAGGGGAGACTGTAACACCCCGTGTTTTCCAAAAGTCAAAGTCAAAGTCAAGTGTTGACTGTTATTGGAATTAAAGATTAATAAAGATTAATTTCATTTTAGTTTCATTTTGATTTTCATATTATTTGGAGTAAGTGTTGTATAATCAAACTAATCGACCGATAATCGAACTGTGAATCAATGACCGACTGTGAATGATAGGAAGTAACAACGCAATAAAGCTAACCAATCAATAACCAAGGTGAATCGAATCAATCATCAAACTCTAGTGTGGGGATTTTAGTACTTTTTATACGTGTGTGTGTGCCTTATGTGTTACTTGTGCATGTTTACTTTATGTTAAAGTGTGTGGTGAAACAATCAAAATCAATCAAGACTCAAAGGTGAATCAAACTCAATGGAAATCAAACCCGAAATAGTTGTAAGGATGCTTGTATGTTAAGTATAGTCTCGACTACTACTAAAAGTAATTTGATTAGGAATTCTATCATTCTCAAATCATCATTCATCGAACTCGAAATATCAAAATCGTCGCGAAACACTCAAAACCAGGCAAGCCGATCGAACAGGGCAACCTGATCGAACAGGCTAGCCGATCGAACAGGCTGTTCGATCAGGGATGCTGTTCGATCAGGGATGCTGTTCGATCAGCTGACCCTTTCCTCTTTTGGAAGCCTATAAATAGGGCTGTCCTTGTCAAGCTTTCCACTTTTGGAAAAGCTCTGACCGACCAGCCTCTTCTTCTCACTAAATCCCAGATTTCTCTCAAACCGGTAAGTATTTTGCTCTAGTCCTTGTACGTTTTTGTTCATTAATCGATTCTCCATCTTTCTATCTTTCAAAATCTGAATTTCATCCATGAAATCACCAAGATCTAGGTGTTCTTGAGTGATGTCATCATGGTGTTCTTGGTGTTCATCAAGAACTTCATGTTCTTGACTTCATTCAACCATGAATAAGCTAGATCTAACCGATTTCCACATCAATAACTTAAAATCTACCAAAGATCTTAACATTTCACGGTGGAAAAGGATTGGAAGATGGGTTTTCATCTATCTTTCAACTCTTTTACACTCAAAAAGGGTGAAAACGAGACTTGAACCGATTTACAAACCAATCTAAACAAACACATGGTTCAAGATTCGGGTTCTACCGAGAGATATACCGATTCCGGGTTAAACGTTAAACTTAAGTTCCAAACCGCCTTTGGCCGAGCTTGGGTGATTCCTGCTCGAGTCAGTAGACTAAGTAGGGACTTCAGCTTTGTGGTTCAACTCGCAGTCAAAATATCTCTAAAACATCAACAATTAACGGGAATAACCAAGTGTTAAGTGATAGGTTAACCGAATCGAGAAGCTGGCCGAACGGCTAGGCTGTTCGATCGAACAGCCCAACCGAACGACTATGCCAGCCGATCGGCTAGGCTAACCGATCGACTAGCACTTAGTTCCACAAACTCACAAAGTGTAGTATTGACGAGGTACTGTTCGATCGACTACGCTACTCGATTGTAATCATTACTGCTCGAATCATGAGATACTATACTTTCAAAACACTTAGACTTTTCGAAACATTGGAATGTCACCCGATCGAGCATGCCAGCCGATCGAGTGACATATTTGAAAACAATGCAATGCTAACCGATCGGTTGGACTAACCGATCGAACAGCTGTTCGATCGGCCAACTTGAAAGGTAGTACAAACCATCATACACAAACACATCCTTCACATCAAAGGAAGAAACAATCCACTTGAAGTAACCAGCCGATCGAGCCAGCCAGCCGATCGAATGGATGTTCGAACGGACTTTCAAACCAATCGAACAGCCCACTCGATCGAACTGCTGTTCGATCGAATGGCCTACTCGATCCAAGTACATTGTTTACTTTTTCCGCGTTACTCATCGTTGTGTTATCGAACTATTCAGGCTAACCTATTCTCAGTGCTCCCTTCAATCCACATCAATCACTGTGAGTATACTCGATCCCTTTTTGCTTTCAGCACTTTTGGGTGTTACATACGTTCTCTATCAAATTCACAAACAACACAAACTATTTGAACGCTAACCTACTTGCATGTATTACTTGTCTAAATGATTGCTGTTCATTATGTTTACACGTGGAGTGCTATCTACCTGCTTTAGCAACGTAGTACTATAGTTTGGACTCAGCACCCGTTCACACGGGGGTTGCTAAGGACAATTACTTGCATGGATTACGGTGGTAATCATGTATTGCGAACTGTCTCGGACAGTCAACTTGAAGTCATTGGTATCGATGGTCCCATGTTGATAATTTACATGCATCGTTTGCCCTTGTGTACGTGCTTGGTTATGCGTAAACTATTCGAACTCTATATGCTATATCAAACTTGTGTACTCACCTTTACATTATATGTATTGACTTTTATTTTAACGTATGTGACAGGTGTTTAAACTACTAGCGTGCTAGGGAAGCGAGGCAATAATAAGCTTCTAGGAGCCAGTGACCTTAGGACAGTATCCATATACCTGCTCCAGGGTTATAATTATCTGTAGATCTTGTACTGGCACCTGTAGTCAGTAGGATCTATAGTTAGCCGTCTAGAAGTCTTAAAACAATATTTACTTTCGGTCTGTAATAATTAAGAATTTGAGTTGTCGGAACAGTTCCCATATTGTTTAGTTGATTTCTGTGATAACTTGTTATTATTTGGGACACGGTATGGGACGTGTTATATAACTGAATTGTATGATAGTTGTTGTGGAAACTTCTGAACAATCTGTTTCGCTCAGTGCCGCGCCCCGATGATTCCGCCATCGGTTGGGGTGTGACAGTAAAGTCGTGCCGAATAGCATTATTGCCACACTACCGCCAGCGACAATCAATACCGAAGTTATGGTGTGTTAATGGGAAGAAATTAAACTGCAACATAAAACATAGAAAATAATAATTAAGTCGATTTAGGACCCCACGCGTTGTAACGAACCTGTCATCGGGGGAAAAGATAGACGACGTAAAAACGTGCACTTTGAGCCGTGTTAACTCGCAAAATCTAGTACGAAGGGTTAAAACAAAATGTTAAAATGTTGAACTACACACACTTTATGCCGTGTTAACTCGCAAAATTTAAAACAAAAAAATTGCGAAATATGAAAAGTGTTGGGATCAAAGTTGAAAGTACAAAAGTTGCAAGGTAAAATTGCAAGAGATGAAAACTTTTGGTGTTAAAAGTAGAAAAACAAATAGTTTTGGGTCAATAGTGAAACATTGAATTTTTTTTTGAAATCCTCCCAAAGCATGATGTACATATCTATATGCATACAAATGTTGTTAATTTATACTTTGTTAATATTAGTATAATTTTACTTTTAAATTACACTAAATAAATCACAATTTACTTTTTTAGGTTGGGGTGTTTTGGTTGAATCACCACAAAAAAGTACTCGGGTCGCAAAAAAAAAACAATAAAAAAAGACTCACGTTCTTGAATGGCTTTATCTAGTGCTTAATCTCCGGTTGTAACTGAGGTATGCCACGTAGTACCCATCAAATACAATTTTTTTAATCTTTTAAAAGAGAAAAAATTACACTGTTGGTCCCTGTGGTTTCTGCCAAATTTCAATGTCGGGTACTAATTGTTTTTTGTTGCAAAAGCAGGTGTTAACGTTATAATTTGTCACAATATTAAGTACTAAGGCCAAACTTTGTTAACTTTTTTGTTAAGTTTGACTAAAATGTCATTTAATAGTTAAAGTTTTTAGTCATTTTGTAAAACTTAGAAAGTGCAGGGACTATATGTTAATTGACCAAACTTGTTAAATCAAACAAAAAGAAAACCCGCTTTTCAGGGGGTCTTCTCCGGCAAAGTCGTTGGTTCCGGCAATATCAGATCTGTAAAGTTTGCTCGTTTAACTTGTTTTTTTTTGTTAATGTTTATCAATATCATAATCAAAACTATCAACTCGTTTGTTTCACGTATAAACTACAAATTATGCTTATCCGCTAACCCGTTTAACTCCAAAATTCTCACCATCCTCTCAATCTGTTATATCTTTAATTCAAGTTTAAATAAACATCTCTTGACACAATGCGACCTCATTCCCACACGATTTCACAACCAATTTCACATCTACAACTGCTATTTATTTGTTATATCATACAGAACCAAAGTCTCATATTTATTTCAACTTACAAAACTGATATATTCCTAGATCAGATATTTGTTTTAGTTATTTTTATAAATCTTAACTTGGTCTACTATTTAGATTAACTTAAAAAGTTTATTTTACTAATATATTATTTATAAACTTTGAGGTTATAAATAATAAACTTCAAATCCACTTAATTTTATAAAAATTTAAATAAAACAGAAGACATTACTTTAAATTATTTTAGTCAAATATACTGTAACACCCCAAAAACAAGTTTGGTAATTAAAACACGTTAATATCGAGGAGCGGGTAAAATACCGTCGTAGTAAAATATTTATGCCCGATTAACATTGGGATTTAATTAAATAAATCTAATGTTGAGTAAAAAGTGAACAAATACTTTTTAGTAAGTAAAAGTCTATAAAAGTACCGGGTCATAGGGGCTTGAATTAAGCCGGGTTGTTACCCTCTCCGGACTTACTAAATTAACTAGAAATGTTTAACCTAGTTAATAGGCAATATTGATGGAACTAAGTAGGTTGTTGCATACTTAATAACTAACAAAACATTGAGGGATTAAAAGTGCACATCCTAGATTTTGTAAATATATAAAAAGAAAAGAAATTAAAACACACACACAAACGTGTATAGAGTGAGAGAGGAAGAATACTTCTTCCAAAATATCAAGAAAATGTCAAAATTAAAGAAGGATTCATCATGGAATCGATGCATGATCTCAAATTTGTGATCATCTAAGCTTACCAAGCGTAAGGTATGTTGTAAAACTTCATTTCATGAATTTCATGTGAAGAGGAACTTGAAGGTGATAATCTTGAGTTCAATATTATTGTTAGTTTGGTGAAACTGATGATGTATCTGTGTTCATGATCCCCATACTTGCTAGTATAAGTGAAATACTTGAACAATATAGAGACTAGGTCAAGAGTTCATACATGACATGAAGTGGGGTTTGATGATAAGATGAAATTGATGTTATATTGATGTTAAAGTGTGCATATAATCATCATATTTACAAGAAAATATGAGATACTTGACTAAGCTAGATGTTTGGATGAAAGTCTATGTATGTGGTGAAATGGGTTTTTACATAGTGATAAAAACCCCAAATTTTTATATCATATTTTGATAAATTAGTTTATGATAATTGAAAGTTCATGTTAACTTGATGTTTGGAGAAGTGCATGAACTTGTTAAAATTGAAAGAAACATGGTGATTTAGTATGACAAAATTGAGCTATTATGATGGCCTAAAAATAATGCCCACCGAGTAACCGATAACATGCCTAAGTGAGTTTTATCGAATTAATAGTGTGGTCAAGGGTTTCACTCCTTTTTAATCATCTACGTGATTCACAAGATTACAATCATTGTCAACTTCAAAAAATATGTACGCAAAGAAAAACTCTTTACTATACGTCTATACTAAAATACATGACATGCAAATAAACATATTCAAGTAATAAATACTAAAAATATGCATTGTAAACCATATAATGAAAATGGTGTTGTAAGTGACTACATCGAGTTTCAAACCCTTTCTAGTTATTTCATCGAATACATGCATTGCCTCTTGTATATTTGAATTCTTGCAATACCCGTTCAACAAAGTGCTATAAGTTAGTGAATAAAAAATCGCCCTTGCTTTGATCATTTCACCTCGTAAAACAGTCTGTTGTGAATTATGATCAAGCTATGATAATCACATTGTTATATAAAAATGGAACTAGCTTTCACAAACTAGCAACATATCATTTAACTACAACAAACAAAAGTGTATAAGCGTTGTGGATTCATTATCTTCATTTCTCATCCCATAATTACTATCTCAGTTTCACTCCCAGTCGCACAAGCTAGGATCGTTCAATAATTCTTTTGGCACAAGCTTACCTAACAACTTAAGCATACTTCTATCTAGTAAACCAGCTGCGATATCATCTATAAATAACGATAAAGTCGAAGCATCAAGTGAGTAACCTCTATCATCCATTTCCTGTAAAAGCATCTCCACATCATCATAGTGCCTGTTCTTTAGATATCCTTGGAGTAAAACACGGTAAGTAACATCATCTGGCGGGCAGCCACTCTCTTCCATTTTAAGAAACAACAACTTTGCTTCCCCCAATTGACCTTCCCGACAAAAACCACTGATCATCACGTTATATGTACAAACATCAGGTTGCAAGCCTTTATCAGTTAAGTCATGGAAAAGATTCCTTGCAATGCGAAATTTCCCACATTTTCCCGCACCATCAATGAGGATATTGTACACAACAATATCAGAATTAAACTTGCTATTACCCACCAAGCGAAACAAAGAGAGCGCCTCTTCTACTTGATGATTGTTGCAAAGGCCCTCTAAAACTATTCGATAAGTGCATTGGTCTGGAATTAGGCCTTGTGCATGCATCTCATCGAAGAGTTTGCGTGCATCTACACAACGCCCAACCTTAAACAATCCTTGTAACATGGTGCTGTAAGTGACCACATCGGGTTTTAAACCTTTTCCAGCCATTTCACAATACATTTGCATAGCCTCTTCTATATTCCGATTCTTGCAATACCCGTTCAACAAACTATTGTAAGTAATAACATTAGGAACAAGACCTTTAAGCGTCAGTGAATCAAAAAGTTTTTTTGCTTTGATCATTTCACCTCGAAGACAGTAACCATCAATAAGTGAGCTATATGTCACTAAGTCTGGAGCCTTATCTCTCTCAATCATGATGTTGATAACAGCCTCAGCTTCTTCTACTTTACCTTCTTTGCAAAATGCATCAACTAATGCAGTAAAGGTTTTCACATTTGGAGAAATGTTCTCATCCTCCATTTGTTTTAGCATCTTTGAGGCCTCATCCCAACGACCAAACTTACAAAGACCACAAATTAAAGAGTTGTAGGTGATGACGTTTGGTAGAATACCTTTGTCTGATACCATTTCTTTTAAGAGCTTCAAAGCATCATCTATCATTTTATCCTTGCAAAGACTATCAATGATGGTGCTATATGTAACAATACTAGGCTTGCAGTTTTTTTGCTCCATCAACCTGAGCAAAGCAAGTGCTGTAACGTTATTACCGAACTTGCAAAGGCCTTTAATCATTGTGTTGTACATAACAACATTAGGTTCACAAAGTTTTTGCTTGACGAGCTTCTTGAATAACATCTCTGCTTCAAGAATCTTATCTTCATGGACGAGACCGTCTAAGAGTGCACTATATATAAACTCATTCGGTGCAATAGATCGTCTAAAGCAACAACCTAGGACTGCGAAACCATCTTTGGTGCGATACAACTGGCAACAACACTTGATTGCAATGCTCATAGTGTAATTACTAACAGGGACACCAAGGGAACACATTTGTTTGAAAAGGTCAAGAGAAGAAGAAAAATGTTTCATTTTAGTAACAGCAGTCAGCAACTGATTAAACTTAACAACAGATGGCAAAGGCTGTCTGTGTGACATTTCATCGAACAGTTTCAAGGCATCATTCAAGTTGGTAATTTTATGAATCAAAAAGGAAACATTGGAGTGAAGGGAAGCTTTATGAGTACCGGATTGGAAAGATGAGAGAGAATGAAGAAGGAAGGAGTTGGTACCTCCGAATTTGATGAAAGCTGTGCGATTCATCATCGTCTCCCCGGCAGGGAAACGGAGTTGAAGCTTCACCTAACTATCAAATGGCAGAAAGCATGTTTTTTTTTTCTTGGATTTCTAAAAAGCTCAAAATACTCACTCAAATCATTTTTTTTAAGGTGTGAATTAATCGTGAATATAAGGAGGTCTATCATACGTTATTTTAATCGAGTCCGCACTAGAGAGCCCCCTTGCAGAATAGGCCTCTAAACACACTCAAATCATGAAAACCTAGTTTACCTACGTGATATTTCTGGTCTATAACCTTTTTTTTATGAATAACCAACACAAGCCCAATCATCCGAGTAAGTCTAATAGCAAAAGACCATCAACGCCCATGAATACAGACGTTGTTGGTGACCCGACTCACCGTCCAAAGACACATTGTGGTAAAATAGGGTAGACCTAATGGCATACGGCCACCCACGCTCGTGAACGCAGACGACACTGGTGACATCGTACCGTTTCGACTAGTACCATTTCAACCCGGACCTTTCGTCTCAAACTAATTCGACCCGAATTGGGGTGGTGAGGGTCGGAGTGATAAATTCCAATTTATTTGAAAACAAACACATCAAAAATGGAATTGAGATTACAATTCCAACAATTTCTATTTCAATTCCTATATAAATTCTAATTCCGATTCCAAACATTCGGTGAACCGAACACATATTTAAAGTTTATTTTGTTCGCTTAATAACCTAAAGAGTTTGGACCAAATAAAAGCGTAAAGTTCATCTATTATTTTCTGGTTGAATTTTTATTTTATATAGTAATATTAACATAAAAAGTAATTCAATTAATATTTTAAGTTATATCATAGGCTTAAATAAAAGTGTAAAGTTCATCTATTATTTTCTCGTTGAATTTTTTTATATAGTAATATTAATACAAAAAGAATTTACATATATTAAAAATAGAATCGAATGAACAGTGAATTAAATATTATAATAATATATATACATATTTTTAATTATTTTATTATCTTCTTTACTTTTAACTTGGATAAGCTTGTGTCAACCGGTATTGATATCGAAAATACCGGTACAGTTATCGGTGCATAAAGTTAAAAACCGACACCAGCCGTACAGAAAACGCCAAAAGTCGGTTTCGAATTGATTTTGAAAATCTTTTAGTTCGGAAATTCGGTACTGCTACCCGTTACCATTTGCTCATCTCTGATCACGGGCACCGTACGAACAACAACGGTACCGTGCAACTTTTTTTTGTTACTTTTCTTCAACTTTTAATGATTTCTTTTTTTTTTTTCGTTTTAGGGGTAGGGATGAGCTCAGTGCCAACCAATAGCGAATCAGTACTGGTACCGAAAATACCAGTTACGGTACCGGTATATGAAGGTAAAAACCGGTAAAAGTCGTACCGAATTGGTACTTAAGATCTTTCGGTTCGGGAAATTCGGTACCGGTACCCAGTACCATCATTTGCTCATCTCTGACCACAGGTTTCATACGAACATCATTCCATATAACTTTTTTGGTTGATTTTCTTTTGATTATCTTTTGGTGTTTTTTTCTATATTTTCTTTTTATTCTTGTCAGCGGTTCCGTGCGCAACGCGATTGTAGTGATTTCAAAACATTGGTATTGGTACCGAAAATACCAGTTATGGCAGTTATAGTACCGGTATATGAAGGTAAAAACCAGTAGCGAACCGGTACAAGGAACACCAAAAGTCGTACCGAATTGGTACTTAAGATCTTTTAGTTCGGGAAATTCGGTACTAGTACCCAGTATCATTTGCTCATTTTTTACCACAGGTTTCATACGAACAACATCATTATCATACAACTTATTTGGTTGATTTTCTTTTGGTTATCTTTTAATGTTTTTTTTTCTATATTTTCTTTTTATTCTTGTGAGCGGTTGCGTGCGCAACAAGTTTGTGGTGATTTCAAAACATATGTAAACACAGACTAAACAATAAAAGACATTCGCCGCAACGCGTTGATAGTAGAAAACTAGTTCAATTAATATTTTAAGTTGCCAATGAGATGGTGGTGGAGTGGTAAGGGAGAGACTTGGTGTTCTAAGGGACTCAAGTTCGATTCCTGCTCTCCCCATTATTTTCTGCGGCACGTGGTGATGATGAGAGATTAGGCGAATAGGTGGTGATGGCTAGTTCGATCCTTGAACTGAGCGGGTTTTACCTCACCGCACTGTCATGCCTCCAGGCAAGTGTTCACGGGCTTTGGCCCTAGGTGAGGGTTTTCCCCGGTTCGGAGGCGAGTGTATCCCGATGTGGTGAATTTCGCCAGTAACCCAGTTGGAGGACTCGTTTTTTTTTCTAATTTAGTTAAACTACAACGTGCCAACTAAATAATGGGTTAGTTAAAGTTCATTATGTGCATTAAATCTTAGTGGCATTTTGGGGGTGAGATAAGAGGACCCGGGGTGGGTACGTGATACCAAAGTATCACGCGTGGAACAATACCACACACCGTCGCCACTCACATCCACCACGCGTGGAAGAGTTAACGCGTTGTGGTGGTCACGCGTTGAAAGTTTGGAACTTTGTGTATGATGGGTTGTACTCTAGTGCTGAGGAGTTGTACACTGATGGAATAAATAAAAAGGTTGTGATACCATCACTAATGATACCCCCCCCCCCCTTACATTTCTATCACTAGTGATAGAATATTGGGTGCTGACATGGAATGATTTGATTGGATAGTGGGAGTGATAGAAACTATCACTAGTGAACCACCCCTCCTCCCCTAAGGTTTAGGACCATCAGATCCTAGGTTCGATTCTCACAAGAGGGGTTTTCTCATATTCATTGGTTTCCTCCTGAATTGGTATATAGGCATTATTGCCTAATGGAGATGGAAATGATCGGGTGGTTCCGCTGGTGGCACGAGGATACTCCAGTGGTCCGTCAATGATCTAAATTTGCATGCCAGGGCGTTATTTTATACCACAACTTATTCATTTATAACTCGAATTTCAATTTCAACTAGATTTATCACCCGCCGCGATACGGCGGGGATTGGTCATATATGTATCACAGTGGATGAAAGTCCGATGCTTGTGACATTACATTCTTGTATTCACATCGCCTACCCGGGGATCGGTTATATATATCATAGTGGCTGATAGCCTGAAGCTTGTGACATTAGGTTCTTGTATTCACATCGCCTATAGTGTATACAAAATATTGTTGCATCAATTGGTAAACACCAGTTGCATTAGGAAGATAATTGGTAGAAAAGAGGTTTCCCAATTGTACATTTCTGGTACACGGTGGCGATAGGCGTTCCGGCTTATGTTAGTTTCGGCTGCATAATGTTCCTAGGTTGTAGCCCTCCCAAAAGCGGTTCCCTGTGTCATCATTCTTCACGCGTCCTCTTTGAGACGCGACTTGATTCTGCAGCATCAAGGAAAAAAGAAACATTAACATTAAGCAAACGCTGATGTCTTAAGAACGCAGTTGTCAACGACCGTAGTTGAAAGTACGAACCTGGTCTTCACAGTTCATACACGAACCTGCACAACTCATTGGCGCCTTCCTCGTCTAGTACACGTTTACGTCTTATCCCTTCCCTTAACTTATATTCTAACCCACATCGCTGAGGAGCCTGGTCTGCTGCCAGCGGTGGCAGCCTGTTTCGAAAAATCCCTATCTTGATATTTTGAGAGGACCGGATTATCTCAGAATTAGGAAACTGTCAGTCGAGTCGATTTGAGTATTATAAGTCAAAGTCAACTTTTGGCTTTTAAAGCTGAAAACGACTGAGAAACTAAAAACAAAAATGGGATATATAAGCTTACCACATATTTTGATGACGGTAAATCATCAGAAATCTGGTTTCGTGAAACATTGTCGGGCGCCACCTGACAAATTTCTTCTAGAAAATGCTTCTACTGCACCTCAGATTCTATCGATCATATACGCTGCACAAATTAAGCAACCTTGTAAAACACAGCAATACCTAAAAGCCCAAAATAGCAAACTGACCCACTAACCTCTCAATCAACTTAAAACAATGATAATTATGTATCCTTTGTTGTACATCATGCCCATCATCCCAAAAGCTATCATTTTACAAAAAAAAAAAAAAAAAAAATGATAATAATAATAATAATAAATAAAAAATAGAACAAATCACGTCATATCATCTAATAATCAACTCAGTCCACACAATATAATCCATATTCGAAAAAAATTACCAAATTAAGTACCCGAATGGGACGCTTCGTCAACCATGCTGGCATAAACCCCTCCAGCTATAACCACTCCAATGGTGACTCCTGTAAGTAACCTTCCCTACAGTTTCAAAATGACTAAATTAAAAACCCTAAATCTCTCAAAACATGAAATAAGAACTTATTTTATAAAATTAAGATGCAAACAAAAAGAGCTTACCATTCGTGTCGGAACCAATTCAAGTCTCTGACGTAGCGGTTGTTCAAGATCACCTTCAAGTTTCCCATTCTGTCTCTAGATCGTCCGATGAGAGAAATTGGTACCCTCGACGGAATCCTAGAAGCCACAGCCGTCACGGTCGCCGTCAACCACCACCACCAATTCGACGCGAGGGTGGCCGGTCGGAGACGTGGCCGGTTTTTCCATCACCGCCGCTCCTCTCTCTCTCTCTGTCGATCGCTGCTCTCTCTCTCTCTCTCTCTCTCTCTTACTACGAAAGAAAATGGAAAATGGGAAGCGGAACCCTTAACCACCACCACCTTCTACCGTTTGCCGCGTCAAAACCACCCGACCATCACCACCGCCAAGGTCCAGCGGGAGACCACGGCTCTGCTCTCTCTCAACCTCTACCTCCTCTTTGAAAACCCTGTTCTGTGTTCATATGTGAAGGGGTGGTGAGTACAGAGGCTGACATGTTTGGTGTTAAATACCCAGAATACCCTTCATTACTGTTCATTTACTTCAAAATTTAATATGTATGTATATGTATATAATTTCAATCTTTCAAAAGCTAATCTAGGCCAACAGTAGATTTTGGTAATTGGTGTTCCTAGTCACGATAAGGTCACCGTAACGACACATAAACCCCACTGTATATTAGTGGTACATGTAAAAAATCATGCACTACTCAGTTTTTAGCATATCTCTCAAGAATCATGCATACAAAAATACATGTACAGAACCGGTTTCTTTAACCTATCCCGATACTGAAACGATGCATGTCCTTCACTCAAACGGTACTATGATAAAATCGAGCCTTCCATGCACAAAACTGTCACCCAAAGTCCAAAAAGATAACGCGCCGTTAAAAACGTTGGGGACAGAACTGGCGCAAGGCGTTATCCTTTTGGACTGAAGTGCCACGTTTCAAGAATGTTGAGGACGGAACTGGCGCAAATTTTTTTTTTTTTTGGAATGAAGTGGCATTTTCCACCAACCACAGGGAGTCAGGGACGAAAATGACAGTTAACTCTAATCTTTAAAATGGCTTATGGGTACCCCTAATATATACATGTTTGCTGTACAAACATGAGCCTTTAGCTTGGTATACAAATTAGGTAAATCTAATATCATTAAACGTTCATGAAGTATCGAAAATTTACCCTTTGGAAGTGACTAGAATATCGAAAATTTACCCTTTGGAAGTGACTAGAATATTGTTGGGTTCAACTGCTCCTGCATCATGTCCTTTCCGGCTAATATTGCTTCTGAATTCTCATCATTCATGTGTCTTTTCAGACACCTTTCTGAAACTAACGCATCAAAAGAACACTCAAGAACATAGTGACTCTATTTAAAAAAAAACATACAATTTGGTTCATAATGAAAGATATCCACATAGAAACCATCAATTTGGCATTATGGCCCAGCGAGAAGTCAATTGTGAAACTTGACAAGCAAATTGGTCAGTTACTGGTAAAGAAATCTGGGCACATCAAAATTGAGAAGAAACAAACCTATTTGCAGGTGCTTGCATACTACACAAAGAACTAGATTGCTAATAAAACCCACGCCTAGACCTGGCAAACGGGTTGGGTTGGGTCGGGTCGGGTCATGGGTCAAAGCGGTTCGGGTCAAAATGGGCTCGGGTCAATTAAAAAAAGGGTTGTTTTCATGTTTTGGTTCGGGTCAAAACGGGTTCGTGTCGGAACGGGTTCGGGTCGGAACGGGTTTCGGGTCAGAACGGGTTTCGGGTCAGAACGGGTTTCGGGTCAGAACGGGTTTCGGGTCAGGTTTTTTTTTAACACAAAATTAGATACACTAAATGATATAAAAGCCATCACGTCAGGTACCAAGAAACCTCTTAATCCATATCAATACATCAGTTCACTAAAGTACATTAAATGATGTAAAGATTTAATAGATTTGGGTACTATTTCTTTCGATTAACATTTGGCAGCTATCAAACAGAAAGCATAGATTTATAATTACAAGAACACTAAAGGAGCATGCATCTTTAAGAAGCATCTTGCTGGAATTATCACATCAAAAGAACACTAAAGGAGCAAATACCTATTTGCAGATTCTCTTATTATGCTACATAACGATTTGGATACCTGATAAAATCCATAGCCTAAGAACAATGCATTGTTTTTTTTTTATCTCAGCAACAGTACCTGCGTGCAGTACTCTAAAGGGTTGAGCAGAAGAAGTGAAAAGGCAATATGATAGCATACTAGTAACCTTGTCTGAATTAGGATCAAGCTAAGACACCTACATAGTTATATTAAACTCAAACTACCATATAAATTGATAAACTTTGAAACATCATGTATCCAGAAGCAAAAAGTAAAACACAAAGAAGATGTCGCGGCTAGCTTTTACAAACTACCAAACACATGAACACCAAATAGAATTTGGTAGAGATTTCTTGCTTTCCGCATTTTGCAAGTTATAATCTTCATTTTACATCCCACAATTACTATCTCAGTTTCACTCCCAGTCGCACAACCTAGGATCGTTCAATAATTCTTTTGGCACAAGCTTACCGAACAACTTAAGCATACTTCTATCTAGTAAACCAGCTGCGATATGATCTATAAATAACGATAAAGTCGAAGCATCAAGTGAGTAACCTCTACCATCCATTTCCTGTAAAAGCATCTCCACATCATCATAGTGCCTGTTCTTTAGATATCCTTGGAGTAAAACACGGTAAGTAACATCATCTGGCGGGCAGCCACTCTCTTCCATTTTAAAAAACAACAACCTTGCTTCCCCCAATTGACCTCCCCGACAAAAACCACTGATCATCACGTTATATGTACGAACATTAGGTTGCAGGCCTTTATCAATTAGACCTTGGAAAAGAATCCTCGCAACATCTACTTTCCCATATTTTCCTGCACCATTGATGAGGATATTGTACACAACAATATCAGAATTAAGCTTGCTGTTACCCACCAAATGAAACAAAGAGAACGCATCCTCTACTAGATGGTTGTTGCAAAGACCCTCTAGAACTATTCGATAAGTGCATTGGTCTGGGATTTGGCCTTGTGCATGCATCTCATCAAAGAGTTTGCGCGCAGCTACACAACGCCCAACCTGAAAAAATCCTTGTATCATGGTGCTGTAAGTGACTACATCGGGTTTTAAACCTTTTACAATCATTTCATGAAACATTTGCATTGCCTCTTCTATATTCCGATTCTTGCAATAGCCATTCAATAAACTATTGTAAGTAACAACATCAGGAATGAGGCCTCTAAGTGTAATGGAATCAAAAATCTCCCTTGCTTTGATCATTTCCCCTCGAAGACAGTAACCATCAATAAGTGAGTTGTATGTCACTAAGTCTAGAGCCTTACCTCTCTCAATCATGATGCTGATAACAACCTCAGCTTCTTCTACTTTGCCTTCCTTGCAAAACGCATCAACTAATACATTAAAGGTATGTACATTTGGAGAAATGTTCTCATCCTCCATTTCTTTTAGCAGCTTTGAGGCCTCATCCCAACGACCTAACTTACAGAGACCACAAATTAAAGTGTTGTATGTGATGACATCTGGTAGAATGCCTTCCCTAAATACCATTTCTTTAAAGAGCTTGAAAGCATCATCTATCATTTTATCCTTGCAAAGACTATCAATGATGGTGTTGTACGTAACAATATTAGACTTGCAGTTTGTTTGTTCCATCAGCCTGAGCAAAGCAAGTGCTGTAACGTTGTTACCGAACTTGCAAAGGCCTTTAATCATTGTGCTGTACATAACAACATCAGGTTCACAAAGTTTTTGTTTGATGAGCTTCTTGAATAACATCTCTGCTTCAAGAATCCTATCTTCAAGGACGAGTCCGTCTAAGAGTGCATTAAATATGTAGACATCAGGTGCAATAGCTCGCCTAAAGCAACAGCCTAGGACTGCAAACCCGTCTTTGGAGCGATACAACTGGCAACAACACTTGATTGCAATGCTCATAGAATATTCATTAACAGGGACACCAAGGGAACACATTTGTTTGAAAAGGTCAAGAGAAGAAGAAAAATGTTTCATTTTAGTAACAGCATTCAACAACTGAGTGAAGTGAACAACAGATGGCAAAGGCTGTCTGTGTGACATTTCATCGAACAGTTCCAAGGCATCATTCAAGTTGGTAATTTTATGAATCAAAAAGGAAACATTGGAGTGAAGGGAAGCTTTGTGAGTACCGGATTGGAAAGATGAGAGAGAATGAAGAAGGAAGGAGTTGTTACCTCTGAATTTGATGAAAGCTGTGCGATTCATCATCGTCTCCGGCAGGGAAACGGAGTTGAAGCTTCAACCTAACTATCAAATGGCAGAAAGCATGTTCTTTTTGTATTTCTAAAAAAACTCAAAATACACACTCAAATCATTTTTTTTTTTTGCAGGTGTGACTCGTAAATATCGGGAGGTCTGGGTTCACGCTAGAGAGACCCCTATTCAGATCCCCAAACACACTCAAATCATGAAAACCTCGTTTTCCAAATAAAAGGGGTAGTCAGGCAAAGCAAAAGCGGTGATCAGAGACAACCAACCCATAAAGATATAGGGTAAAGTTCTTGTACAAATAATCTTAACATACTAAACATACAAATTGAAGGAAAACTCAAAAAGATAAGGTGGCATTTTTGTAATTATCAATAACTATCAAAGTTACTCTACAAATATACCTAAAAAAACCTAAACCCCCCCCCACCCCCCAAAAACCTAACCCCCTCACCCCCAAAAACCTAAAAAAACCTAACCCCCCCCCACCCCCCACCCCCAAAAACCTAAAAAAAAACCTAACCCCCCCCCCACCCCACCCAAGCTAAAATGCTAAAAACTAAACCCCCCAAAAAACCTAAAAAAAAAAAAAAAAAAAACACAAATTATTTTATTTTATTTTTTTAACATTTTTTATTAAAAAATCGCTACTTTTAGTAGCAGCCAAAAAATTTTTTTTTTTTTTTTTTTTTGCTAACGAAATGTAGCGATTTTTTAATAAAAAATGTTAAAAAAAATTTGTGTTTTTTTAGGTATTTTTGGTTGTAACTTTGATAGTTGGTGGTAATTACAAAAATGCCACCTTGTCTTTTTGGGTTTTCCTTCAATTTGTATGTTTAGTATGTTAAGATTATTTGTATTTGATCTTTTGCCTAAAGATATAATTGTCATTTATTACCTTACATTTTGTTATACAAGTTTTATCAAACTTGATCCATGATATCTTAAGTACAATATTCGATTATAAAGTTAATGTGATTCGTATACAAGGAGAGCATTTACACATGCATAAAAATCACCAAGAACATACAATATAGAGGTGGCAATCTTGACCCAAAGGCTTTCAAGTGGGTTAGTTTGGGTTGCTTTTAAAATTATATGGGCTAGTTTGGGTAAGATATTTTAACTAAACGGGTCACAACGTGGCGATTGAAATTCCATCTTGTTATTTTCGAGTCAAAGCGGGTCGACAACTTTAAAGAAATGGGTCGATGCGGGTTAGCACCTTAAAGAAACGGGCCAGATTTCGGATCAGAATGGGTTTCGGGCCGGCACAAGTATCCACACAAGACGGGTTACGGCACGAAATAGGTGTTGGATTGGAACGGTTTTAGTTCGAATTGAGTTTCGGACCGAGACGGGTTTTGGCACGTGGCGGGTTTTGGATCAGAACGGGTCAGTTCGGATCGGGTTCGGGCCGACATGGGTTTCCGCACGGGACGGGTTTCGGATCGCAATGGGTTTTAGGCCGACACGAATTTCCGCACGGGACGGGTTTCGGATCGCAACGGGTTTTATGCCGACACGGGTTTCCGCATGGGACGGATTTCGGATCGCAATGGGAACAGACATTACTTTTTAAGTGTGAACATTCAAGTGTGAACATTACTCTAGCTGATGATCGACCACCACCCTACGATCCATCAACATGTTTTAAGTGTGAACATTCAAGTGTCCATTGGCATAACACATCTTCATATGTATATGTTAAAAAATGGATGTACCTCTACTGATATTGTACCATATTTGAAGCCATTGACATTTCACTGTAATCCTGATAATTACTATAATTAGTAATTTAGCATACCATAGTCGATACAAACACCAAAAGTTTCCAAGACTATCTGATGCTTTATGCAATGAATTAGGTTGCAATCCCATGTGTTTACACGTTGATAAATGTAATATTATATAATATAATGGTTCGAAAGGCATATATCGATGGCAAATTGGTTGTTATCTCTCCCTTCTGGTCATAGTCCGTATGTCAGACCCAACAATCTTCAGGTTCCTACGGATCTATTTTCAAATTTCGTGATATTTTGAATTTTGTGATATTTTTTTAATATCGATATCTGTTTGCAACAGATCCTCAACAAACCGATCTTTTAAACCAAACCTGTTTCGGTCGACCGGTTATCACAGTTGATAAAGATAAATAATGGTTTCAGTTTACTTTAGAGGAAGCCTTTTATCTATGCTTTTCTCAAACATGTATCAAGATAGATAGTAGACAGTGATCATCATGCAAAATCAGACAACGAGTTATGGTGGTATACGGTTTCGAAACAGCCATCTTTCGTTCACAGTTTCAAGGCTTATTCTCATCTACGGGCCAAGAATTGACTTTTGATTTTAACAGTAGTTAAGTTTGTTAATATATTCAGTTAGGCAGGTTAGTTAGTACATAACCCCTTGATGTACAATCGCTCTTTTTTTAAAGAAAGCAACTTTTAACCAACCCGACCCAAAACCCATTCTGACCCGGACCCGTTTCAACCCGAACCTGTTCCGACCCGAACCAAAACAACCATTTTTTTGTAATTGACCCGTTTTGACCCATGACCCGACCCGACCCGAACCAACCCGTTTGCCAGGTATCAAGGTAGTTACATTTGTAACATTCGTTTATAATCTTCAAAACAAGGAGCTATGAACCTTGTCCATCTCTTCCTCGCTCGTGAGATAATCCGAGATTTCAAGAAAAGCTCAATGAGTCAATTCTGAATTCTCATCAATCATGCGTTTTTGAATTATGATCCAGTGCAGACTAGCAATCCTCGTTTGAATTATGATCAAGCTATGGTATACACATTGTTATATAAAAATGGAACTAGCTTTCACAAACTAGCAACATATCATTAAACCATAGTTGTTAATCGCGAATAGCGACAAATAGCGATAAGGTACCTATATGCTACATAGCGAATAGCGATGCACTAGAATTTTTTTTAAAAAAAAATTATATGTATATTATATCAAAATACCCTGGTATATACGCAATTTTACATGTATATTTAACAAAAACCTAAAATCCAACTATTTTTAGCTATATTTAACAATTTTTATATTAAAAAAATAAAATAAATAAAAGTAATCCTGCTATTTATGGCTACATACCTTGTAGCGACCTTCGACCTATATGCTATGCTATTCGCTATAGCGACCATAGCGACCGCTATTGACAACTATGCATTAAACTACAACAAACAAAAATGTATAAGCATTGTGAATTCACTAAATGGACAATGTTTAGTGACCACACACATGTAAAACCACACATCTAGGAACCAAACACATAACAACCAAATAGAATTTTAGCAGGTTAGTGTAAAAGCTTCAATTATTTAAAGGCTTAAACATATTGCAACGGTCTAAACTTCATTTATTTATAAACTACAGAACCCAGCCATCCTATTGTGACTTTATCAGAGATGAATACCTTTTCCTCATGTCAAGCATTCTACATTTTGTAAGTTATAATCTTCATTGTTTATCCCACAATTACCGTCTCAGTTGCTCTCCCAGGCGCACAACCTAGGATCGTCCAACAATTCTTTTGGAACTAGCTTATTGAACAACTTAAGCATACTTCTATCTAGTAAACCAGCTGCGATATGATCTATAAATAACGATAAAGTCGAAGCATCAAGCGAGTATCCTCTTGCATCCATTTCCTTTAAAAGCATCTCTACATCATCATAATGCTTGTTCTTTATGTTGGTGCACTTGTGTCTGTACTTTGTCTGTATTCGGTCTTATGTAACGATGTCCTGATTTGTGTTGTAAGTTGACCAAGTCAACCATCCTCCGGTTTGACTTGGACAACAGATTGTATGTTGAGAGATGTTCTGATCGAAGGATGATGTAGAGATCGAAGGATAATTTGGATCCTTCGATCTCATCGAAAGATATGCTTCGAACGATAGACCTCGAAAGACTATCCTTCGAGGTCCCTGCTTATCCTTCGAAAGCATTGTATCCGAAAGATGATCCTTCGGCCCATCTTTCGGATCCTTCGACCAGACCTGCTGAGCTGGGTATATATACCCATGCATGTGTTGAGTTTCGGCAGACAGACACACAGACAGAAAGAGAGAGTATTCTTTGAGAGCATTCTGTCCAAACTCACACACACATCTTAGAGAGTTTATAGAACACTTCTGTAAACATTGAGCTTGTAACCGAACCCTCATTGCATTAATACAAGTTGTGTTAATCGGTGAACTTGTGTGTTTGTTTCTCTACTTGCTACTAACTCGGTTTGCTTGCTAGCTTGGATTCCGCACTCGCTAGTAGGTTTGTATAACAAGGTTTAGGTTCGTAATCCTCCGCGAAACAGGGACCTACAAGTGGTATCAGAGCCTCGCTCTTTACCTTGTTTAAAACCGGGTTTTTACAAGTTGTGGTGTGTTGAAACACTTGGTTTTGCACCTGTTTTTACTTGTTTTCTTGCTTTTTCTTTGAGTAAAAACGTGTCTAAACTAACCGGGAGTGTTTTAAGTGGGGTTGGGTAACTTGAAAAATTGTTTTAAGTGATTTTGTATTTTCCGGTTAAGTCTCCGGTTAACATTCCGGTGACTGGTGTTGAAGATAAGGATTTCATTTTTGGCAAAATTTTCAAAGTTGGTGGGAAAGTACGTCTGACCATACCTTTTGCCGAAAGTTGACCTTACCAACCTGTCACCTTTTCACCAACCCATCACTTTGTGTCAGTGTGTCAGAACATATCGAAAGATATCTTTCGACATCGAAAGATCATCCTTCGATATCTTTCGATCAAGAAGGGCTCGAAAGATTTATATCCTTCGACCCGTCCCTCGAAGTTCGAAATATATCTTTCGATCAGGGAATCTTTTCGAAAGATAGTTGTTTTATCTCGAAAGATAAGGACCTTTCAAGTGTGAATCTTTCGAGATTTTGAGTCTTTCGAAGCCAGTGCTCGAAAGTCAACAGTGATCCTTCGAACACTGTTGATCATTCGAACAAGTGTGATCCTTCGGAAGTTAGCTATTCGAAAGATAAGTGTCCGAAAGATAGGGATTTAACACGAAAGATAAGGATCTTTCAAAAGGGGAATCCTTCGTGTTCTTGAGTCTTTCGAGATCATTGTTCGAGAGTCAACAGTAATCCTTCGAGTACTGTTGATCCTTCGAACAAGATTATATCTTTCGATTGTGATCTGTTTATTGTTAACAATTTTCTGTGATTTCAGATCTTTCGACCAGGATCTTTCGGTTGTGTATCTTTCGGATCTTTCTTACTTAGCATTTATTTTGCTTATCTATCATGAATCCGAGTTGGTGGGGAACTCCGGCTCCAGACAATGGTGAATATACAAGATCAAATGTCACTCCTTCATGGTGGGGTACATCGGCTTCAGACGATGGAAAATACACGAATACCAGGTCATCTCCTTTATGGGCCGAGTCGCCGGTATCGACATCTTCTCAGGGAAATCAATGGGCTTTGGTATCGAATCAAACTCCGAGCATTCAAAGTATTCTACTAAGCGAAAGTGAATCAGGAAGTTTGAATCGACCTCCAAAGTTGATGCATTTGAATGAATATCCAGGATGGGTTGAGAGATTTAAAACATATGTTCTTGGTCAAAATACGGAACTGTGGATACGTTTCACCACAGATTTCGATCAAGCCATAGAGGTTGCTGCTTCAGATTCTACTACGTTTGCTGATCTTCCAGAAGATAAAAAGAAAACCTATGATCTGGAAAAGAAGGCATACGCCATTCTCACTCAGGCGTTGAGCAAGGATATCTACCATCAGTTTGTCAGCTTCAAGACAACAAAGAAGTTATGGGATGGATTGAAAAACAGAGGAGTGGGAAATGCAGCAACACGTCAAATGCGTCATGATCTTCTCAAGAAAGAATTCGAAGGCTTCACTTGTATGGATAAGGAGTCCTTGGGAGATATGACAAGCCGATTTTATCATCTGCTTACGGAATTGGATAATTACAGTGTAGTGACAACTCAAGCTGAAGTTGTGAAGAAGTTTGCTGATGCTTTGCCTCCTCAATGGAGTAGTTTCTTGGAAATCCTGAAGTACAACGGGGTGTTGAGGACCACTAATATCAACGAATTCGTTCAACTGTTGGAAAACAAGGATCAGGAGGAAACATTGAAGGCGAAGAGAGTTCCATTGCCACAGAATCCAGAAATGTACTGTGGAACTTCCAATTCTTCGTCTGCAAGAACCGGTTCACATGCTCCACTTCAAACAGCGTTTGTCACAAGCACAGATTGTTTTGGCAATCCAATACAAGTTCCTGTTAAGCCACCTCCCACCACAGACATGTATGGAAATCCAATCCAACCACCTCCACCTCCTCCTGCTCAACAACAACAACGTGCATGTTATGGAGGAACATCATCTGCTGGTCAACAATCAAAGTCAAGTACAGTACAGCTCGACACGTCAAGCTTCTCTAAAATCAGTGTAGAAGTGGCTAAGGAACACATGGAGCTGCTTAACACTGTAGTGAGCGCGTACTGTGGGTTGATAGAAGGTCAGATTGGCAACATTAATCTGACACAAGAAGATTACAGGCAGATTGATAAAGAGGAGATGGACTTGATGGACATCAAGTGGGCCTTTGCGAGTGCTGTGAGAAGAGCAAAGGATTGGATGGAGAGTACTGGAAGAACCAGCTTGGAAAGTAAGCGAGATACCAAGTATGGGTTCGATAAGCAGGCCGTTAAATGCTTCAACTGTGGTGAACGGGGTCACTTTAAACGGGAATGTACAAAGCCAGCCCAGCACGGAAATCAAAATCCCTTCAGAAACCAAGGCAATCGGCAGAACAGAAACAATGATCGTACCATGGTACCCGTCAACAACCAAACCAACCGGGCACTTGCGGTTCAGGTAGATGAAGGTTGTGACTGGTCAATCCAGTTGGGTGGTGATGCTCCAGATGGAACAGCATGTTTTGCTCAGATTGTGAAGGAGCTAGTTCACACCAGTGGTGGAGAATCTTCTGCCAGTGGTGGTGAATCGTCTGAAGATGAAGACTCTTCTGGGTACAGCAGAAGTGTTGATGAAGAATCATCCAATTCTGGTGATGATCATGTGGGTGAGACATCGAATGCAGCTATCGATGCAGATATTGATGAACTCTTGGAGGAAGCTGCAGCAGAAACTCAAAGAAGATCTATTCTGGTGGATCAAGCTGCTTATACTTCGTCTTCTCTCCATTCAGCCTTTATGGCTAATGTCGACGGTTCATCAAGTCAGGTATGTGTCGATGAACCCACTGCTGTTAATTGTGATGAATGTGCTAGGATGCATGCTAGATGTGCTGAAATGGAGAAAAGTATGTCTGAGTTGCAAGGCAAACATGATGCTTTACAAGCTAGTTTGTTTGACTTGCAAGACAAACATACTACTGTGAATGAGAATCTGAGTGACTTGCAAAGTAAGCATGACGCTTTGCAAGAAAAATATGATGTGACCTTTCTCCACAATCAGAAATTGACTGTGGACCTCTCTAAATGCACAGAAGCCAACATGTTTTATGAAAACCATGAAAAAGAATTTAAGTCAGTAATTGAAACGTTAAAGAAGGATAAAACTGAACTGACTAAAATGGTTTCAAGAAAACAAACTGATATTAATTTGTATATATCTCGCCTTGAGAGTATGCAAAAAGAGATGGCTTGTGTGAAAACCGAAAGTGATGCGATCCAACTCAAGCTAGACAGTTATTTGAGTTCTAGCTATGTGTTAGATCACATCATTGACGTTCAGAAGGAAAAGAGAGATGTCACATGCATAGGGTACAAGAAGTGTCCACCACCAGTGAGACATAATTATGACGCCATGCCTGATGAAGAGGACAGAGTTTTCTTTGAACCTTCTGTGCCTCTAGATGTTAAGGAGTTTGCTGCAGGACTTGGATACCAAAAGGAAGTATCCTCAGATTCAGATGTGTCAGCAGATACATTTGTGAGTGCTGAACAGAATCAAGATCCTCCAGTTGTGATTGAGGATGCTGATTCGTCTGATGATGAATCTGATGATACTGTCCCAGCAAAGTCTGATGCGGTAGTCAAAAATGAGGACATACCTCTTGAGAATCACATTCTATGTGATCCCCCTGTCAAACCCGCTAAGACTGTTGCAACTGAGTCCTCGTCTGAGAAGAAGTCGGAGAGTGTGAATTTGCTGTACACTCTAGTTGGTGATGATAAAATTTACTCAGACAAAGATTTTCCCATTAAGAATGTTAATCAATCCTTAATCTGCAAAGTCTTTGAGAATTCGACGAGTAAGTTCTTGGGAAAGGCAGGACCTAAAGTTACAGTTACACAGTGTCCTCCTATTCCAAAAGCTGAAATTCGAAAGCAATTTGGTAACAAGAAACTGCCAACAGTACCAACACAGCAAAATCACACCAAACCCAAAGGTAAAACACCGGCTCAAGCTAACAAGAAGCCGAACCAAAAGAAGAAGAAAAATGTTAACTTTGTGAAATCGACGGGAACAGACAAAATTGAAAAGTTTGAAAATCAATCTAACTTAGATTTTGTCAAGAAAGCTTTTGTCGAGAAAAGAAATGAACCAAGTAGTTCAAAACCTAGTACCTCGGGTTCACAAAGTTCAACATCATCGGCTAGACGATCACATGATTCTTCGGGGTTTGTAGAACGAAGATCATGTTTTGAGTGTGGAACCATTGGGCACATTATTAGAAACTGCCCATATCTTCATAAGCAGAAAGGAAAGGTTGATGATCCCCGTGGTAAGACTGACCGTAAGCCATCTGTTTCCACAAAACAAGATCCCCGACTTGTAAAAGAAAGGGAAAAGAAACAGAAACGGCAACAGGTCAAGAAAATTGAAAAAGCGATTAAAACCGATGTGGTTCATAAACAATCTGTTGTTGTAAAACCAGAAAATTCTAAAACTTCAAATCATCAAGAAGTTAAAATTTTAAAGAAAAACACTGGTGAAACCAAACAGACTTGGAAACCAAAAACGGTTGTTGAATCAGGGGGACCATCACAATTCACCAACCATCAAAGACAAGAAGTTATTGTCATTGATGAAAATGGAAGACCCAAGACCACAATGGCTTGGGTCCCCATCTCCAACTAATTCATTTGAGTTCATGTGCAGGGTGCTTCAGGAGGAACTATCAGTAGTCATTGGATTGTTGATAGTGGGGCATCCAGGCACATGACAGGCGACATGAAGCTTCTCTACGACGTTAAATCTATTAGAGGAGGTTATGTTGCTTTTGCTGGAGATAAAGGTGGATACATAACGGGTGAAGGAATGATATCTAACGGGATTGTCAGCTTTGACAAGATCAATTTTGTGCAACAACTTGATCACAATCTTCTTAGTGTTTCTCAAATTTGTGACAAGAAATTTTCAGTACACTTTGATGCTAATGGATGTTATGTGCTGAAACCCGGCTTCAAAATTCCAAAAGAATGGATTCTCTTATCGGCTCCAAGGATAAATGATTTGTACGTCCTTGACATGAGCCAGGCTATTACTACGTCTGCACAAGCAACTTGTTTCGTTTCCAAAGCCACAGAAAAAGACACTATCTCTTGGCACAGACGAATGGGTCACATTCACTTACGCAAAATGAATCATTTGGTTTCAAATGAATTGGTGAATGGTGTTCCCCTCAAAAATTTCCATCTTCAAGACATCTGTGTTTCGTGCCAGAAAGGAAAGCAAACAAAGAAGAAGCACCCTACAAAGAAGATCAACACAGTGGCAGTTCCTCTTGAACGTTTGCACATGGATTTGTTCGGTCCTGTCAAGCACAAGAGTATTCGGGGTGATCAATACTGCCTCGTGGTTACTGATGATTATTCAAGATTTTCTTGGGTTGCGTTCATGGCACACAAGAGTGAAACCTTCGGCATTATCAAAAACTTGATCATTCAGATTGAGAATTTATATAAGTTGAAGGTTAGGCGGATACGTAGCGACAATGGTACTGAATTTAAAAATCATTCCATGACGGAGTTCTGCACTTCAAAAGGTATTCTTCATGAGTTTAGTGCAGCTTATACTCCCCAACAGAATGGTGTCGCTGAACGTAAGAACCGCACATTGATCGAGACTGCTAGGACAATGTTGGTAGAGTCACAGTTACCCATTCCATTCTGGACTGAAGCTGTGGCCTCTGCATGTTACACATTGAACAGAGTCCTTACAGTCAAAAGACACAACAAGACCTGCTTTGAGCTTCTTCAAAAACGGAAACCAGATTTGTCTTATCTAGAACCGTTTGGAGCTCCATGCACTATCATCGATCCTAATGGAAAGTTTGGGGCAAGAGCAATTGATGGATACTTTCTTGGGTATGCCACTCCCAACTTACGAGTCTGGAATCTAGAGACTAAAAGGGTCGAGGAATGGTCTGAGGTCAGAGTACAAAGGCACACTTTGCCAGTCAAAAATCCGGGTCAACCTTGGATGTTTGAGTACGATGACTTCTTCAATTCGATCCATGTTGAAGCCGTTGAAGAAAATGCTGCGGCTAGGATGTTTTTCGAGAGTAACAATGCAACAGATTCACCGGTGGTTCGTCCGATTCTTGTTAATCAAGAACCATCTTCTTCGGTGAACAACAATACTCTCAACAATGAGGATTTTCATGATGCTAACGAATTGAACGAATCTTCAGAGGATGATGAATTTCTAGATGCAGATCAAGAAGCTCCTACAACAGCAGTTCATGGTACTTCAGAGGGTACTCCTCCAGTGGAAACACATAGAACAGCTGAGACTACTGCATCATCCTCTTCGTCAATTCCGGGTCTTGAATTGGTTGTTGATCTTAATCTTAACAACCTGGGTATAAATGTTCCAGTTCCAGACAATCCAGAAACAAGGATTCATAATACCCATCCTCAACAAAACATCATTGGAAATGTGCAAAGTGGCGTACAAACAAGAAACATGTTGCGAAACAACAACAATGCAGGCTTGTATGCAGCTATTCGAGAATCCGGGCAACAAAACGACTGGTCCTTCGCGTGTTATGTCTCACAAGAAGAACCAAGAACGTGGAAAGAAGCCTTGAAAGATAATGCTTGGGTTGAAGCAATGCAGGAAGAACTGCAACAATTCCAGAAGCTGGGTGTCTGGAAACTAGTAGAGAAACCTGCTGGATACAAGAAGATTGGTACCCGTTGGGTTTTCAAATGCAAAAAGGATGACCGCGGAGTTGTTATCCGAAACAAAGCTCGTTTAGTCGTTCAAGGTTTTCGTCAGATTGAAGGGATCGACTACAACGAAGTCTATGCACCAGTGGCACGTCTCGAAGCAATTCGAATCTTTCTAGCCTATGCGTCCTTCAAAGGATTCAAGGTTTATCAGATGGACGTGAAAAGTGCATTTTTACATGGTGTGGTTGAAGAAGAGGTGTACGTCGAACAGCCTCCAGGTTTTGAAGATCCTATTCATCCCGATCGGGTTTGGTTGCTCAACAAAGCTCTTTATGGTCTTCATCAAGCCCCACGAGCTTGGTATGCAACCTTATCTCACTATCTGCTGGAGAACGGTTTTCGTAGAGGTCTTATCGACTGTACTCTTTTCATCAAGGAACAAGATGGAGATCTTCTTCTGGTACAGGTATACGTTGATGACATTATTTTTGGTTCTACTAATGATGTCTTGTGTAGGGAATTCGAGCGCATTATGCAGGATAAATTCGAGATGAGTGCTATGGGGGAAATGACCTTCTTCTTGGGCCTACAAGTACAACAAACGGAGTCTGGGATATTCATCCATCAGACTAAATATGTTGGTGACATCTTGAGCCGGTTCCAGATGTCTGATGCAACGCCCATTGGTACCCCATTGCCAACTAATCACGGAATTACTCCAGACTTGAATGGAGAAGCTGTTAGCCCTTCTATCTATCGCGCCATGATCGGATCTCTCATGTACCTCACAGCATCAAGGCCAGACATAATGTACCCAACGTGCCTGCTTGCTAGATATCAAGTTAACCCGAAGGCCTCACATCTTGCTGCTGTTAAAAGGATTTTTCGTTATTTGAAGGCGTACCCTGACACCGGTCTGTGGTACCCTAGGGATAATAACTTTGAATTGGTAGCCTTCAGTGATTCTGATTTTGGCGGATGTAAAATCGACGGCAAGTCCACAACGGCTGGATGTCAGTTTTTAGGAAATCGCCTAGTCACATGGCAGTGCAAGAAGCAGACGTGTGTAGCTACATCAACATGCGAAGCTGAATACATTGCTGCCTCAAGTTGTTGCTCCCAAGTTCTTTGGATCCAACAACAAATGCGGGACTACGGTTTTGAATTCCTAACTACTCCTATTTACGTTGATAATTCTGCTGCTTTAGATATCACTAGAAATCCTGTGCAGCATTCAAAGACCAAACACATCGAAATCAAATATCACTTCATACGTGATTGCTTTGAGAAAAGGCTAATCGATGTTGTTAAGGTCCACACCGATGACCAACGTGCCGACTTATTTACCAAAGCTTTTGACAAATCAAGATTTGACTTTTTATTATTGGTAAACGGCATTAAGGTCAAGCAAGAGTAAAACCAACATCGGAAAATCATTTTTGTAAATACCTTTGTGTTTTTAAATTTATCTTAGTTTGTTGATTTTAGGGGGAGTAAATCCAAAAATCGGAAAATCCAAAAACATCGAAAAATTCAAAAACACAAAAACAATAGAAAAACAAAAATGAGTTTCCTGGCGAGCAAAAGAGAAAATGATAGTACATCAGTGGTCTATCCAAACCTCTTTAAACCTTAAAATGCAAAACGATAAGCAGCTCTATATAAGATGTATCGGTAGGCTCACAATCATTTTAAAGTGTGCAGGGTGATATAAATCTTAATCGACTGAAGATCAGGTGGGAACCATTCATTGGCATATGGTCTTAGTACCGAAATTTCGTTTGATAGATTGCCGAGGTTCTGAGATATTCGGTCTTTATGCTGCTTATCATCTGGGTATCATGGTTGTATCTTTTACCGAAAAATAACGGGGACGCAAGTCTAGATCTTCCATGATACTATACATACGTGTACATATTGCATACTGCATTCGACCTCAATAAGTGATAAACAATCACATGTCCATATCAAATAAGTGATAAAATATCACATTTATCCGGGTGTCAAGTTCGTCTCTCTGCTGTACGGAAGTACTGACCTGTTCACGGACTTGCACCTGTGCCCTCATGCATACGAAAATCAAGTTCCTCATCAATAAGTGATTATATCACATAGGACTTGTTTTCAAAACAAAATAAGTGAGTATCTCACAATTTTATACGGTCAAACAGATGATAATCGGTATACTCACCGGTAAGATGAACACTCGTGCATACCTTGATACGGGAATGTGTCGTGATGTGGATGAACACCGGTCGGTAAGTATAAATCATACCTTAACGTATCCTCTAAACATGATTACATCTGATAAGTTGAGCTTAAGTGGACAACAATACCGATAATTGTTATAGGATGCTTATCTTAATGTTAACTAACTAAACAACAAGAGTGTTTTGGCATGACCGTACACTGATATGATTCTCTTACCCTCGAAACTCGCAAAAAGAATGTTTGTATATATTTATTTACTGCTTAACTTTTATTATTTCTTTTAAACAGTTTCGTCGTTTGGTGCATATCAGCACGACATTAGCGGTGATGTCGTTTGATAACACTCAAAGGATTTTAAATTGTTGTCTTTTAATTTCAAAAATACCAAAAAGATTTTAGGCTTGTTTTAATATAAACTTTATAAAAGCCAAAAAGATTTTATTTCTGCTTTATTTTCGATCGTACGATGTTGGAGCTCAAGTCTTCGTTACCTGAAACCTGACTGAAAACCAAACTGACTAAATCTTCATAAACGGTCGAAATTTGCATGTTTTGAAAGTTAAAAACTAAAATTGACAAATTTTATTAAACTTTCAAACTGTCGGACGGTGTTTGATTTTGACATGGTCACTCGTGTGTCATTTGTTTATACTATTCCAAGCAGTTGTTCTCATTACGCGTTTAGATTTCTTGCATGTGCAGATTCTAAAGGCTAGGAGAACATGGTCGATGACAAGCCTTGGAATGAAGACACGACGAGAAGGCGCTCAAAAGATGAAGATGATCGAGTTGCCGCTGGCCATCATCAACACCACAAGGATCTCACTTCATAAAGATAAAGTCTTTTCACGAGCATAACTCAAGGGGGAGCTTATGTTAAGGGGGAGTTTGTCAACACACTTCCTACATGATACGGGTAGTTTGTTGATACACTTTCTACTTTCAAGACGTGAAGACTTTGAAGATCCTCCGACATTGAAGACATGATAGGACATCAGAGTTTTGAAAACCTGAAGACCAAAGACCGTCGAAGTTCAAGACGAGTCTACACTTTTAGAAGAACAAGACAAAGCTTAGAGATCAAAGACAAAGCTACAGCCAAGGGGGAGTTTGTTGGTGCACTTGTGTCTGTACTTTGTCTGTATTCGGTCTTATGTAACGATGTCCTGATTTGTGTTGTAAGTTGACCAAGTCAACCATCCTCCGGTTTGACTTGGACAACAGATTGTATGTTGAGAGATGTTCTGATCGAAGGATGATGTAGAGATCGAAGGATAATTTGGATCCTTCGATCTCATCGAAAGATATGCTTCGAACGATAGACCTCGAAAGACTATCCTTCGAGGTCCCTGCTTATCCTTCGAAAGCATTGTATCCGAAAGATGATCCTTCGGCCCATCTTTCGGATCCTTCGACCAGACCTGCTGAGCTGGGTATATATACCCATGCATGTGTTGAGTTTCGGCAGACAGACACACAGACAGAAAGAGAGAGTATTCTTTGAGAGCATTCTGTCCAAACTCACACACACATCTTAGAGAGTTTATAGAACACTTCTGTAAACATTGAGCTTGTAACCGAACCCTCATTGCATTAATACAAGTTGTGTTAATCGGTGAACTTGTGTGTTTGTTTCTCTACTTGCTACTAACTCGGTTTGCTTGCTAGCTTGGATTCCGCACTCGCTAGTAGGTTTGTATAACAAGGTTTAGGTTCGTAATCCTCCGCGAAACAGGGACCTACACTTTAGACATCCTTGGAGAAGAACACAGTAAGTAATATTATTTGGTGGGCAGCCACTCTCTTCCATTTTAAGAAACAACAACTTTGCTTCCCCCAATTGACCTTCCCGACAAAAACCACTGATCATCACGTTATATGTACGAACATCAGGTTGCAAGCCTTTATCAATTAGACCTTGGAAAAGAATCCTCGCAACTTCGACTTTCCCATTTTTGCCTGCACCATCAATGAGAATGTTGTACACTGCAATATCAGAATTAAGCTTGCTGTTACCCACCAAATAAAACAAAGAAAGCGCATCCTCTACTAGATGGTTGTTGCAAAGGCCATCTAAAACTATTCCATAAGTGCACTGGTCTGGGATTTGGCCTTGTGCATGCATCTCATCAAAGAGTCTGCGCGCAGCTACACAACGCCCAACCTGAAAAAATCCTTGTATCATGGTGCTGTAAGTGACTACATCGGGTTTTAAACCTTTTACAGTCATTTCATGGAACATTTGCTCAGCCTTCTCAATATTCAGATTCTTGCAATACCCATTCAATAAACTACTGTAAGTAACAACATCAGGAACGAGACCTCTAAGTGTCATTGAATCAAAAATTGTTTTTGCTTTGATCATTTCACCTCGAAGACAGTAACCATCAATAAGTGCGTTGTATGTCACTATGTTTGGAACCTCACCTCTCTCAATCATGATGTTTATAGCAGCCTCAGCTTCTTCTACTTTACCTTCCTTGCAAAAAGCATCAACTAATACATTAAAGGTCTGCACATCCGGAGAAATGTTCTCATCCTCCATTTCTTTTAGCATCTTTGAGGCCTCATCCCAACGACCTAACTTACAGAGACCACAGATTAAAGAGGTGTATGTGATGACATTTGGTAAAATTCCTTTTTCAAATACCATTTCTTTAAAGAGCTTGAAAGCATCATCCATCATTTTATCCTTGCAAAGACTATCAATGATGGTGCTATATGTAACAATACTAGGCTTGCAGTTTTTTTGTTCCATTAGCCTAAGCAAAGCAAGTGCTGTAACGTTATTACCGAACTTGCAAAGGCCTTTAATCATTGTGTTATACATAACCACATCAGGTTCACAAAGTTTTTGTTTGATGAGCTTCTTGAAGAACATCTCTGCTTCAAGAATCCTATCTTCTAGGACGAGTCCATCTAAGAGCACACTAAATATGTACACATCGGGTGGAATAGCTCGCCTAAAGCAGCTTCCTAGGACTGCAAAACCATCTTTGGTGCGATTCAACTGACAACAACACTTGATTGCAATGCTCAATGTGTATTTATCAAGAGGGACACCAAGGGAACACATTTGTTTAAAAAGATCAAGTGCATAAGTAAAATGTTTCATTTTGGTAACAACATTCAACAACTGAGTAAACTTAACAACAGATGGCAAAGGGTGTCTGTGTGACATTTCATCGAACAGGTTCAGGGCATCATTTAAGTTGGTAATTTTATCAAACAAAGATCGATTTGAGGAAACACTGCGAGTATCGGAATGTAAACCTATGTGGAAAGATGAGAAAGGGGTTTCGGAATGAAGAAGAAAGGAACTGGTGGTGAAATTACCTCTGAATTTGATGAAAGCTATGCGATTCATCATCTTCGGTAGCAAACAGAGTAGAAGCCTTCACCCTATCTATGAAATGTTACAAAGCATGTTGTAGTTTAAGGGGTGTTTCTCTTATCTTTTTCAAACTCTATGGTTTTTTTGGAAAATTTAGGGCATCTTTGGCTAAGCTTTTCCAACCCATTAACCCAACTTATGACTTATTGGCTTAGACCGTAGGATATGGTGGGGCGTAGGTTTAGGGCATGGGTTGACACGTGGAGTTCGAGCCCCCCGCTGGTGAGTGACGTGTCCGTGGGGTATGGCGGGGCGTGGCTAGCCCGTGTGGGTTGGCCAGGTTTATTAAAATTAAAAAAAAAACCTAATATTATTATTAAAATTTCCTAAAAATTACAAAATTCTACCAAAAAAGGATTACAAAAAAAAGCCTAAAGCGTTAGGTAGATTTCGAAAAGGGCGAGCTTGTCAAACGGCTTCCGTTCCTTGCCCCGGAACTCGATGTTGGCCACTGCCACCCGGTCTTCGTGACTTATATCACCGCTCGGGACGCTGTCGTAGTAGGCTTTAAAACGATCGAGCTTCGGTCGTAGCTCGCGCCATTTGTGTTGGCACGCGTTTAAATTGTGCTGGTCGTTTCCCACGTTGTGCTAGTAGGTAGTGAAAGCTTCCGGCCAATAACGGGTCTCATCGGGTTGGCGGCCCTTCATCGCGTCCACGACGCTCATGACAAGGGCTAGCTCTTCCTCGTGCGTCCAAGAGGCCATCGATCAACTGTGTGGGTAGCGGTTCGGGTAGGTGGAGTGACTTGGGTTGGGGTAGCGATGTGGACAACGGTGGGGTTGGGGGTTTTATAGCGAGTTGGCTGAACCTCTTGGCTTGGCCAAACGATTATATTTTGAAATTTAAATGTAGCCGCTATGACATAGCCAACAAGTGAATAGGAGCCGACCACGTAGGACCGCTAGGCATGCCCAACGACCGGGCTGAACCCCCGCCCAAGGGGCCACGCCCAAACCCAAGCCTACCCGGGGTGGTGACTTGGGCGTTTGTACCCAACCCACGCCCCATACCCCATAGTCTTAATCAAAAAGCTAAAAAAAGAGTTTTAGTATTTGGGAAACCTAAAAGTCCTTTTCAAAATGAGTTTTTGAAAAGGAGAAAAAGTTATCAAAAAGTCATTTTTGAGAAGTTAGGGGCTTGTGACATTTTGATCACTTCATAACTTTTCAAAGATCAAATTACCAGATTACCCCTGATTTAACACTTCTTATATTATTGACTTATGAAAGAATGTCCCTTTTAGTCATTTTCATCGATAAGCTAAGCCAAACACTTTTTAAAAAACAACTTATTGACTTATTGACTTTCCCACCCCATAAGCTAATCCAAACACTTTTTTTTTAAAACTCAAATAAGCTTAGCCAAACATGCCCTTAATAAGTCATAATATAATAGAGTGACTTATTGACTTTTACCCTCATATACACTTTCAATCCCACACATCATTTAACTTTTAAAAAAGTCAATAAGTTATAAGTTGCAAAAATAAGCAATCCTAAACACCCTCTAAATAAGTAACAAAAAAGATGAAACGGCTCTTCACCTATTCGGGTCATGTCGTATCGCGCAACAGGTATGGGACTTTATCAGCGGATGATGTAGGATTAAGCCTATTTTTGTGTTGGATTTAAAAGATTTAGCAAACTTACATAACCACAATCGTGAGTCGAAGAACTGGAAAACGCTGGTAAATTTGATCATTCAAACAACAATCTGGAGTATATGGAAATGTCGAAACTGTGTGATTTTTTACCAAAAACAGGTCATCGTGGCAAACTTAATTGAGGAAGTTAAAGCTATTGCCTTCTTATGGTTCCGGAGCAGAACGAAATGGCACGATCTCACCTGGGAAACATGGACTTCTTTTGATTTAGCATGTTTGGGTTTGTAATTTATATTTTGGTTGCTCTATGTTTTTGGTGGTCTAGTTAACAAGATGTTAACCTGCTCACTTTTTGGTGTATAAAATCTTTTTGTTGGCCTTTCAAAAATAAAGTTTAAATAACTTGTGTTCGTGCCAATGAGGTAGTGTTAGAGTGGGTGGGAAAAGAATTGGTGTTCCTTATGACCCAGGTTCGATTATAACTCTCCTCGTTATTTTCTGCGGCGTCCAGGTGAAGAGCGAATACGGGTGGCACCGGTTCGACTTGGATGAGAGGCGAGGTTTTACCGATTATTCAACTGTCGTGCCTTCGGGTGGGTGAAGGTCGGGTTTCCGTGCATCTGGGGAGAGCCAAGAGGCTGGCAGCGGTCGAGTAGTCGACCTTGGCCATAGCGCCCAGTGTCACGATGGTTGGCATGTCGTTCCTTGTCGTTCAAAAAAAACTTGTGGTCGTTAATTATACTAATTGTTGGCATTATACAAGTAACAAAACGAGCAGGTATCAATATTCGTTTCTATTGTTTCTGATCGATTTAAACACGTCTCCATATCACGACTTTAACTTTTTTGTTTCTTTTTCGATTTTTATAGCGAGTGCTGCTACCATAACGAACCGAACCGATATCCACCAAATTCATGTCGCGTAGATTTTTATTATTATAACTAATTTTCAGTATATTTAGTTTTTTTTAATAACTTTTAATATACGAAGGCTTATAAAATTAAGAGTTTGTCGATGCGACATGCCTATTTTATCTACGTCTCAATATAACTTTTTTCCCGAAACCGTGTTGTGAGGCTGATGGGTGTGGCATAAAGCCCATCACGCCACATAAGTGTCACGTAGGCTCCATGTCACACAGGGGACTTTAAAGCACATCCTTTTAACTTGCATGCAATGGTTTAAAACCCCTATCATGATTACCTAATTATTTTTTTTATTTTATATATTTTTTAATTTACATACCATTTTTATTTAGAGTAAATTATAAAAATCGTCCTTTATGTATGTCACTTATTACAAACTGTGTCCTTTATCTTTAATAATTACAGAAAACGTACCCGATATTTGCAAACCCTTGCAAGTTATGTCCACTAGCCCTAACTCAGTTATTTTTTTGTGGTTAAATCTGACCAAATGGACCCCACATGAGGGTATTTTGGTCATTTTACTATCACATGGGGTCCATTTGGTCAGATTTAACCACAAAATACCCTCATGTGGGGTCCATTTGTTCAGACTTAACCATAAAAATTAACTGAGTTAGGGCTAAAGGACATAACTTGCAAGGGTTTGCGAAAAATACCCTCATGTGGGGTCCATTTGTTCAGACTTAACCATAAAAATTAACTGAGTTAGGGCTAAAGGACATAACTTGCAAGGGTTTGCGAACATCGAGTACGTTTTCTGTAATTATTGAAGACAAAGGACACAGTTTGCAGTCTTTGGAATATCCCCTTCCCGTACCCTAACTTGATGGTACCCCGAACGCAGGTCTATTTTGGAGAACCAACTCGCCCCTTGTAATTGATCAAAAAGGTCGTCAATTCTAGGTAAAGGGTAGCGGTTCTTTATGGTCAGCTTGTTTAATTCTCTATAGTCGATGCACATACGCATCGATCCGTCTTTCTTTTTAACAAAAAGGACGGGTGCTCCCCAAGGCGACACACTTGGGCGTATGAAGCCCTTATCTAGGAGATCTTGCAACTGTGTCATTAATTCTCGCATCTCGGTGGGAGCAAGTCTATAGGGAGCCTTCACAACTGGCTTCGCGCCCGGATTTAATTCGATGCGAAACTCTATCTCCCTTTCGGGAGGAAGTCCCGGCAATTCTTCCGGAAATACATCCGGAAATTCGTTCACGACTTCAACGTCTTCAAGCTTCGGTAGGGTTTGTCGGGCATCTCCTACATAAGCTAAGTATGCTTTACTCCCGTTAAGTACGTATTTGTAAGCTTGGACCAAGGTACACAATTTGGTTTCCACGTTTCTTTCTCCTTGAATACTCAACTGTCTTCCACTTGGTGCCTGGATGAACATTACCTTATTTTCGCAGTCGATCTCCGCATGGTGTCGCGCCAACCAATCCATCCCCACAATCATTTAAAATTCCCCCAAAACCATAGGTATGAGGTCGATGACAAATTCCTCATCTTCTATAGTGAATTTACAGTTTCTACAAACCTCGTGTAACATATAGATCTTACTATCGGCTATTTCTACTTCTAGTGGCGTTGACATTCGTTCGATCCTAAAGGACGGATGTTGTATAATTTCATTCGAAATAAATGACATAGTAGCTCCGGTATCGAACAGAACATAAACCGGTATGGAGTTTGTCACACCCCTATTTCCACGTGTCTCACCAGTGGGCCCGGTGGGGGATTACCGTGACGATGTTGGCAACAATATAGTCAAACCACACAATTATATAAATGCACAGCGGAAGCTTAAAGATAAATATATACTTCAACCTCTGGTTGTAATATCAAATGTATTACAGAAGCTGAATATATCCACAGCGGATCAAAATATAATAAAATATTGTTCATTCAGATACGGCATCGAGTTTGCGAGACTATTCGTGATGCTTAGGAAGCTAATACCAGCCCATTTCGTATAGTACCTGCACTTAATCTTTTTGGGGAAAATACGTCAGTTTACACTGGTAAATACATTCAACTGACACATTTGAAAATGTTTATTAAAATTGATTTGAATGCACAAGGCACAAACTCTTTTATAACTTGGGAAAATTATTAAAATCTTGTGAACGTTTTACATGTTCTTTTATGCGTTCAGTAGCCCGGGTCGTGCCGGGTTAAAGATTTATAGACACACCACATTGCGTAAAACCGTAGTATAAAAACCAACGGCTACGTCTTTAATTTGATGTCGACAATATATACCGGGTGTACGCCTACACCGGGATGTCGATGGTCGTGGCCATTTCGTAAAATGATGCCAAGGATATCCGGGACAACGGTCATTAAACCCCCCAAAGGCTTTTAAGAAAAAAACTGTTTAAATGAGCCGATCATATTATTTAATTATCCACCTAAACGATGGAAGAATATAATGCTCAATCAAGCGGTATTAATATACCGTAACCCAAGCCCATATAGGGGAAATAAGTTAAAGTATTTACCTTTGCAAGTATATTTCCTTAATTTGGATTAAATCACCGATAGCTTTTACTGGGGCTCCTAATCTGGAACGAAGGTTTTAATTAACCTCTTAGAACCCTAACGAGTCGTTATAATGGTCGTAGCCTAGACTGGTTGGTTCCGATATGTGAATATGGTTTAATTGCGTAAAAAGGCGAAAACCGAGAATGGAGTGCGATTCTGACCCAACAAGTTCAGAGACTTGTTTTATATGGGTTTATGGTTCACACTCTGGATTTTGGGGTCCAAATAATATAATTTGACCCGTATCGGCTAATTTATGAAAACTAGTTTCATAAGCCGAACCGTGCGCGCAATAGGCGAAACGGTTAACCATGAGAGTCTTACGCTTATTTCCCAAGTCAATATGCCTTAAAGAGGTTGTGGTATCAGTAGGATACCTTCCGTGATGCCCGTAACGAGTTTAAGTTAATATTATGCCCCGTAGGGGCTTTATGGTCATTTTAAAGACTTTTAAAAGAGCTTTTCGAGTTCTACTGGAAATCTGAGTTTCCCGAACAGCTTATAAAGCTTAAAATACTTTATTTATTATTTAAAATCAGTAGCAACTGGAATCGGGTCAAAAGACCTTGTAGAACTCATGTTTTGGCCGAAAAGGGCATATTCGGTATTTACCGAACCGTAGCCATAACCGCAGGTTATGAGCGAGGTAAAATTATTAAAAATCTTTAAAATTCCCAAAATATTATTTTAATACAGTGGGTAAAAGTTTTGGTGACGAAATCTTGGTTTAGATAGGTGTTATGCTAATTGCGCCGTTAATTACTAAAGTTTACTTTAAATGCGCCATTTAGCATAACTCTCATTCTAGACCTCGGATTGACGTGAAATTTTAAGGACATGCTTATAATTTAATAAGCAAGGTTCTGGTCCGTTCACGTGTCCGAAATACTCGTTTTATTTTCAAAATGGCGTTACGGTCAACTTTTAGGCGATTAACGGAAACACGTAAAAGACTCGGATAACTCATGACCCGATCACAGAGGTTTATGCCAACATGTGACCTGGTCCTAAGAGAGTCCTAAGGTATATCTATACCTCACTAAAACGGGTCAGAACTGAAGTCAATGCAAAAGTCAAACTTTTGCGACATTCGGCTCCGAACCGGTTCAATATAGCAAATGATCGATTCAAACGAGCGCAAACAAGTTTATATACTTAATATCATATTTTATGAGTGTCAAAACAGGTTTCTTAGTATGTACATTACAGATTATGCATAAATCGCTAAAATAGCTTTCTGTTGACTTTGTAAGTGCGCGTTTGACTCGATATTTGACATAGTTAGAGTGGTGATCAGGGGGAACCCTTTTAGAGGTTTATTACCCACATAAATACCAACTCAAAACCATTTTTGATTCGTCGTAAGACTGAACCATCACTGATTTATTGTAAAGTCAAATCGTAGTCACGACGGTTTGGTTTTAGCTATATACTAAGGAAATGTGAAACCACAAAGGGTTAGATCACTTACAGAAGCTTGAGACTTGTCTGTAGAGCAAAGAAGAAGACTTGGATGCTCTTGAAATGATCAGATAGAAGTGTTTTGAGTTGTGATGAACTTATGGACATAACCTTGCTATTTATAGCCAATGTCATGGTCCAAGATCATCACACAAGGGTCTACAAGTGCCCTTGGATGAATGGCAGGTGTCTTGGAGGATTATGGGTTGAGTAGGGGGCACCCATGCCTCATTTATTGGTTCTTGGTCGTTCATAATGCTCAAAAGGCAAGATGTTACAACTTTCTGCATCTGGGCGTCCCACGCGGCCCGCATGGGAGTTCCATGCCATTTTAATGCGGGTCGCCTAAGATGTAAATAACAGGCGCGTAAAACAGGAGGCTCGCGGCCCGCCTACACTTAGGCTATTACTTAACGCGGGTCGCGAGAGGCTTGGTTTCCAGAAATTTTAAATCTTTTGAAATGATTACGAAATCCTGGTAATTAATAACGAAATCTTTCGTAATGATTTACCTGACCTTTCGGTTTTGAAGGGGTAACTTTGCGGTTTGGCCCTCGGTTAATTACAAATAAGCGTTATTTACCCGCGTTGTTAAGTCCCCGATTAGTTTATTAATTATTTGGAAAGCCTTAACTTTCACTGTTGACGCTTTTAACCCTTCTCATACGAATTTGAGTATAACTCTCTCGTTTTAAGACGGAACTTCGCGGAATTTATACAGTATATTCTAGTGAGCGTATAATACTGTTACGAAGCCTTGGGAACGTTAAAGGGTCACTCAGAGGTATAATTAAACATGTTGACACAGTTAACCCCTGTAGCTCGTAATCTCTCACTTTCTTCCGCGTTTCGCTTCCGTACGATCTATGATTTATTCGTTTGAAGGTACAAGCATTATTTAGGGTTACTATACAGTATATTTACCCTTGTTGACATTTATAACCCTCGAATTTATATACTTTCAAGGTTTGTCAAAATTAGTCCTTTATTTATTATAGATGCCACGTGTAATCAGATGACACGTGTTAACACATCATTGGACACAAAAATTCGAGGTGTTACATCCTCACCCCCTTAAAATAAATCTCGACCCGAGATTTACTCAAATAAATAGGGGTATTTTTCTTTCATTGTGTCGTCGACTTCCCACGTATATTCGGGACCTCTACGAGCATCCCACTTGACTTTTACAATCGGTACGTGCTTTCTTCGAAGTTTCTTCACCTGTCGATCTTCAATCGACAAAGGTTTTTCTATAAACTTTAAGCTCTCATCTATCTGCACATCTGTGTGTGGAATCACCAATGATTCATCGGCGAAGCACTTTTTGAGATTGCAGATGTGGAACACATTGTGAATTCCATTGAGCTCTTCAGGCAAGTTCAACTTATAGGCGACTGATCCGACACGTTCAATGACCTCAAAAGGTCCTATGTATCTCGGACTCAGTTTGCCTTTCTTGCCGAAACGCATCACCCCCTTCCAGGGCGATACTTTAAGCAACACCTTCTCACCTACCTCGAAGTGAAGATCCTTACGTTTTGGATCGGCGTAGCTTTTCTGCCTATCACGGGCAGCCTTGAGACGTTCCCGGATCTGGACAATCTTGTCCGTTGTCTGGAAAACAATCTCTGGTCCTGATAATTGGACCTCTCCTACTTCCGCCCAACAAACAGGCGATCTACATTTCCTACCGTATAATGCCTCGAAAGGCGCAGCCTTTATGCTGGTGTGGTAGCTATTATTGTAGGAGAATTCGATTAGGGGTAGGTTCTTATCCCAGTTACCACCTAAATCGATCGCACATGCACGAAGCATGTCTTCAAGCGTTTGGATAGTACGCTCACTTTGACCGTCCGTCTGTGGCTGGTAAGCCGTACTAAAGTTTAAACGCGTGCCCAAAGATTGCTGGAAACTTTTCCAGAAATGAGACGTGTATCTAGTATCCCTGTCGGAGATAATAGACACAGGTATGCCGTGTAAGGCTACAATCTTATCTACATAAAGTTGGGCTAACATATCGGAGCTATACGTCTCCTTGATGGGTAGAAAATGAGCTGATTTAGTCAGCCTATCGACTATGACCCATATTGTATCGTTTCCTTTCCTGGTTTTGGATAACTTGGTTATGAAGTCCATAGTTACGCATTCCCACTTCCACTCGGGAAGCTCAGGCTGTTGTAGCAAGCCAGACGGCTTTTGGTGCTCGGCTTTGACTTGAGCACAAGTCAAGCACTTTGCTACGTGGGCGCCACAGACTTTTTCAAGCCTATCCACCAATAATTTGCCTTTAAATCTTGATACATCTTGTCAGCACCAGGATGGACTGAATATCTGGAACTATGGGCTTCCTGGAGGATAACATCTCGTAGTCCTCCATAAATCGGAACCCATATACGTCCGTTCAGTCTAAGGATTCCATCCTTGCTAAGAGTCAACTGCTCTTCAGTTACTCCTAACTTTTCATTAGGATAATTAGCTTCCAACACAGCCTCTCGCTGTGCAGCTAATATCCTCTCAATCAAATTGTTCTTGACTTCAATGCTCTTGGCATTGATTCGTATAGGTTTTACCCTTTCCTTCCTGCTCAAGGCATCAGCGACTACATTCGCCTTGCCGGGATGGTACCTGATCTCGCAATCATAGTCATTCAAGGTTTCCATCCAACGGCGCTGCCTCATGTTCAACTCCTTCTGGTTGAACAGGTGCTGGAGGCTTTTGTGATCAGAATAAATCACAAATTTAATACCATAAAGGTAATGCCTCCACAATTTTAGTGCAAATACAACGGCACCCAACTCCAAATCATGGGTGGTGTAATTGTTTTCGTGCACTTTTAATTGCCTTGAAGCATAGGCAATCACCTTGCCCTTCTGCATAAGCACACACCCCATGCCCGTGTGTGATGCGTCGCAGTAAACTACGAATTCATCTGTACCTTCCGGTAGTGTCAACACAGGTGCGTTGCTTAGCTTTTGCTTTAGTATTTCGAAGGACTCTTGCTGCTTTGGGCCCCAAATGAACTTTTCTTTCTTCTTGGTTAGGGAAGTCAAGGGCGCAGCAATCCTCGAAAAATTTTCAATAAACCTCCTGTAGTACCCTGCTAACCCCAGGAAACTACGGATCTCGGTAGGCGTCTTTGGCTCTTGCCAGTTCATGACTGCCTCTACCTTAGCGGGATCCACTTGGATACCACGCTCACTCACAACGTGACCTAAAAACTGAACCTCTCGTAGCCAGAATTCACACTTCGAGAATTTGGCGTAGAGTTTCTCACGCTGTAGTAATTCGAGAATGCAACGGAGGTGCTTCTCGTGGTCAACTTGGTTCTTGGAATATATAAGGATATCGTCGATGAAGACTATGACAAATTTGTCCAAATACGGCTTGCAGACGCGATTCATGAGATCCATGAACGCAGCCGGTGCATTTGTGAGCCCAAAAGGCATCAATAGGAACTCGTAATGACCATAGCGAGTCCTAAATGCTGTCTTATGTACATCCTCATCTCTGACCCTTAGCTGATGATAGCCCGACCTTAAGTCGATCTTTGAAAAGTAGCTCGCTCCTTGCAGCTGATCGAACAGATCATCGATCCGTGGCAAAGGATATCTATTCTTTATGGTAACTTTGTTCACCTCGCGGTAATCAATGCACAACCGCATTGATCCGTCCTTCTTCTTTACAAACAGGACAGGAGCTCCCCAGGGAGATGAACTAGGTCTGATAAAACCTTTCGCCAGCAGTTCATCCAACTGGGTCCTCAGTTCTTTCATTTCCGTTGGAGCTAGCCTGTAAGGTGCTCTAGCTATCGGAGCCGCTCCAGGAATGATGTCTATTCTGAACTCCACTTGTCTATCTGGTGGCAAACCAGGTAGTTCTTCAGGAAAAACCTCGGGATATTCAGAAATGACTGGAAGATCCTCGATCTTCGGCTTAGGTTCTTCTATTATCACCTGAGCCATGTAAATTACACAGCCTCTGTTCAAACACCTTGAAGCTTTGAGCATAGATACGTCCTCGGGTAACCCGTACTGCGTATCCCCTCGAATGGTAAGCGAATCACCACTCGGAGTCTTTACTACTATATGCCTTTTGCCGCAAATGATTTGGGCCTGATTATGGGATAACCAGTCCATGCCTAGGACTATGTCGAAGCCCGCTAGTTTGAAGGGAAGTAGAGATAGAGGAAAAGAATGGTTCCTAATGGACATTTCACATCCTTCTAGAACAGTTGAGACGGTTTCTATCGTGCCGTCTGCTAACTCTACTTCGTATTTCATATCAAGGGTTTTGATAGGCATATTTAGTAGTTGGCAAAATTTCTGGTCTACAAAGGATTTATCAGCGCCAGAATCGAATAGTACTCTTGCAAATATATTATTTACGAGAAAAGTACCTGTAAGCACGTTGTCGTTCTGGACCGCTTCCTTTGCATCCATGCGAAAAACTCTCGCATTTGACTTCTTGGTCTCTTCCGCCTTCTTGGCATACTTAGGGCAGTTACTCTTGATGTGCCCCTTTTCATTACAACCATAGCAGGTTGCATCCTTGATCTTTTTGCACTCCACAGTCTTATGATCCTTGGACTTGCATAGTCCACAGGAAGGAGTCTTTGATTGCGACTGTGAGTTCGATGCAAATCTGCATTTCCCGGAGTGGGGTTTCTTGCAGATTTTGCAGTTGGGCCTTTCACCAGCTTGCCCATCTTTCTTCGCCTCCGACCCTCTTTTTCCTTCACCGTTTCCACGGTGCTTCTTCCCCGATCTTCGTGAGGTATCATCCTCACGTTTTCTCTTCTCAGCCTCTTGTTCCTTAGTGTCCTCAGACGGACAGCGTCTAAGGTGAGAGACAAGGAGAGGTCAGTAACTGACCTGAAGGTCGTCGGCCGAGAGGCCTTTACACTCGCCTTTATCGCAGGCTCCAAGCCCCCAATGAAACGGGCAATTCTTCGAGGTTCTGGTGTCACAAGGTATGGGACCAGATGAGACATTGTATTGAAACTCGTCAAATATGCCTGGCAGTCCAGGTTCGTCATCACCAGTGACACAAAGTCAGCCTCGATCTTCTCAACCTCATGCTGAGGGCAGTAGTTTTCCTTAATGAGAGCAATAAATTCCTCCCACGTCATTTTGTATAAAGCAGACTTACCAGATGCCTGCACCAACGCCCTCCACCACGCCAGGGCCTCGCCCTTAAATGACTGGGACACATACTTCACCACATCCCTCTCTGCACACCCGCTGATGTCCACAATAGTGTCCATCTCATCTAGCCAGGTGATACAATCAACATCACCTTTCTCCCCTGTAAATTCCCGGGGCTTACAAGATACAAAGTATTTGTAAGTGCAACCCTTAGCATTGGATGCATCAGTATATTCTCTATCGCGATGAACGCTGTTCTCAGTGGACGAGTGTTTGTCGTCATCTTTCTTGGGTTGAGAGGGTGGTTTGGAGTGTGTCTTTGGTTTAGAGGGTGGTTTTGACACGGTTCTGCCTTGGGACTCAGTATATTGACGATCAAGAGCTGCCTGAACAGCATTGTCAATCAGAGCCTTCAGTTGTGCGCCTGTCAAATGCACTGGCGTATTGTCATAGTCATCTTCATTAGTATGGCTATTCTCTCCGTTGGGATCCGCCATTGTAACTTGAATCTGTTACAGAAGATAACAAAATTTTTATTCAGGAGATTATTATATAATTGTCCTTTATGACAATTTGTCAACCATGGTACAGAGACCATATTTGGTTAACTTATTATTTCATTACATATTAGGATTTGAATATATCCTATTTCAGCTATATAAATAGTATTGGCGGCATAAAGCCTAATCACGAGGATGTTTTATAATTTTAGCCGAGATTTCAGAGAATCACAGGCATAGAGATTTGAACCGTAGTTCTTTTATCTCTTTCTGACAGGGAGTCATAGACCACCACTGCCTTTTGTCGTTATAAGACAATTATTACGGCCCATAGGCACTACACCTCTAATGGATGTTTTAATATGGTTGGCCCGTAGGCACTACATCTCTAATGGATGTTTTAATAAGGTTGGCCCGTAGGCACTACATCACTAATGGATGTTTTTAATAATACTGGCCCGTAGGCACTACATCACTAATGGATGTTTTAATAATATTGGTCACCTTCATTGGTGATTTAACCCACGATTTATAAATCATTTAGTTGGGTTTTGAAATCCTTAAAGGATTGTTGTATAAGAATGACGTGCGTGATTTTAACGAATCACATCTGCCATGATTGTTAACATGCGTACAGAGGTTAACAGGGAATCAGAATCTTTTCAATTAGGTCGTACCATCTTGACTGGATCTTAAAAGACACCAAGCTAGGTTTCACCTTTTAAGATTCTTTATCTAAGCAGATCAATATAAAAGGAATGGTTTTGATTTATTTCATACATATTAAAACAAAACTCATAACATACATTCCATAATCTCAAATACAATTACATATTGCCCTAAACGGGTCTTTCAAATAGTACATACCTCCATAGAGGTTTTAAAATAAGTGACAAGTCCACGCAGGGACTAACATAAGATAAGTGTCCATGTAAGGACTAAAAGATAAGTCCACGTAGGGACTGAAATACGATAAGTGTCCACGCAGGGACTAATTTCAAAGTAGAAATTACATTAGTACAACTATTAAGGGCTAGTGGTCACGTTTCTTCTTTTTGCCCTTTAGTAGGTTTGCCAAGCCTTTGAGAAATCCTCGGTGGCTCTTTTTCTCTTCCTCGAACTCTCTTTCCACACGATCTAGTCGATGGAGTATTTCTTCCTGTTCAGGAGGAGAAAATCGTGGTTGTGGCGCTTGTTGCGGAACTGGAGGTCTGGGAGGTATTGGATACCCATGAGCTGAGTAGTCCGGTGGTCCCATGTTTCCATGTGCTCCGTCAGGGTAGCGCGCATTATATCTTGCCGACACCACATATGGGTCGCGCTCATAGCCGTAGTTGTATTGTGCTTGTGATGGTTCGAACGGGTTGTAAGCCGTTGGACCCGTGTAAGCAGGTATGGGTTGGTCATACCCAAATGGTGGCGAATTTTGTGCAGCTGGTGCGGAGTTCGCCTCCTGTATAGGACTTGAAGGTCCTTCTTCTTGTAGTGGCGGATAGTGGCTACTACTAGAATGTCGAGGGGTGCTGAAGTGGATACCCCCTCCTCCTCGTGTGGACATACGCGCATTCGTCCTCCTACGCCTTGGCGGATCAGGTATTACTGGTTGTGCCGGTGGCGGAGGTGGTGGCGTAACTGCCACAAAGCGTGAATCCTCAGAGGGATCCTGTGGATGTCGCGGTTGTTGTGATGTCTGTTGAGGTGGCGTGTAGTACCACTCATGTCGGTCGAACAACGCTTGGAAACTGTCTGGTCCCTGATAGGGTGTGCCATGGAAGGATGACCCATCAGAGACTTCTATCGGATGCGTGGACGTACCACGAGCAGGTTCAGTTGGATCAGTATCTTCATCCATATGGTCTTCGGAGAAGTGATCTTGTGGCCCTAATGGAACAAAGCCTGAAGGTTCCTGTATGTAGTCAGCCGGATTAAACTGACCTATGAAGTATGGAGTAGGGTCGTCGTAATTTCGGTGCGATACCGAACGTTGTAGAGGTATGAAGGAAGGTTGTGGGTTGTTGGGATCATTCTCTGAGTTTGGCCCAAAGGAGTGCCGATAAGATGGCGTCGAGCTGTGTGAGGTGGAATGCCTCGCGGGTTCGTAGAGATCTCTTCGTCGTTGTGGTTCTTCGCTCCTTGTCATTGAAGGATGTCTTATACCAGATGGTCCAGCTTCGTTATCGTGATGTGTCACGACTTCTCCTCTGCCTTTTCTTCCCCTTCCTCTTCCTCGGAATATAACAGGTGGCATTTTCCTGCTTTATAAATCTTTAAATTCCAATAATAAAAGAAAAGACAAAATTGGAATAACAAATTCGAATTTGTCCTAAGTTCTTGTCTAGACTCAAGTACGTGCAATTGTGTCATTGAGATTAAACACAATAGGATAGTGTTTAATTCACTCAACGTTGGCTCTGATACCAACCTGTCACACCCCTATTTCCACGTGTCTCACCAGTGGGCCCGGTGGGGGATTACCGTGACGATGTTGGCAACAATATAGTCAAACCACACAATTATATAAATGCACAGCGGAAGCTTAAAGATAAATATATACTTCAACCTCTGGTTGTAATATCAAATGTATTACAGAAGTTGAATATATCCACAGCGGATCAAAATATAATAAAATATTGTTCATTCAGATACGGCATCGAGTTTGCGAGACTATTCGTGATGCTTAGGAAGCTAATACCAGCCCATTTCGTATAGTACCTGCACTTAATCTTTTTGGGGAAAATACGTCAGTTTACACTGGTAAATACATTCAACTGACACATTTGAAAATGTTTATTAAAATTGATTTGAATGCACAAGGCACAAACTCTTTTATAACTTGGGAAAATTATTAAAATCTTGTGAACGTTTTACATGTTCTTTTATGCGTTCAGTAGCCCGGGTCGTGCCGGGTTAAAGATTTATAGACACACCACATTGCGTAAAACCGTAGTATAAAAACCAACGGCTACGTCTTTAATTTGATGTCGACAATATATACCGGGTGTACGCCTACACCGGGATGTCGATGGTCGTGGCCATTTCGTAAAATGATGCCAAGGATATCCGGGACAATGGTCATTAAACCCCCCAAAGGCTTTTAAGAAACAAAACTGTTTAAATGAGCCGATCATATTATTTAATTATCCACCTAAGCGATGGAAGAATATAATACTCAATCAAGCGGTATTAATATACCGTAACCCAAGCCCATATAGGGGAAATAAGTTAAAATATTTACCTTTGCAAGTATATTTCCTTAATTTGGATTAAATCACCGATAGCTTTTACTGGGGCTCCTAATCTGGAACGAAGGTTTTAATTAACCTCTTAGAACCCTAACGAGTCGTTATAATGGCCATAGCCTAGACTGGTTGGTTCCGATATGTGAATATGGTTTAATTGCGTAAAAAGGCGAAAACCGAGAATGGAGTGCGATTCTGACCCAACAAGTTCAGAGACTTGTTTTATATGGGTTTATGGTTCACACTCTGGATTTTGGGGTCCAAATAATATAATTTGACCCGTATCGGCTAATTTATGAAAACTAGTTTCATAAGCCGAACCGTGCGCGCAATAGGCGAAACGGTTAACCATGAGAGTCTTACGCTTATTTCCCAAGTCAATATGCCTTAAAGAGGTTGTGGTATCAGTAGGATACCTTCCGTGATGCCCGTAACGAGTTTAAGTTAATATTATGCCCCGTAGGGGCTTTATGGTCATTTTAAAGACTTTTAAAAGAGCTTTTCGAGTTCTACTGGAAATCTGAGTTTCCCGAACAGCTTATAAAGCTTAAAATACTTTATTTATTATTTAAAATCAGTAGCAACTGGAATCGGGTCAAAAGACCTTGTAGAACTCATGTTTTGGCCGAAAAGGGCATATTCGGTATTTACCGAACCGTAGCCATAACCGCAGGTTATGAGCGAGGTAAAATTATTAAAAATCTTTAAAATTCCCAAAATATTATTTTAATACAGTGGGTAAAAGTTTTGGTGACGAAATCTTGGTTTAGATAGGTGTTATGCTAATTGCGCCGTTAATTACTAAAGTTTACTTTAAATGCGCCATTTAGCATAACTCTCATTCTAGACCTCGGATTGACGTGAAATTTTAAGGACATGCTTATAATTTAATAAGCAAGGTTCTGGTCCGTTCACGTGTCCGAAATACTCGTTTTATTTTCAAAATGGCGTTACGGTCAACTTTTAGGCGATTAACGGAAACACGTAAAAGACTCGGATAACTCATGACCCGATCACAGAGGTTTATGCCAACATGTGACCTGGTCCTAAGAGAGTCCTAAGGTATATCTATACCTCACTAAAACGGGTCAGAACTGAAGTCAATGCAAAAGTCAAACTTTTGCGACATTCGGCTCCGAACCGGTTCAATATAGCAAATGATCGATTCAAACGAGCGCAAACAAGTTTATATACTTAATATCATATTTTATGAGTGTCAAAACAGGTTTCTTAGTATGTACATTACAGATTATGCATAAATCGCTAAAATAGCTTTCTGTTGACTTTGTAAGTGCGCGTTTGACTCGATATTTGACATAGTTAGAGTGGTGATCAGGGGGAACCCTTTTAGAGGTTTATTACCCACATAAATACCAACTCAAAACCATTTTTGATTCGTCGTAAGACTGAACCATCACTGATTTATTGTAAAGTCAAATCGTAGTCACGACGGTTTGGTTTTAGCTATATACTAAGGAAATGTGAAACCACAAAGGGTTAGATCACTTACAGAAGCTTGAGACTTGTCTGTAGAGCAAAGAAGAAGACTTGGATGCTCTTGAAATGATCAGATAGAAGTGTTTTGAGTTGTGATGAACTTATGGACATAACCTTGCTATTTATAGCCAATGTCATGGTCCAAGATCATCACACAAGGGTCTACAAGTGCCCTTGGATGAATGGCAGGTGTCTTGGAGGATTATGGGTCGAGTAGGGGGCACCCATGCCTCATTTATTGGTTCTTGGTCGGTCATAATGCTCAAAAGGCAAGATGTTACAACTTTCTGCATCTGGGCGTCCCACGCGGCCCGCATGGGAGTTCCATGCCATTTTAATGCGGGTCGCCTAAGATGTAAATAACAGGCGCGTAAAACAGGAGGCTCGCGGCCCGCCTACACTTAGGCTATTACTTAACGCGGGTTGCGAGAGGCTTGGTTTCCAGAAATTTTAAATCTTTTGAAATGATTACAAAATCCTGGTAATTAATAACGAAATCTTTCGTAATGATTTACCTGACCTTTCGGTTTTGAAGGGGTAACTTTGCGGTTTGGCCCTCGGTTAATTACAACTAAGGACCTCGTGTTATTTACCCGCGTTGTTAAGTCCCCGATTAGTTTATTAATTATTTGGAAAGCCTTAACTTTCACTGTTGACGCTTTTAACCCTTCTCATACGAATTTGAGTATAACTCTCTCGTTTTAAGACGGAACTTCGCGGAATTTATACAGTATATTCTAGTGAGCGTATAATACTGTTACGAAGCCTTGGGAACGTTAAAGGGTCACTCAGGGGTATAATTAAACATGTTGACACAGTTAACCCCTGTAGCTCGTAATCTCTCACTTTCTTCCGCGTTTCGCTTCCGTACGATCTATGATTTATTCGTTTGAAGGTACAAGCATTATTTAGGGTTACTATACAGTATATTTACCCTTGTTGACATTTATAACCCTCGAATTTATATACTTTCAAGGTTTGTCAAAATTAGTCCTTTATTTATTATAGATGCCACGTGTAATCAGATGACACGTGTTAACACATCATTGGACACAAAAATTCGAGGTGTTACAGAGTTTAGTAAAAATATACCTGAAATCACATTCGGATGAGACTTGGCTTCTTCGGATGTAATTTGGAACATTCTACCCTTGGCCCTAGGACCTTCTTGTTTCTTATCTTGTTTCTTATCTTCCTTCTTCGACTCTTGCTGGAGTTTCGGGCATTCAGATTTGATGTGCCCCCTTTCGAAACAGTTGAAGCAAGTCTTTGGGCTATTCGGGCATTGATAAGATGAGTGTCCCTCCTTACCGCATTTATAACACCCCTTCTTGCCTAACAAGCATTCCCCCGTATGAAGTTTTCCACAAGTCTTACACGGCGTGATACCACTCTTCGACTTATCCTTCCTTCCTTGCTCTTGATACTTCCCCTCTTTGGTCGGGGTCGAACTTCCACCTTTTTCATTTGGTCTCTTTTCTCCACGCTCTTCTTGCCTCTTGATCTCAATTTCTGTATCCCGCGCTAGATTGATGAGCTCATCAAGAGTCTCACACTTCGAGGGAGTGATGAACTCCCTAAATTCTGCCTTTAATACGCCATAAAAGCGGTTAATCTTCATCCTTTCAGTTTGCACAAACTCTCCACTAAACTTCATCTTATCCAAGAAAGTGTTTGATATCTCATTTATCGTCTCGTTTTTCTGTCGGAGGCGTAAGAAATCCTCTTGAATCTTATCAATGGCTGACTGAGGGCAGTGATATTTCATGAAGGGATCCTTAAATTCTTGCCAGATCATCGTTTGGAGTCTTTCTTCGCCTATTTCCTTGCTATGCGCATCCCACCAATCTTTCGCCTGAAGGGTGAGTTGACCCGTAGCAAACATCACTTGATCTTCTCTATCACACCGGCTTCGTATAAACACTGCCTCCATGTTTGAAATCCATCTTTGGCATGCGATCGGATCAATTTTACCATCATACGTTGCCGGATTGCACGCCATGAAGTCTTTATACGTGCATCGTCGTTCCTTGCCTTTACTCCTAGACCCCTCCATTAGTTCTTTCAATTCCTCGATCTTACTGGTCATCATAGCATCTACAATTCCCAAGACTCTACTTTCTACCTCTTGAGCTAATCGTGGAAGATTGGCCTCTATAACCCCTTCAGCTACTTCCGTGACTTTGTTCTCAAATGCTTCTTGTCTAATCGCATCATCACCATCATTAACGTTGCTTGCATCAGCCATCTATACAACAACATATTTTTGTTTAGTACAGTTTGCAAACTTTTAGTATATCATTGTACATTAGTCCACATTTACTTAATCCACCTCACATAATTCGGCTCATCGCTTCCTACTTTTCACGAATTCATTCTTGTTGAATTCACTAATTGTGATTTCACATGCCCAACAGGTCTTTAACGAATTCTTTTTAATCATCAAATAAGTTCTTAAATTACCCGGCATCACAAAATATGAAAAACAAGAAAAAATCAGCTTTCGACATTGTGTAAGCCGTCGGCGACGGCTAGGTTGCCCGTCGGCGACGGGCTCGTGAAATGGGCGTCGGGGACTTTTACCCGTCGGCAGGGTGTTAAGGCGTCGGACAGGAGCATGGCGTCGGCGACGGGTGTCTGGCCGTCGGCGACGGCCAGCCGTTTGTTAACTCGCTGCAGCTTCTTTTTTTATCATTTTGGTTCTTTTTTGAGTCCGTTTTCCAGCCGCGCTGGTCTCGAGACCTCTTATTCTACCCCAATATCATTTTATAGCATGCATAGCTTAAAACCTTAAACCGTGAATACATTATACATTCTTATACTAAACGAATAGTCGAAGCTTTACCTCGTTGGCGATCTCGGAGCGAGCACACTTTTGCGTGAGCCAATAGTTTGAGTTCAAGCATTATCATCCTCGCTCGAATCCCTCAAACCTTGGCTCTGATACCAACTTGTTACGCCCCAATTTCCACCGCATACGACGTACAAAATAAATAGGAAAATTTTTGTAAATTTCGGCATGACCCATTTGTTTAAAACCATTAACTACCTGTTTACACAACAAAACTTTAAAGTCTAACCATCTTGACAATTCCCTAAACGGGCAAAGCTTACATTAGACCCAATATGACTACAACTACTAAGTTTTTACCCTACAACAAGACAACAACATACTACATGGACTTAAAGTACATACGACCACAAAATTGACCCATTTCAAAAGTAATTTATAACGGAAGCGTGAGGCGGGCGTAAACCAAGTGTGCACGTTCCAAGCCGTCCAATCGCCTAAGTCGAGGATTTACCTACATTAAACATCAAACTTTAAAAAGTTAGTAAAGGCGCTTATTTAGTCCACAATACCAACATGGTATTTACAATCATCTAAATACTTCCATTTCTTATACGCATTCGATTACCCATTTAGTGGGTATGGCATACAATCTCATAATGAGATTTAAGCATTTCACATCCGACCCGATAACATCGGGTTAATTGCTTTCAACTTAAAAAAATCTTTTGTTCTATCCGTATAACGGATTGAACCTTTTTGCATACGATTTTGCTTACATGACCACCCGTTCTAGACGGATGTCTCATATCATTACCCGACCTAGTCGTAAGAACCGGTCGGTTTGCATAACTTAGCATAATCCTTCTTTAGCATAAACGAATCCGCAAGGGATTCACCATTCTTTTACTAACACCGCAAATAACTAAAAACATAGGATAATTCTTGTAACAAGGGTCATTCAATATAATTACTAACGAATAAATAAAAAGTAAACTTTCGTATGAAACGGATCATACCTCGGTCTTGTACACCTTCCGCCCTATTAGTGTTCGTGCTTTCTTCCTTCACACCTACAATATAACATTCGTTTGCTTACTTAGTCAAATTCAAATCATTTCAGCATTTTCTTTTCATACCACACATATAATCATCTCTTAAGCATTTTATCAAACACTTGGTGGGCATTATATTTACAAGCATAATGTACAAGTACTCATAGCATGGATTCTACTTTGTTTACTTCCTAGTCTAACAAAATCAATTTAATTCATATCTTTTCTTTCATTTTATGCTAACTCATCTAATTTATCTATCACATACAAGATCATGCATCAAATCACAATTGTAAGTATATTGTAGTAATCATCATATTCATCAAGATCTTACATCAAATGGGTATAAACCCTAACCCCTTCAATAATCGAATTTAGACAGAATTCTCAACCTATTATGAGTTCCTTACTTACAATTGCATCAGAAATTCACCTAATTCACGTTTGGGTTAAAAACCCACTTTTCATCACTCACCAAAAACAGGAATTTCGACTTACCTTTTGATGTTCAAGCTTAGATGGATGAAAATTCGGGTTCTAGCATTGGTTTGGGCTCTCAATTTCTCCTTAATCTTGATAATCTCTAAGAGCTAGGGTTTCCCCCTTTTTGGTCTCTGCCTGATCGAACAACAACACACACCAGTGTGTTTGTTTTTGTGAACTTTCTAGAGTAGTAAGATTTTTATTACAACTTACAAATTCAGCCCTTATGGTTATAAGTGTTGGCATTTATCACACTTTCTTTCTTATTAACTAGTATCACTTTAAATTTAACTGGGTTAAATTTTCTTACACTTTTATACACTTAAAGCAGCATAAACGAATAGCATATTTTGGGGTGTTACAACTCTACCCTCCTTAAAAGAGGTTTCGTCCCCGAAACCTGAATACATAACAAATTAAATGTTGACATACCAAAGAGGAAAGGGTAGTATCTTCGCATTTCATCTTCTGATTCCTACGTAAGTTCCGACCCCTTTCGGTGCTGCCATTGCACCAACACTTGTTTAACGGCTTTGTTACGAAGGTTCTTTACTTTTGCGTCTTTAATGGCTATTGGCCTCTCGACATAATTCAACCCCTCATCTAACTCGATATCATCGAGAGGTACTAATGCTGTTTCATCCGCATGACACTTTCTCAATTGCGATACGTGGAAGGTATTGTGAATTCCGTCTAGAGTAGGCGGTAATTCTAATCGATATGCAACCCTTCCAATTCGAGCCAAGACTTTAAACGGCCCAATATACCGAGGGCCTAATTTGCCCCGTTTACGAAAACGGATTATGCCTTTCCATGGCGACACCTTCAACAGAACGAAATCTCCAACTTGAAATTCAATGGGACGCTTTCTCTTGTCTCCATAAGCTTTTTGCCGATCCTGGGCTGCTTTCAGGCGAGCCCTAATCAATTCAATCTTTTCATTTGTCATTGCTATTAATTCACTTGGCGCGAGCTCCCTCTGCCCCACTTCACCCCAACATACGGGAGTTCTACATTTCCTCCCATATAGTAATTCGTATGGTGCCATTTGAATGCCACTGTGGTAACTATTGTTATACGAAAATTCCACTAGTGGTAAATGGTCATCCCAATTTCCCCCGAAATCTAAGGCACACGCTCTCAACATATCGATAAGTGTTTGTATGGTTCTCTCTGACTGGCCGTCAGTTTGAGGGTGGTAGGCGGTACTTATGTGCAATCTCGTTCCCATACTCTCGTGAAATCTTTGCCAGTAGCGAGAGGTAAACCTAGTATCACGATCCGAGATGATTGACACGGGTACCCCGTGTCTAGACACGACCTCGTTCATGTAGACTTCCGCCATCTTCTCGGAAGAATAGGCTTCTTTGATGGGTAGAAGGTGGGCGCTTTTCGTAAGTCGATCTACGATTACCCATATTGTATCATGCCCCTTTTTCGTTCTTGGAAGCTTGGTTACTAAATCCATCGTTAGTTCTTCCCATTTCCACAACGGTATCCCCAATGGTTGAGATTCTCCATAGGGCTTTTGGTGTTCCGCCTTCACTTGAGAACACGTTAAGCATTTTGCGACATATTTGACGATGTCGCGTTTCATGCCCGGCCACCAATAATTGGTTTTTAAATCTCGATACATCTTCGTAGCCCCAGGGTGGACCGAATAACGTGACTTATGTGCTTCGTCGAGTAGTGCGACCTTGACTTCACAAAATCGGGGTATCCAAATTCGGCCGAATCGCGTCTTGATCCCGGTCGAATTTTCTTCTAGTTTATCGATTACGCCTTTTAACCTTTCTTTCTTTAAATCTTCTGCTCCAAGCGACTTAATTTGAGATTCACGTATCGTTTCAAGTAATCGTGGCGTAACTATCATCTTCATGGACTTTACACGGAGAGGAGACGGGTACTCTCTTCTGCTTAACGCATCGGCTACCATGTTTGCTTTTCCCGGGTGATAAAGGATATCACAATCATAATCTTTGATGAGTTCCAGCCATCTTCGTTGCCTCATATTCAAATCTTTCTGTTCAAAGAAATACTTGAGGCTCTTATGATCCGAGTAAATCGTACATTTCGCACCGTATAAGTAGTGTCTCCAAATCTTTAAGGCAAACACTACTGCTGCCAATTCCAGATCGTGTGTTGGGTAGTTCACCTCGTGAGGCTTTAGTTGCCGCGACGCATAAGCAATAACCTTTCCCCTTTGCATCAAAACACAACCTAACCCCTGGTGGGAAGCATCTGAATAAACAACCAGATCTTCAGTTCCATCTGGCAATGTCAGGACCGGAGGACTCGACAATTTCTCCTTCAGTATACGAAAAGCCTCTTCCTGTTCCTTACCCCACACAAACTTTTCTTTCTTTCTCGTCAGTCTGGTTAGAGGTAGAGCTATCTTCGAGAAATCCTGTATGAACCGCCTATAGTATCCCGCGAGGCCTAGGAAACTCCTTATCTCAGTCGGACTTTTCGGGGAAACCCATTTCATTACAGCATCAATCTTTGATGGATCCACTAAAACACCTTCCGCATTGATCACGTGGCCTAGAAATTGCACCTCCCTGAGCCAGAAGGCGCATTTTGAAAATTTTGCGTAAAGTTTCTCCTTGCGGAGAGTTTCGAGTACTTCACGCAAGTGCCTTGCGTGCTCAGCTTTGCTTCGCGAATAAACTAAGATATCATCTATGAATACTATTACTGATTTGTCTAACATGGGTCGGCACACCCGGTTCATAAGATCCATAAATGCAGCCGGCGCATTCGTCAACCCAAACGACATGACTAGAAATTCATAGTGCCCATAACGGGTTCTAAATGCAGTCTTTGGAATATCCCCTTCCCGTACCCTAACTTGATGGTACCCCGAACGCAGGTCTATTTTGGAGAACCAACTCGCCCCTTGTAATTGATCAAAAAGGTCGTCAATTCTAGGTAAAGGGTAGCGGTTCTTTATGGTCAGCTTGTTTAATTCTCTATAGTCGATGCACATACACATCGATCCGTCTTTCTTTTTAACAAAAAGGACGGGTGCTCCCCAAGGCGACACACTTGGGCGTATGAAGCCCTTATCTAGGAGATCTTGCAACTGTGTCATTAATTCTCGCATCTCGGTGGGAGCAAGTCTATAGGGAGCCTTCGCAACTGGCTTCGCGCCCGGATTTAATTCGATGCGAAACTCTATCTCCCTTTCGGGAGGAAGTCCCGGCAATTCTTCCGGAAATACATCCGGAAATTCGTTCACGACTTCAACGTCTTCAAGCTTCGGTAGGGTTTGTCGGGCATCTCCTACATAAGCTAAGTATGCTTTACTCCCGTTAAGTACGTATTTGTAAGCTTGGACCAAGGTACACAACTTGGTTTCCACGTTTCTTTCTCCTTGAATACTCAACTGTCTTCCACTTGGTGCCTGGATGAACATTACCTTATTTTCGCAGTCAATCTCCGCATGGTGTCGCGCCATCCAATCCATCCCCACAATCATTTTAAATTCCCCCAAAACCATAGGTATGAGGTCGATGACAAATTCCTCATCTTCTATAGTGAATTTACAGTTTCTACAAACCTCGTGTAACATATAGATCTTACTATCGGCTATTTCTACTTCTAGTGGCGTTGACATTCGTTCGATCCTAAAGGACGGATGTTGTATAATTTCATTCGAAATAACTGACATAGTAGCTCCGGTATCGAACAGAACATAAACCGGTATGGAGTTTAGTAAAAAGATACCTGAAATCACATTCGGATGAGACTTGGCTTCTTCGGATGTAATTTGGAACATTCTACCCTTGGCCCTAGGACCTTCTTGTTTCTTATCTTGTTTCTTATCTTCCTTCTTCGACTCTTGCTGGAGTTTCGGGCATTCAGATTTGATGTGCCCCCTTTCGAAACAGTTGAAGCAAGTCTTTGGGCTATTCGGGCATTGATAAGATGAGTGTCCCTCCTTACCGCATTTATAACACCCCTTCTTGCCTAACAAGCATTCCCCCGTATGAAGTTTTCCACAAGTCTTACACGGCGTGATACCACTCTTCGACTTATCCTTCCTTCCTTGCTCTTGATACTTCCCCTTTTTGGTCGGGGTCGAACTTCCACCTTTTTCATTTGGTCTCTTTTCTCCACGCTCTTCTTGCCTCTTGATCTCAATTTCTCTATCCCGCGCTAGATTGATGAGCTCATCAAGAGTCTCACACTTCGAGGGAGTGATGAACTCCCTAAATTCTGCCTTTAATACGCCATAAAAGCGGTTAATCTTCATCCTTTCAGTTTGCACAAACTCTCCACAAAACTTCATCTTATCCAAGAAAGTGTTTGATATCTCATTTATCGTCTCGTTTTTCTGTCGGAGGCGTAAGAAATCCTCTTGAATCTTATCAATGGTTGACTGAGGGCAGTGATATTTCATGAAGGGATCCTTAAACTCTTGCCAGGTCATCGTTTGGAGTCTTTCTTCGCCTATTTCCTTGCTATGCGCATCCCACCAATCTTTCGCCTGAAGGGTGAGTTGACCCGTAGCAAACATCACTTGATCTTCTCTATCACACCGGCTTCGTATAAACACTGCCTCCATGTTTGAAATCCATCTTTGGCATGCGATCGGATCAATTTTACCATCATACGTTGCCGGATTGCACGCCATGAAGTCTTTATACGTGCATCGTCGTTCCTTGCCTTTACTCCTAGACCCCTCCATTAGTTCTTTCAATTCCTCGATCTTACTGGTCATCATAGCATCTACAATTCCCAAGACTCTACTTTCTACCTCTTGAGCTAATCGTGGGAGATTGGCCTCTATAACCCCTTCAGCTACTTCCGTGACTTTGTTCTCAAGTGCTTCTTGTCTAATCGCATCATCACCATCATTAACGTTGCTTGCATCAGCCATCTATACAACAGCATATTTTTGTTTAGTACAGTTTGCAAACTTTTAGTATATCATTGTACATTAGTCCACATTTACTTAATCCACCTCACATAATTCGGCTCATCGCTTCCTACTTTTCACGAATTCATTCTTGTTGAATTCACTAATTGTGATTTCACACGCCCAACAGGTCTTTAACGAATTCTTTTTAATCATCAAATAAGTTCTTAAATTACTCGGCATCACAAAATATGAAAAACAAGAAAAAATCAGCTTTCGACATTGTGTAAGCCGTCGGCGACGGCTAGGTTGCCCGTCGGCGACGGGCTCGTGAAATGGGCGTTGGGGACTTTTACCCGTCGGCAGGGTGTTAAGGCGTCGGACAGGAGCATGGCGTCAGCGACGGGTGTCTGGCCGTCGGCGACGGCCAGCCGTTTGTTAACTCGCTGCAGCTTCTTTTTTTTATCATTTTGGTTCTTTTTTGAGTCCGTTTTCCAGCCGCGCTGGTCTCGAGACCTCTTATTCTACCCCAATATCATTTTATAGCATGCATAGCTTAAAACCTTAAACCGTGAATACATTATACATTCTTATACTAAACGAATAGTCGAAGCTTTACCTCGTTGACGATCTCGGAGCGAGCACACTTTTGCATGAGCCAATAGTTTGAGTTCAAGCATTATCATCCTCGCTCGAATCCCTCAAACCTTGGCTCTGATACCAACTTGTTACGCCCCAATTTCCACCGCATACGACGTACAAAATAAATAGGAAAATTTTTGTAAATTTCGGCATGACCCATTTGTTTAAAACCATTAACTACCTGTTTACACAACAAAACTTTAAAGTCTAACCATCTTGACAATTCCCTAAACGGGCAAAGCTTACATTAGACCCAATATGACTACAACTACTAAGTTTTTACCCTACAACAAGACAACAACATACTACATGGACTTAAAGTACATACGACCACAAAATTGACCCATTTCAAAAGTAATTTATAACGGAAGCGTGAGGCGGGCGTAAACCAAGTGTGCACGTTCCAAGCCGTCCAATCGCCTAAGTCGAGGATTTACCTACATTAAACATCAAACTTTAAAAAGTTAGTAAAGGCGCTTATTTAGTCCACAATACCAACATGGTATTTACAATCATCTAAATACTTCCATTTCTTATACGCATTCGATTACCCATTTAGTGGGTATGGCATACAATCTCATAATGAGATTTAAGCATTTCACATCCGACCCGATAACATCGGGTTAATTGCTTTCAACTTAAAAAAATCTTTCGTTCTATCCGTATAACGGATTGAACCTTTTTGCATACGATTTTGCTTACATGACCACCTGTAGGTCCCTGTTTCAGGATCGAACCCGTGATTTTCATGATTATGTTCAAAGATGGAAGAGATAAGAGATGATAAACAAACAAACTTTGTATTAATCCGGTAGTAAACATTACAAGTCGGCCCGATTACATGATAACCGAACTAATACCAAAGAAGTATACATCCGGGGAGAAACCAAGTGGTGATTTCTCCCGGTGAGGTCTCAAACCTCCTCTAACTCTCTTGTGTTGCAAATGACCAAGTGTTGGTATTTATACCCAACACAGGTTGTATGGTCGAAGGATCAAACTGACTGATCGATAGATCATCTGTCGATCATTCAGCTTTCGAAAGATACACATATACCTCGAAGGATGACATATCCTTCGAGGTCCATCTTCATCCTTCGATGGATATCTTTCGAGCTCATCGAAGGATATACACAATCCTTCGATGCCTTATCCTTCGACACCAAACATTATACAACCATAATTTGTCTAGCAAACACATACGGTCAAAAGAATAACCCTCTCGTTTGACCACTTCAAACGAGCGGGTCTATACACGTTCGATAGACCGTTTCACTAACTATTACAAATTCAGCGTAAAATAATAACTAATCTATTCGACAAGCATCGGACACAAAATCTGCATCAACAAATTCCCCCTTGTCCGCTGCTGTCGAATGCTGAAAATGCAACTGCAATCGATCTTCAGTCAAGTATTCATCTTCTCTGTGTAAACAAATTCCCCCTTGACCGATGATCCAGGTAAGTAGTATCTTGATGCTCCTTGTATAATATTTCCCCCTCAAAGTACGCGTATCCGTGTTGAGTGTTGTGCAATTTCCTCAAAAGGCTCAATTGACCGATCTTCCGCTGATCTTCCAATACTCCAACCGGCATTTGATAAGGGTTCCATTTTTTAACAACTGCATCAAGTCTTGATCTTCAAGCATACTACATTGATAGAGATTTAGAAAATCACAAACTCTACCACCTATGATTGCGTTTAGAAATTTACCGAAGACATTCAACATATGAAAATTTTTATCCCCCCATTTCTTTGGTAAAATCTCTAAACCTTAACAGATTCTTTCCACTTCAAAGAAACTGTCGTCAAATATTCACCAATTCCCTCCACTGAGCGGAACTGTCGTTTTTGGCCCATAATAGTCGCGTTACCATTTTTGCCATTTGCATCGGTAACCGTGACTACCCCACATTTTTCAAAAATCAAGTTTTCATCATCTTTTGTTTTCATCATGCTGCATCATCCCGCGCGCTCCCAAATTTGTACGAATTTGGCGTCGACATTTAGACGGGTTCAAAACAACTTCACGAACACCCGACCAATTATATACATTGAGACCACATAACATCATAGATTTCAGCCGTTGAAACTGTCACTAAATTTGTTTTATGGTCATGTGGACCAATAGATGCATGCTCCAACATGCCCAACGAGTGTTAGTTCTGAATTACCAACATGCCCCATTATAAAATAAACCAAAGGAGATAATCCATTTATGGGCCCAACAATAATTCTGAATTACCAACATGCCCCAATTATAAAATAAACCAAAGGATATAATCCATTTATGGGCCCAACAGTAAATACTAGCTGCCCTTTTTCAGCATTTGAGACATGTCTCTGCAACACACAATTACTTTGGTCAAACCCCCAAACTGTCTCTCTCCTCGGCGATATACCATCACCAACATCCAACCACCTTCATCCTCATATCTCTAATGAAAACCCTAACCCACTGAAATCAAACATTCCGCCGTTAATCTCTATGATAAACAAACTCAAACCCCCAAAAAAATGCAGCCGCCATTCTTCATGTAGGTGAACAACAGCAGCAGCTCTTTCTCACTCTCTTCGAAACATCTGATCTTTCGAAATTGAGGGTGAGAATTATCCTTTGACTACATCTGTCTGATCTTTCGAAAAAGATGAGATGACCCTTCGAAATCTTCGAAATCTTGTTTGACCTTTCGAAGTTGTTGGGGATTAAGATGATCTATCGAAATCGTTGGAGGTTATGTTGATCTTTCGAAGTTGTTGTGGGGTGAGGGATCTTTCAAAACAGAATAGATGATCCTTCGAAAATCTCAACATGATCTTTCGAAGTTGTAAGTTGACCTTTCGGGCACATGTCAGATGTGGATCTCACAAACATCAGTTGCTATCATATCAGAACTGATCTTTCGAAGTAGTTGATGACCCTTCGAAATATGAAGATATCAAGAACTTCAAGAACACAGTGACTGTGTAATTTTGCAGATTTAATGAAACACTTTGTAAATAATTTTTGATGATGAAAACTTGAGTATTTAGGAGAAAAACATAAAACCCAACACTTGTTTTAGCACATATCTGAATATTCGGGTCCAGATCTGAGTTTTTCTCATTTTCACCATTTTTACATCTTGAACAAAAACGCACAAAAATCACAGATCTAGAGCACATGTGACTTAGTAAACGGTTAGTTTTACTAAATCGGGCACCATGGCTCTGATACCAATTGTAGGTCCCTGTTTCGGGATCGATTCCGTGATTTTCATGTTCATGTTCAAAGATGGAAGAGATAAGAGATGATAAACAAACAAACTTTGTATTAATCCGGTAGTAAACATTACAAGTCGGCCCGATTATATGGAATCCGAACAAATACCAAAGAAGTATACATCCGGGGAGAAACCAAGTGGTGATTTCTCCCGGTGAGGTCTCAAACCTCCTATCACTCTCTTGCACACACTTGTGCTCTCACTCTTGTGTTGCAAATGACAAAGTGTTGGTATTTATACCAAACACAGGTTGTATGGTCGAAGGATCAAACTGACTGGTCGATAGATCATCTGTCGACCATCCAGCTTTCGAAAGATACACATATACCTCGAAGGATGCCATATCCTTCGAGGTCCATCTTCAACCTTCGATGGATATCTTTCGAGCTCATCGAAGGATACACAATCCTGCGATGCCTTATCCTTCGACACCAACATTAAACAACCATAATTTGTCTTGCAACCACACACGGTCAAACGAATAACCCTCTCGTTTGACCACTTCAAACGAGCGGGTCTATACACGCTCGATAGACCGTTTCACTAACTATTACAAATTCAGCGTAAAATAATAACTAATCTATTCGACAAGCATCGGACACAAAATCTGCATCAACACCACCCGTTCTAGACGGATGTCTCATATCATTACCCGACCTAGTCGTAAGAACCGGTCGGTTTGCATAACTTAGCATAATCCTTCTTTAGCATAAACGAATCCGCAAGGGATTCACCATTCTTTTACTAACACCGCAAATAACTAAAAACATAGGATAATTCTTGTAACAAGGGTCGTTCAATATAATTACTAACGGATAAATAAAAAGTAAACTTTCGTATGAAACGGATCATACCTCGGTCTTGTACACCTTCCGCCCTATTAGTGTTCGTGCTTTCTTCCTTCACGCCTACAATATAACATTCGTTTGCTTACTTAGTCAAATTCAAATCATTTCAGCATTTTCTTTTCATACCACACATATAATCATCTCTTAAGCATTTTATCAAACACTTGGTGGGCATTATATTTACAAGCATAATGTACAAGTACTCATAGCATGGATTCTACTTTGTTTACTTCCTAGTCTAACAAAATCAATTTAATTCATATCTTTTCTTTCATTTTATGCTAACTCATCTAATTTATCTATCACATACAAGATCATGCATCAAATCACAATTGTAAGTATATTGTAGTAATCATCATATTCATCAAGATCTTACATCAAATGGGTATAAACCCTAACCCCTTCAATAATCGAATTTAGACAGAATTCTCAACCTATTATGAGTTCCTTACTTACAATTGCATCAGAAATTCACCTAATTCACGTTTGGGTTAAAAACCCACTTTTCATCACTCACCAAAAACAGGAATTTCGACTTACCTTTTGATGTTCAAGCTTAGATGGATGAAAATTCGGGTTCTAGCATTGGTTTGGGCTCTCAATTTCTCCTTAATCTTGATAATCTCTAAGAGCTAGGGTTTCCCCCTTTTTGGTCTCTGCCTGATCGAACAACAACACACACCAGTGTGTTTGTTTTTGTGAACTTTCTAGAGTAGTAAGATTTTTATTACAACTTACAAATTCAGCCCTTATGGTTATAAGTGTTGGCATTTATCACACTTTCTTTCTTATTAACTAGTATCACTTTAAATTTAACTGGGTTAAATTTTCTTACACTTTTATACACTTAAAGCAGCATAAACGAATAGCATATTTTGGGGTGTTACAAGACCAAACTGCCAATTCGTTCGTAGCAGTACCTTTAATTTATGTGTTTGGTAATCAATACATGAAGATTTGGCTTGCTACAATATTATCAAACCGGTAGTAAAATATCAAAAGTTAACCTTTAGGAAGTGACTAGATTTTAGAACCAAACACATGAACACCAAATAGAATTTGGTAGAGATTTTCTGCTTTCCACATTTTACAAGTTTTAATCTTCATTTTTCCTCTAAACAATCACTATCTCAGTTTCACTCCCAGTCGCACAAGCTAGGATCGTTCAGTAGTTCTTTTGGCACAAGCTTACCTAACAACTTAAGCATACTTCTATCTAGTAAACCAGCTTACCTAACAACTTAAGCATACTTCTATCTAGTAAACCAGCTGCGATATGATCTATAAATAACGATAAAGTCGAAGCATCAAGTGAGTAACCTCTATCATCCATTTCCTGTAAAAGCATCTCTACATCATCATAGTGCTTATTCTTTAAACATCCTTGGAGAAAAACACTGTAAGTAATATTATTTGGTGGGCAACCACTCTCTTCCATTTTAAGAAACAACGACTTTGCTTCCCCCAATAGACCTTCGCGACAAAAACCACCAATCATCACATTATATGTCCTGACAACAGGTTTCAAACCTTTAATGCTTAGGCCATGGAAAAGATTCCTTGCAATGTGAAATTTCCCACATTTTCCTGCCCCATCAATGAGGATAGTGTACACAACAATATCAGATGTAAGCCTGCTATCACCCATCAAATGAAACAAAGAGAGAGCCTCTTCTACTTGACGATTGTTGCAAAGGCCCTCTAAAACTATTCCATAAGTGCATTGGTCTGGGATTTGGCCTTGTGCATGCATCTCATCAAAGAGTTTGCGTGCATCTACACAACGCCCAACCTGAAAGAAACCTTGTATCATGGTGTTGTAAGTGACTACATTGGGTTTTAAACCTTTTCCAGTCATTTCATGAAACAATTGCACAGCCTTCTCAATATTCAGATTCTTGCAATACCCATTCAATAAACTATTATAAGTAACAACATTAGGAATGAGACCTCTAAGTGTCATAGAATCGAAAATCTCCCTTGCTTTGATCATTTCCCCTCGCAGACAGTAGCCATCAATAAGTGAGTTATATGTCACTATGTCTGGAAACTCACCTCTCTCAATCATGATGTTGATAACAGCCTCGGCTTCTTTTACTTTACCTTCCTTGCAAAATGCATCAACTAATGCAGTAAAGGTTTTCACATTTGGAGAAATGTTCTCATCCTCCATTTCTTTTAGCATCTTTGAGGCCTCATCCCAACGACCCATGTTACAAAGGCCACAAATTAAAGAGGTGTAGGTGATGACATCTGGTAAAATTCTTTTGTCATATACCATCTCGTTTAAGAGCTTGAAAGCATCATCCATCATTTTATCCTTGCAAAGACTATCAATGATGGTGCTATATGTAACAATACTAGGCTTGCAGTTTGTTTGTTCCATTAGCCTAAGCAAAGCAAGTGCTGTAACGTTAATACTGAACTTGCAAAGGCCTTTAATCATTGTGTTATACATAACCACATCAGGTTCACAAAGTTTTTGTTTGATGAGCTTCTTGAATAACATCTCTACTTCAAGAATCCTATCTTCTAGGACGAGTCCATCTAAGAGTGCACTATATATGAACTGATTCGGTGCAATAGCACGCCTAAAACAACAGCCTAGGAGTGCAAACCCGTCTTTGGTGCGATACAACTGGCAACAACACTTGATTGCAATGCTCATAGTGTAATTACTAACAGGAAGGCCAAGAGAACACATTTGGTTGAAAAGATGAAGAGAGGTAGAAAAATGTTTCATTTTAGTAACAGAGGTCAACAACTGATTAAACTGAACAACAGATGGAAGAGGGCGTCTCTGTGACATTTCATCGAACAGGTTGAGTGCATGATTCAAGTTGGTGATTTTATATGAACATCAGGTTGCAAGCCTTTATCAATTAGGTCATGGAAAAGATTCTTTGCAATATCCACTTTCCCATATTTTCCTGCACCATTGATGAGGATATTGTACATAGCAATATCAGAATTAAGCTTGCTATCACCTACCAAATGAAACAAAGAGAGAGCTTCTTCTACTTGACGATTTTTGCAAAGGCCCTCTAAAACTATTCGATAAGTGCATTCATTTGGAATTTGGCCTTGTGCATACATCTCATCAAAGAGTTTGTGTGCATCTACACAACGCCCAACCTGAAAAAATCCTTGTATCATGGTGTTGTAAGTGACTACATCGGGTTTTAAACCTTTTCCGGACATTTCACGAAACATTTGCTCAGCCTTCTCAATATTCAGATTCTTGCAATACCCATTCAATAAACTACTGTAAGTAACAACATTAGGAACGAGACCTCTAAGTGTCATTGAATCAAAAATCTCCCTTGCTTTGAACATTTCCCGTCGCAGACAGTAACCATCAATAAGTGAGCTATATGTCACTAAGTCTGGAGCCTTACCTCTCTCAACCATGATGTTGATAACAGCCTCAGCTTCTTCTACTTTACCTTCCTTGCAAAAAGCATCAACTAATACAGTAAAGGTCTGCACATTTGGAGAAATGTTCTCATCCTCCATTTCTTTTAGCAGCTTTGAGGCCTCATCCCAACGACCTAAGTTACAAAGGCCACGAATTAAAGAGGTGTAGGTGATGACATTTGGTAAAATTCCTTTTTCAAATACCATCTCTTTAAAGAGCTTGAAAGCATCATCCATCATTTTATCCTTGCAAAGACTATCAATGATGGTGTTATATGTAACAATATCAGGCTTGCAGTTCTTTTGCTCCATCAGCCTGAGCAAAGCAAGTGCTGTAACGTTATTACCGAACTTGCAAAGCCCTTTAATCATTGTACTGTAGGTAACTACGCTAGGTTCACAAAGTTTTTGCTTGATGAGCTTTTTGAACAGCATCTCCGCTTCAAGAATCTTATCTTCAAGTACAAGTCCATCTAAGAGGGCATTATATATGTACACATTGGGTGAAATAGCTCGCCTAAAGCAGCATCCTAGGAGTGCAAAACCGTCTTTGGTGCGATGCAGCTGACAGCAACACTTGATTGCAATGCTCAATGTGTATTTATCAAGAGGGACACCAAGGGAACACATTTGTTTGAAAAGATTAAGTGCATAAGTAAAATGTTTCATTTTGGTAACAACGTTCAACAACTGAGTAAACTTAACAACAGATGGCAAAGGGTGTCTGTGTGACATTTCATCGAACAGGTTCAGGGCATCATTTAAGTTGGTAATTTTATCAAACAAAGATCGATTTGAGGAAACATTGCGAGTATCGGAATGTAAACCTATGTGGAAAGATGAGAAAGGGGTTTCGGAATGAAGAAGGAAGGATTTGGTCGTGAAATTACCTCTGAGTTTGATGAAAGCTATGCGATTCATCATCTTCGGCAGCAAACAGAGTAGAAGCCTTCAACCTATCTACGAAATCTGTAGTTTAAGGGGTGTGTCTCTTTATCTTTTTCAAACTCTGGTTTTTTGGAAAATTTAGGGCATGTTTTGCTAAGTTTTTCCAACCCATTAACCCAACTTATGACTTATTGGCTTAGACCGTAGGATATGATGGGGGCGGAGGTTTGAGACTTTGGAGCATGGGATGACACGTGGAGTTCGAGCCCCCGCTGGTGAGTGACGTGTCCGTGAGATATGGCGGGGCGTGGCTAGCCCGCGTGGGTTAGCCAGGTTTATTAAAATTAAAAAAAAAAAACCTAAAATTAAAAATACACACAAAATTTAAAAAAAAAAACCTAAAATTATTATTAAAATTACAAAATTCTACCAAAAAAGGATTTAAAAAAAAAAGCCTAAAGCGTTAGGTAGATCAAGGGCTAGCTCTTCCTCGTGCGTCCAAGAGGCCAATAACAGGTCTCACCGGGTTGGCGGCCCTTCATCACGTCCACGACGCTTGTGACAAGGGCTAGCTCTTCCTCGTGCGTCCAAGAGGCCATCGATCAAGTGTGTGTGGGTAGCGGTTCGGGTAGGTGGAGTGACTTGGGTTAGGGTAGCGATGTGGACAGCGATGGGTTTGGGGGTTTTATAGCGAGTTGGCTGAACCGCTTGGCTTGGTCAAACGATTATATTTTGAAATTTAAATGTAGCCGCTATGACTTAGCCAACAAGCGAATAGGAGCCGACCACGTAGGACCGCTAGGCATGCCCAACGCCCGGGCTGAAACCCCCGCCCAAGGGGCCACGCCCAAACCCAAGCCCACCCGGGGTGGTGACTTGGGCATTTGTACCCAACTCACGCCCCAACCCACGCCCTATACCCCATAGTCTTAATCAGAAAGCTAAAAAATGAGTTTTAGTATTTGGGAAGCCTAAAAGTCCTTTTCAAAATGATTTTTTGTAAAGGAGAAAAAGTTATCAAAAAGTCATTTTTGAGAAGTTAGGGGCTTGTGACTTTTTGATCAGTTTATAACTTTTCAAATATCAAATTACCAGATTACCCCTGATTTAACACTTCTTATATTATTGACTTATGAAAGAATGTCCCTTTTAGTTATTTTCATCAATAAGCTAAGCCAAACACTTTTTAAAAACAATTATTGACTTATTGACTTTCCTCACCCCATAAGCTAATCCAAACACTATTTTTAAAACTCAAATAAGCTTAGCCAAACATGCCCTTAATAAGTCATAATATAGGGCATGTTTGGCTAAGCTTATTATAGTTAAAAAGGACTTTTGGGAAAAGACTTTTTGAAAAGGAGTTTTTAAAAAAAATGTTTGGATTAGCTTATTGATGTAAAATGACTAAAATGGTCATTCTTTTAGATATAAGGGGGTAAAGAAGGGGTATATTGGTAATTTGTAGTTTGAAAAGTTAAAAGCTGGCCAAAAAGTCACAATATTGTGACTTCTTGAAACCTCCTTTTTCTTCTTTGCAAAAAGTCATTTCTAAAAGGACTAAACACAAAAACAACTTATTGGCTTTTTGATAAGTCAATAAGCCAATAAATTGTTTTGAAAAGCTTAGCCAAACATGTCCATAATAGAGTGATTTATTGACTTTTACCCTCATATACACTTTCAATCCCAAACATCATTTAACTTTTAAAAAAGTCAATAAGTTATAAGTTGCAAAAATAAGCAATCCTAAACACCCTCTAAATAATTAATGAAAAAGATGAAACGGCTCTTCACCTATTCGGGTCCTGTCGTATCGCGCAGCAGGTATGGGACTTTATCAGCGGATGGTGTAGGATTAAGCCTATTTTTGTGTTGGATTTAAAAGATTTAGCAAACTTACATAACCACAATCGTGAGTCGAAGAACTGGAAAACGCTGGTAAATTTGATCATTCAAACAACAATCTGGAGTATATGGAAATGCCGAAACTGTGTGATTTTTTTACCAAAAACAGGTCATCGTGGCAAACTTAATTGAGGAAGTTAAAGCTATTGCCTTCTTATGGTTCCGGAGCAGAACGAAATGGCACGATCTCACCTGGGAAACATGGATTTCTTTTGATTTAGCATGTTTGGGTTTGTAATTTATATTTTGGTTGTTGTATGTTTTTGGTGGTCTAGTTAACAAGATGTTAGCCTGCTCACTTTTTGGTGTATAAAATCTTTTTGTTGGCCTTTCAAAAATAAAGTTTAAATAACTTGTGTTCGAGCCAATGAGGTAGTGCTAGAGTGGGTGGGGAAAGAATTGGTGTTCCTTATGACCCATGTTCAATTCTCACTCTCCTCATTATTTTCTGCGGCGTCTAGGTGAAGAGCGAATACGGGTGGCGCCGGTTCGACTTGGATGAGAAGCGAGGTTTTACCGATTATTCAATTGTCGTGCCTTCGGGTGGGTGAAGGTCGGGTTTCCGTGCATCTGGGGAGAGCCAAGAGGCTGGCGGCGGTCGAGTAGTCGATCTTGGCCATAACGCCCAGTGTCACGGTGGTTGGCACGTCGTTCCTTGTCGTTCAAAAAAAACTTGTGGTCGTTAATTATACTAATTGTTGGCATTATACAAGTAACAAAACGAGCACGTTAGTACTTAGTATCGACCAAACAACGTTAGTACTGGTATCAATACTCGTTTCTATTGTTTCTGATCGATTTAAAACACGTCTCCATATCACGATTTTAACTTTTTTGTTTCTTTTTCGATTTTTATAGCGAGTGCTGGTACCATAACGAACCGAACCGAACCGATACCCACCAAATTCATGTCGCGTAGATTTTTATTATTATAACTAATTTTCAGTATATTTAGTTTTTTTATAAATTTTAATATACCAAGTTTTATAAAAATAAGAGTTTGTCGATGCGACATGCCTATTTTATCTAGTCTTAATATAACTTTTTTTCCCGAAACCGTGTTGTGAGGCTGATGGGTGTGGCATAAAGCCCATAGGGGCTTTATCACGCCACATAAGTGTCACGTATGCTCCATGTCACACAGGGGACTTTAAATCACATCCCTTTAACTTGCATGCAATGGTTTAAAACCCATATCATGATTACCTAATTATTTATTTTTTTATTTTATATATTTTTTAATTTACATACCATTTTTATTTAGAGTAAATTATAAAAATCGTCCTTTATGTATGTCACTTATTGCAAACTGTGTCTTTTATCTTCAATAATTACAGAAAACGTACACGATGTTTGCAAACCCTTACAAGTTATGTCCACTAGCCCTAACTCAGTTAATTTTTTTGTGGTTAAATCTGACCAAATGGACCCCACATGAGGGTATTTTGGTCATTTTACTCTCACATGGGGTCTATTTGGTCAGATTTAACCACAAAAATACCCTCGTGTGGGGTCCATTTGTTCAAATTTAATCACAAAAATTAACTGAGTTAGGGCTAAAGGACATAACTTGCAAGGGTTTGCAAACATCGAGTACGTTTTCTGTAATTATTGAAGACAAATGACACAGTTTGCAATAAGTGACATATATAAAGAACGATTTTTGTAATTTACTATTTTATTTAAAATACATAATTTCAATAAAATAATTATAAGATTACAAACTACTTAAAAATAAAAAAAAACTACAAAGTTACTTAAAACAACAAACTTAAAAAAAAAAAAATAAATAAAAAGTTACTAAAAAGTTACATATATTTTGCTCGGATATTTTGCTTGGGTTTGGGGTATGTTTTGGGTTTGAGAAAAAATGGTGGTGAGGGATAGTATCCAAAAAAACCGGGAAGCGGTGGTGATGTTGTCGGATGAGGGGAGATTCTGGTGGTAGGTGGCATAGGACACCCGTTCGCGGGTCTCTTCGGTATCAATTTTGCTCGTTGTTTGCTAAATTACCACAAAACGGATTTTTGGGGTCTCACGCGTTTTGATTGTTGGGAAACATTGTATGAGTATGATAGAATGTATAAAATTTATGTATCTTTAAAAAAGGTCTAGGGTTTGAGTAAAAAAGAATTGAAGCTATATGTATCTTTAGAAGTTGTATAAACAACGAAATAACCTTCCGGTTTAACCACCCGGAAAACTTCCGCAGCAAACTCACCTGCTTTTTCCGATCTGTCCAATCCACCATCACCGGAAAACACAAAATCAAACGTATTATCCCGAAGCGACGGACGAAACCCTAGACCTTTAACCACCAACGGCTTAACAGCCTTCTTATAGATCCCGACGGCGTCATCACTCGTTTGCGACGGTTAACCTTGAAAACATCAGATCTCGAAACGGAGATGAAACCCTCGACCTTTAACCCTAGACCGTCAACGATCAGATCCTGAAACACAGTGATGTAAAACATCACTCGTTTGCGGCGGTTACGGCGTTTCAGAGGATGGTGGTGGTGTTGGTGGTTGCTGGTGCAGTGGTGATGTTGTTGGTGGCAGGTGGATGGTGGTGATGGTGGTTGTGGTGGGGGAGGTGGTGGAAGACGGTGAGAGTAGGTGGTGGTGGCAGGGAAGTTAGAGAGAGATAGAAATGTGATGAGAAAAATTATGTCTGTATACTCTTTTTATGTATTTATTATATTTTATGATTATTTACTTCAATATTTGGGGTAAAATGACCAAGATACCCTCATGTGGGGTCCAGTTGTTCAGACTTAACCATAAAAATTAACTGAGTTAGGGCTAAAGGACATAACGTGTAAGGGTTTGTAAACATAGAGTATGGTTTCTATAATTATTGAAGACAAATGACACGGTTTGCGATAACTGAGATACATAAAGGACGATTTTTGTAATTTACTCTTTTAAAAATAAAAGTTTTGTAAATTGCCAAAATCGTCCCTGAGGTTTGGGTATGTTTGTCAATTTCATATAAAACATATAAAACTAGTGGCAAAGCTAAAAGCCCATGGCTTTATAGCCTAGTGGCATCTTTTGGGTGAGATAAGTTTTGAGACCAACAGGTCTAGGGTTCGATTCCCACAAAGGGGGTTTTCCCAAATTTATTGGGTTTCCTCCTGAATTGGTGTATAAGCATTATGCCTAGTGGAGGTGGATACGATCGGGTGGTTCCGCTGGTGGCACGATGATACTCTAGTCTCTAGTGGTCCGTCAGTGATATAAATTTGCCGTTCAAAAAAAAAGTGGCAAAGCTAAAAAAAATTAGAGCATTCACACCCATTTCATTATATTTTCACCTTAAATTATACTAAAAACATTACATTTTCTCTCTCTTTTTTAATTAAGTAATATTTTTTTATACATTTATCATCACATTTTTTTCTCTCCTTCACTAACAACCACTTTCAAAATATATTAAAAAATTATAGAGGGTGAACAGTGTCTCTCCAAATATACTGATGAACAGTAATATTTTCTTTCTCATCCACTCACAACCACTTTATATTACAAAAACTCTACACACATAATTAGATGGCATGGATGTGAATGCTCCGTCCTTGGGGTTCGGTTTTGTTCATTATAGTATCGGTGTAGGATCAAATACAAACTATGTTATATGTAATTCCTATACCAAGTCACCACATGACATCCATTTAATTTATAAAGTGGGACATGTTTTAATGTTGATTTTAGAAATTTCTATTTTTATGTAACTAGTTAATTTTCTTACTACAATTATATTTTCCATAAATACATCAAAAACTAATTTTAAAAAATCAATCCATTAATCCATTATTGCTTTGAACTCATCGTTTCATTAAACTGTCACACCCCGATTCCCGATGGGCCCGGATGGGTATACAAATCATTTTTTTAGAAAATCAATCCATTAATCCAAACATTTTTTTGCAAGTTTGTTTACATTTTTTTAAACATGTTTTAGTTATACCATGCCAAGTGTCCTTCGTAGCTTCTGTATACAAATCACTAAGTAAACATGAAGGGATTATGCTAAGCATGGGTAGTTTTGGTAACTTTACATGTGTCAATGGGTTTATAAATTCTTAGCTGTAAATTAAAGATAATGTATGCTTTCATATTAATATTGCTAATGCTATTTTTTGTCGATAAATCCAGTGTCTATAACAATATTGACGGTACTCCAAATCTTCTGAATTCGTTAACAAAAATAAACACCATCAACAACAAATTCGTGAAAAATAATTTTTAAAAACCCAACTCATTTGAATCATTAAGGCACTTCTGATGGTATACGGGTTTAAGAACTACTTGGTCGCTCCGCTCCGATCTGAATTCTAACTTTTTGTTATGAAAAATTTGAAGACTGAAAAAAGAGGACCCCATTGAAAAAAATCATGGGTCTGCCACTGCTTATGCGAGCTCCAGCGGTACTATCTGCTTCAGCTGTTGTACCCTGGGAAACAAAACGAGTTCTCTTGTGAGACTCGGAATTTGTTTTAAGGACCCTGTGTCAAATGCTTCATCTAAATTCGTGTATTTGGTTTATTTCAGTTGTAACTAGTATTGTAATTTACTGCTTTCTTTATTTCTTTTATTGTAATCCAGTAATAAAATTTTTTATTTAGTTTATACGCGAACGGTTCCTACACAAGCAAACATAGCAAAGCTATGTTGCAAATTGATTGTATATAGATGGGATATTGGATTTTAATAATCCCACCTAAAGATGGTTGGCCAATATTGATCTCACCTTTGAATATTACCATCGACAGTCCCACCTTTTAAGTATTTTTTTTCCTCACTGCACCTCCGTTAAAAAAAACTTAACGAAGTGAAGTTTTTTTTTTTCCGAATTTCGAACTCATGTTATAGAACAAAACAATGATACGAGTCGATTGATATCAAACTTGCATCAAAACCGTGCTCCAAACCCTTTAATTTTTGTTAATTTGAAATTTAAACACCCAAAGTCTATTAAAATTGAATACGCTATGTTTAATATTCGTATCAGTACCCTTAATATAGTTTGTCGGTCAAAACATGAACCTCTGGCTTGGTATGTGTTTAAATAAGATTCAACTTTATAAGACTAAAGGGTATGGAGAGGATGGGCTTGGAGGGGATGAGCCGCCACGTCGACGCCACGTAGGAATGGCTCGGAGGGGATGGACCTAGGGGGTGGGGGATGAACCCCTTTATGTATATATATGTATGTATGTATAGGTATATGTGAGAGGCAAGAGAAGAAAGGAGGACCGGCTACCCCGGCTGTGGGGTGCCGGGTGTGCCGAGCCGAGCCCCAGGGGGCGGTGTGGGGGACCGGCGCCGGTCCTAGCCGGGCCTCAGCCGGCCCCCATACCTTCTAGTCTAAATGTTCCTGAAATAGAAATACCAGCATTTTAGCACCACGATTTAGGAAGCATATTAATGCTGGGTTTACATCATAAGCTTGATAGAGTTCAACTGCTAATATTGATTTTGAATTCTCATCATTCGTGTGTCTTTTCAATTTTCATACATCTTGGCATCTTGCTGATGTTAACACATCAAAAGAGTGCAATGGCTGGCACCAGTGGCGAAGCTTGAGATTTCCGACCGGGGGGTCGAAAGTCACTGAACCTAAAATTATACATAAAAAATTATAAAACCGAGGGGTCGAAAACGTATATACTTAAAAAATTCTATACGAAAACTACATACCGGACACTAGTGAGCAAAAAGTTTGGGGGTCGGGCGCAGGACAAGGGTTGATCTAAAGAAATGAATATGACAGGTGTGTCCCCTCTCGTTGGGTAAGGGACTACGGGTTTGTGGTGAGCCAGACGATAACCAAGGCAGAGGCAGGAAAAGTAGCTAAGCACGAAAAAGCTTGCATCGAGACAGCATGTGTTCGTCCCGTTCGCTTTCGATACCTTTGGCGCTCTCACCCCTGACGCAGTGCGGTTCCTCAAGCGGGTTCAGCAGGTGGTAAGCAGTATCACCGCGCATGTTAAGGGGCAGAATTTTGTGTTTAGCAGGGTAGGGTTTGCTATTCAGAAGGGGGTAGCGGCGCAGCTTGTTGCCCGTCTACCTGCCATTACTATAATCGTCTTTGGTTTTACTAATATCCTACAACAAACTCCTCTATGGGTACCGTTTCAACCTCTTGTCTAAGAAATGAAAACAGAATGCTATACTCGTTTGAATATAATTATTAGTGTAAAGAACTAAAGACTACCATCTCTTAATTTAAGTGATGGGAAACTTTAATAATGACAGTTGGAAATGTTTTACAAGGTCAAGTTACAATGTATGTATTAGGTCAGTGACTGGACCTTAGAAAGGTTATACACTAACAATATATGTGTTGACTTGTTGACCAGAACCTTTGTCAACGCTAGATAAATGTATATGTTGACATTTTAGCAGGTTAGTGTACAAACTTCAATTATTTAAAGGCTTAAACATATTGCAAGGGTCTAAACTTCATTTATTTATAAACTACAAAACCCAGTCTTCTTATTGTGACTTTATCAGAGATGAATACCTTTTCCTCATCTCAAGCATTCTACATTTTGCAAGTTATAATCTTCATTGTTCATCCCACAATTACCGTCTCAGTTGCTCTCCCAGTCGCACAACCTAGGATCGTCCAATAATTCTTTTGGAACTAGCTTATTGAACAACTTAAGCATACTTCTATCTAGTAAACCAGCTGCAATATGATCTATAAATAACGATAAAGTCGAAGCATCAAGCGAGTAACCTCTTGCATCCATTTCCTTTAAAAGCATCTCTACATCATCATAATGCTTGTTCTTTAGACATCCTTGGAGAAGAACACAGTAAGTAATATTATTTGGCGGGCAGCCACTCTCTTCCATTTTAAGAAACAACAACTTTGCTTCCCCCAATTGACCTTCCCGACAAAAACCACTGATCATCACGTTATATGTACGAACATCAGGTTGCAAGCCTTTATCAATTAGACCTTGGAAAAGAATCCTCGCAACTTCGACTTTCCCATTTTTGCCTGCACCATCAATGAGAATGTTGTACACTGCAATATCAGAATTAAGCTTGCTCTTACCCACCAAATAAAACAAAGAGAGCGCATCCTCTACTAGATGGTTGTTGCAAAGGCCATCTAAAACTATTCCATAAGTGCATTGGTCTGGGATTTGGCCTCGTGCATGCATCTCATCAAAGAGTCTGCGCGCAGCTACACAACGCCCAACCTGAAAAAATCCTTGTATCATGGTGCTGTAAGTGACTACATCGGGTTTTAAACCTTTTACAGTCATTTCATGAAACATTTGCTCAGCCTTCTCAATATTCAGATTCTTGCAATACCCATTCAATAAACTACTGTAAGTAACAACATCAGGAACGAGACCTCTAAGTGTCATTGAATCAAAAATTGTGTTTGCTTTGATCATTTCACCTCGAAGACAGTAACCATCAATAAGTGCGTTGTATGTCACTATGTTTGGAACCTTACCTCTCTCAATCATGATGTTGATAACAGCCTCAGCTTCTTCTACTTTACCTTCCTTGCAAAAAGCATCAACTAATACATTAAAGGTCTGCACATCCGGAGAAATGTTCTCATCCTCCATTTCTTTTAGCATCTTTGAGGCCTCATCCCAACGACCTAACTTACAAAGACCACAAATTAAAGAGGTGTAGGTGATGACGTTTGGTAGAATACCTATGTCAAATACCATTTCTTTAAAGAGCTTGAAAGCATCATCAATCATTTTATCCTTGCAAAGACTATCAATGATGGTGCTATATGTAACAATACTAGGCTTGCAGTTTGTCTGTTCCATTAGCCTGAGCAAAGCAACAGCTGTAACGTTGTTACCGAACTTGCAAAGTCCTTTAATCATTGTGTTATACATAACCACATCAGGTTCACAAAGTTTTTGTTTGATGAGCTTCTTGAAGAACATCTCTGCTTCAAGAATCCTATCTTCTAGGACGAGTCCATCTAAGAGCACACTAAATATGTACACATCGGGTGGAATAGCTCGCCTAAAGCAGCTTCCTAGGACTGCAAAACCATCTTTGGTGCGATTCAACTGACAACAACACTTGATTGCAATGCTCAATGTGTATTTATCAAGAGGGACACCAAGGGAACACATTTGTTTAAAAAGATCAAGTGCATAAGTAAAATGTTTCATTTTGGTAACAACATTCAACAACCGAGTAAACTTAACAACAGATGGCAAAGGGTGTCTGTGTGACATTTCATCGAACAGGTTCAGGGCATCATTTAAGTTGGTAATTTTATCAAACATAGATCGATTTACGGAAACATTGCGAGTATCGGAATGTAAACCTATGTGGAAAGATGAGAAAGGGGTTTCGGAATGAAGAAGAAAGGAACTGGTGGTGAAATTACCTCTGAGTTTGATGAAAGCTATGCGATTCATCATCTTCGGCAGCAAACAGAGTAGAAGCCTTCAACCTATCTACGAAATGTTGCAAAGCATGCTGTAGTTTAAGGGGTGTTTCTCTTATCTTTTTCAAACTCTATGGTTTTTTTTGGAAAATTTAGGGCATGTTTGGCTAAGCTTTTCCAACCTATTAACCCAACTTATGACTTATTGGCTTAGATCATAGAATATGGTGGGACGTAGGTTTGGGGCATGGGTTGACACGTGGAGTTCGAGCACCCCGCTGATGAGTGACGTGTCCGTGGGGTATGGCGGGGCGTGGCTAGCCCGCGTGGGTTGGCCAGGTTTATTAAAATTAAAAAAAAAACTAAAATTAAAAAATACACACAAAATTAAAAAAAAAAAAAAACCTAAAATTATTATTAAAATTTCCTAAAAATTACAAAATTCTACCAAAAAAGGATTACAAAAAAAGGCTAGAGCGTTAGGTAGATTTCGAAAAGGGCGAGCTTGTCAAACGGCTTCCGCTCCTTGCCCCGGAACTTGATGTTGGCCACCGCCACCTGGTCTTCATGACTTATATCACCGCCCGCGACGCTGTCGTAGTAGGCTTTAAAACGATCGAGCTTCGGTCGTAGCTCGCACCATTTGTGTTGGCTCGCGTTTAAATTGTGCCGGTCGTTTCCCACGTTGTGCCGGTAGGTAGCGAAAGCTTCCGGCCAATAACGGGTCTCACCGGGTTGGCGTCCCTTCATCGCGTCCACGACGCTCGTGACAAGGGCTAGCTCTTCCTCGTGCGTCCAAGAGTAGGGTTGCAAACGAAACAAACGTTCAGCGAACAGTTCGTGAACCGTTCGGCGGGAAGTTCGTTTGTGTTCGTTTGTTTATTAAAAAACGAACACAAACAAGAAATTTAGTTCGTTTGGTTAAATGAACAAACATGAACAGAGGTTGTGTTCGTTCGTCTATGTTCGTGAACGTTCGGTAACGTGTTCGTTGGTGTTTGATAGTTCAGTGTTTCTAGTTTTTATATTTATTTAAATACTTTAAAATCTCGACAAATTAAATATCTAATAAGTGTGAGTGTATTATATATTATGTTCATGAACGATTGTTTGTGTTTGTTTGTTTTCATTTGTGTTCATGAACATTAGTTTGTGCTCATTTGTGTTCGTCAACTTTCATTTTTGTTCTTTGCCTAAAATTAACAAACAAACACAAACGAACACAAACAAATTCCTTTTCTTAACAAACGAACACGAACATAAAAGCTCGTTCGATAAGTGTTCGTGAACGGTTCGCGAACACATAGATTTCTTAACAAACGAACACGAACAAGATCTTGTTCGTGTTCTTTCGGTTCATTTGCAGCCCTATCCAAGAGGCCATCGATCAAGTGTATGTGGGTAGCGGTTCGGGTAGGTGGAGTGACTTGGGTTGGGGTGGCGATGTGGACAGCGGTGCGGTTGGGGGTTTTATAGCGAGTTGGCTGAACCGCTTGGCTTGGCCAAACAGTTATATTTTGAAATTTAAATGTAGCCGCTACGACCTAGCCAACAAGCGAATAGGAGCCGGCCACGTAGGACCGCTAGGCATGCCCAACGCCCGGGCTGAAACCCCCGCCCAAGGGGCCACGCCCAAACCCAAGCCCACGCGTGGTGGTAACTTGGGCGTTTGTACCCAACCCACGCCCCATACCCCATAGTCTAATCAAAAATCTAAAAAAAAGAGTTTTAGTATTTGGGAAACCTAAAAGTCCTTTTCAAAATGATTTTTTGAAAAGGAGAAAAAGTTATCAAAAAGTCATTTTTGAGAAGTTAGGGGCTTCTGACTTTTCGATCAGTTTATAACTTTTCAAAGATCAAATTACCAGATTACCCCTGATTTAACACTTCTTATATTATTGACTTATGAAAGAATGTGTAGGATCGTGCGACTGACCCAAACGAGTCGTTCAGAGAGGTTCTGATCTATTTCAGGTGCGGAAAACAAGAAATAGACTTAGTAACAGCTTGATCTTCACTTATTTCACTGATTGTATTGATCTGACGTTGTTTACATTCAATCCTCACACCGGCAGCACTTCGGAATGGAATACAAGGAACTGTTACTGATTTCGCTCTAAAGTGTCCTATATATAGTGTTTTGATTTCGTCCGAAATGACACCAGACCATCTGGAACGGAATCAGACACTTGTGATTCCGCCCGAAATCAGCCAAGTGACATTAGGAGTGGAATTAAACCTAGGAGCGAAATCAGACTTTTCAAAACTCTAAACATGTTGTTTTCTCGTAAAACGTGCCCTGATCTATACTATGTAATCTAAGACTTGATACAAGAGGAAGTCGACAGATGCATGCACTAACAGACTCCCCTTCAGATGTTGACGAGTCGCACGTGTCGAGTCTTTTCAAACTTCAGCCTTGATCAGTCTCTGGGCTTCACTCTCTCTTTTCATCTTCAGATTTTCTTCAGACTCCCCCTTGCGATATGCTGGCATTCCTCTAGTTCTTCAGCATTATCTGCTTCAGGATCGTTGTCTGGCTTTCACAGGTACATGATCGTTATCTTGGTTCAAGCTTTGTTCACAGAAACGAAACCTGGCACATGCTCTATCCACAGAATCCTCAGGTATTTGAATTTGGCTCTCAAAAGCTTCTCAGAATCGAATGACCTGGCTCTTCAGAAGATTGTTCTAAGATCAAAACTTGACTCTAGTTCTGCTCAGGATTGATAACTCAGCTCTCATTTAACCTGCATAGACTCTACCTCACAGTAAACTTCTCATGTTTTAACTATAGAGACATGCATCAACACTGACACTCCCTCAGATCAAACAAAGATTTTGATGAATCAATTGAAGGATTAGATTTTGAAACCATTTAATTTCCAAGCACACACTCCCTCGCAAATTGTAACACCTCGGAAATTCCTGTCCAATAAAATAAAGACACGTGTCATGAGAGACAGACGTGTCAGGAAAACCGGATCAAATAAAAAGATGTATGGTAGGATTTAAAAAGGGCGTCATGTTATTAAAATACCTCTGAACGACCCCAAGGGCGACATGTTATTAAAATACCTCTGAGCGACCCAAATTTATAAATCCCAAGATCCTTAAATCGTTTGACAAACATCTTATATATATATATTAACCGGTCGTTTCTAAAGTCCGTCTTTTATATGGAATTTGGATTATTGGGAATGTTGCTACTAAAATGCTGAATAGAATTCTTGTGAAAAAGAAAATTAATAATGGTTAACTAGCATGACCAACTCTTGTGAGAATCCAAGATTTAAATCCTTAGAAATATCCGTCACTTTAAAAGATTACAAGATGCCAAGGTTGTAGAAACATGTAAGGGACATACAAGCATGCAATGGCTGAGCCACTAGGTCCCACAACTGAGAAAGTTAGCATGTAATTCGGAATCCACGAGGTTGCATGGTCAAGACTTGAAGTTTGTGAAATTTTTGTTTTCTGACCACCGGTTACGGACCGCAAGGCCCTAGTCTTACGGTCCGTAAGGAGGGTACCTGGGCGATTTCAGCAAGGGTCGGTTACGGACCGTAACTGTTTCAGCATACGGTCTGCAAGAGATGCTTACGGACCGCAAGGTCTTAAGCTTACGGTCCGTAAGGCAGTCGCTGGCAGCAGGAAATGGACAGCTGCCTGTTCAACCTGTTAAACCGACTTAAATGAATGGTTTTCGAAACCAGCGACTTGCTAGGCAGTTTATAGCATCATAGAGACACCTTGGGTGATCTTGTAACCACTCTAGACTATCTTGGCATCATCTTGGACCTCAAGGTTCACTATATAAGAACTTGATGTTGTGAACACTTGGTATGCTCATTTGCAACTTTGGTTCAAGACTTCTCTGGAGCTCCTGGACTACAACAAATCTTTCTTAGGCCTCATAAGCATTCTTAGGACTCTTGTAAGTGTCCTTAATCCCCTCTAATTACTTTTAGCTTAGTTAATTAGCTAAAAGTCAAACCATCGTAATTAAGGTTTGACTTTGGGATTAGTCCATAATAACTCACTAATATCCCGAATTAAAAATACCTTTAAGTAGGTAATTATGTGGGTAACAAACCCTTAAAAGGGTAATTCCAGAATCCCACTCTAACTATGCTAATTGTCGAGTCAAAGTACATTATAAAAAGTCAACAGAAATGACTATTTGCGAATTAATGCATAATTAGCAATGTAGGTTACATGCAATCTGTTTGATCATTAAAATAACTTGGTAATTAAAGTAAGAACATGTTCCAACATGTTCAACTCGACAATTTTCAGTTTAGGCTCGGTTTAGAACCGAAAGTCGCAAAGTTTGACTTCTGCTTTGACTTTCAGTTCTGACCCGATTAAGCCAAGATTAGGATTGCCTTAGAGCTTCTTTTGAACCTATTTACATGTTAGTATAACTCTCTGAGATTATACAACTTGGTTCATTGGATATCCTATTCACATGCATGTTTCCGTTAATCGCTTATATGTTGACCATTATGCCCATTTGACCTTAAAACGTGATTTTTGAAAATGTAAAAGGGTAGGCACCTTAGCTACTGATTTATAAACTTGCACCCAAAATTTGAAGTCAGTTTGAGGTCTAGATTAAGAGTTATGCTCAATAGCGTAATTAAGAGCTTCCTTACTAATTATATGGCGTAAATTACGTATAGCCTATTAAAACCCAAATTTTTATACCAAACTTTTTATCCACTGTTATAAAATAATATTTTGGGATTTTTGGTGATTTTTATTTATTTTTAGGCTGAGCATAACTTAGTGTTCTAAGATTAATTCGGTTTATGCCGGTTTTGCCCTTTTTAGCCATAAATTGAGTTTTACAAATCCTTTTGACCTCAAACCAATTCCTACTGATTTGTTATGATAAATAAATTATTTTGAGCCTTCTGGAATATTGAAAATATCAGCTTTTTACAGAAAACCCGGAAATGGCTCCAAATCGCCTTTTTAGGCATTTTTTTAACACATAAGTGTGCATTAGAACCTTATTAAGCCTAAGGGATTAAACCTACTGATGTAATTAGTAAATTTCTATATTTTAAACAGTACACAAATGTTTTGAACTCAGAATTTCCAGAATTGACCTTTTAGGCACTTGTGAAATTACCAAAATGCCCCTACGGTGCATTGTAAGGTTAAAGATAATAAATTTCACATAAATTTGATACCCTACTGTTATAACTTATTAAATTAAGTATATTTACTAATTTAATCAGACCTGTAACTCAGGTTATCATTTTAACCCTTTTTCACCTTATAAAATGACCAAAACGCCCTTTTGAGGCATAGTTTTGGTTCATAATCATTTGGGGCATAATGAAAGGTATCATTCTGATATCACAACATATTGTAAGACCCAGTTTAAAATACTCGTTCTTAACAGCAAATAAGCTTTACATAATATGCTAAAAGTAGTCTTTACAAAAACTTTCAATATTCGAAGGTCATTAACAAAATATATACTTGTTTAACCTACTAACAAAGTTCCAATTTAAACTACTAGTGTTTACAACATAACAAAACATGGATCAAGTGCGGAAGCGTAATGTTAGGTGTTCGGTTCGAATCGATTGCTTGATCTTCATCCTTTACTTGGGTACCTGAGAACTAACATTTTAAACAAGCATTAGTACTATCACTCTTGGAAATTTACGTATTCGAAATCAGGTCTGAACACTGGTTCGAGAAAATGATCAAACAAAGTTTGTCAAACAGGGCTCCACCGTAATTTACGGTGTCACCGTAAATTACGGTAGCTTCTGGACATTTGGGGCCTACCGTAACTCAGTAGGAATTCACCGTAAAGAATTGCAGGCCACCGTAAATTACGGTACTACCGTAATTTACGGTAGACCCTGCACATCACTCCCTTGTTTAAAATGCAGTTTTCTTGCTGATTCGTTATTAGTCGAAACAGCACCAATTCGCATAAATTGCTGAGCGGCTGGGCTAGTACTCCATACTTGTGATTTGTTTATAACATTACTCAACTATTCTTGAGCGGGCATGCTTACGAAATCGACTCACACACTAGATTACAAGACTTATTATTTATTTGTTTATACTATTTTCATGCATCGGATCTGCACCTTAGCTCCTATATCAAGAACAAGGTTTCTTAATTTGGGTATGGTGTTCGTTACACGGCATACTCATCATGTAATTCACGCATTATTTAATAGTGTCATGCTTCGTGCTTATTACCAAAACTTGTTTTACCCGTTTGGGTGTTAAACTTACACACCATTACGGATAAGTAAGATTTCATGCATTTTCACTTGTTTTGACCCATTTACTTGTTTAAGACACTAGTCATATTCGTGACGTATTGGTAAATCTTGGTTGTCGTGTTTCAAAATTTACTACATAAAACTAACAATAAGGTATAATGTAACGAAACAATAAATTTCGTACCTTTAGAGCGCGCCTTTTCCTCGTGAATTCCCCTCGGCTTGTCCGCTAGATGAACCGGACTCTTTGCCTAGAAAATTCAGTTTTCACAACATGTTTAGAACTCTTTTCATGACCATAATCACATCATTATGGACCATTATCAAATCTGCGTTTTTATCCAAATTTTAACATTTAAGTCCTCACTTAGGCATTTCAACGAACACCTAGCGGGTCAGATTTTCCTACAATCGTTACCAAGTTCGTGGCATGAAATTTAACATCTAATTTCACTTTATTTAACAAGTTTTTACATACATCTTGTCATCTATATTTCTGAATCATTTCACAAATTCAGATTTTGTTAGAACAAGAGTCAAATCTCTAGTATTCACCAAGTTTCCCTCAAGTCCATTTGTTCCCCACATGTAAATCCCCAAACCTTACAAACATGATGCAAAGTTTTGACAAGAAATCACATAGGGTTTAATCCTAGACATCAAATTACTTCAAGATTCATCCATGCATTACATATCTAGGCTAAATTTTAGTTTTTCAAAGTTAACCTAGAATTGTGATGGATCAAAATGCCAAGATTTTACATACCTCTTTGATCCTTACAACAAGGGGTTTGCTAATTCATGTTTAGAACTTGATTTGGAATGAGATTGAGGCTTCAATTTGCAGATTTTAGTTGTGAAATTAGGGTTTTGGAGAACCCCTGTCGCCCCCTTCCTCTCTTGATCGACCAGACTCCCTAATTTGGGAGGTTTGGTTAAATTTTGTTACTATTAGTAACTTATCTTTGAGTTTTGACAAGTTTAGCCCCTTTAATTATGACTTTCTCTAGTTTTAATTATTTTAACCATAACATGCATTAATTCAAGACTTGGAATTTAACTAGGTTAAATTCCTAGTTGGTAAACTCTTGTTTATCTATTCTTTGAACTTTATAATATACGGGTTTATGTTTTTGGGGTGTTACAAGTCCACCCCCCTTAAAAAGGGTTTCGTCCCCGAAACCAAATTACGTACCAAACAATGTAGGGTAGAGACGCCGCATCTCCTCTTCGGGTTCCCAAGTAGTGTCTGACCCCTTTCTGTGGTCCTACTTTACCTTGACTTGATTTATCACTTTGTTCCTCAAGCTTTTCTCTTTACGATCTAAAATCGCAATCGGTTTCACTGCATAGTTGAGACTGTTATCCACCTCGATATCATCGTAGTGGACATGAGCGGTCTCGTCGGCCAAACATTTCCGGAGATGTGATACGTGGAATGTGTTATGAATCCCACTCAACTCTTCGGGTAATTCAAGTCGATAAGCTACCTTACCAACTCGTTCAATGATTCTAAATGGCCCAATGAATCTCAGGCTTAACTTCCCCCTTTTTCTGAATCTGATAATACCCTTCCATGGGGAAACCTTTAGCATGACCATATCGCCAACCTGAAACTCAATTGGCCTATTTCTTTTATCTGCGTATGCTTTTTGCCGGTCTTGGGCCGCTTTCAAGTGCGTCCGAACTATGTCGATTTTCGCATTTGTAGCTCGGATTATATCAGTTGGTGCTAGCCCTCGCGGACCCACTTCTCCCCAACATACCGGAGTCCGACACTTTCTGCCATATAATAGCTCATACGGGGCCATTTTAATACTCGCGTGATAGCTATTGTTATATGCGAATTCGACCAAGGGTAAATGGACATCCCAACTACCCCCAAAATCAATAATGCAAGCCCGCAACATATCACCCAATGTTTATATTGTTCTTTCGCTCTGCCCATCCGTTTGTGGATGATAAGCAGTGCTAAGGAACAATTTAGTTCCCATCTGTTCTTGGAATTCACGCCAGAATTTCGAAGTAAACCGAGTATCTCTGTCTGATACAATGGATATCGGTACCCCATGCCTTGCTATGATTTCATTGGTGTATACCTCCGACATTTTCTCAGATGTATAAGTTTCACGAATCGGAATAAAGTGGGCGCTTTTAGTTAACCTATCCACGACCACCCAAATAGCATAAAAACCACGACTTGTTTTAGGTAGTTTGGTCAATAGGTCCATCGTGATTTGCTCCCATTTCCAAACCGGAATTTCTAACGGTTGGAGTTTACCATACGGCTTTTGGTGTTCCGCCTTGACTTGTAGGCATGTCAAGCATTTTTCCACGTATTTCACAGTGTCTCGCTTCATTCCGGGCCACCAATAGTTTTGCTTCAAGTCATGATACATTTTGGTCGCTCCCGGGTGAATGGAATAACGGGATTTATGAGCTTCATCAAGTAGAAGCTTCTTAACCCCACATGTGTTAGGAACCCAGATTCTATTAAAACGAGTTTTTAGGCCGTGACTGCCCACCTCAAGGTCCTTAACTTGGCCAATAATCCTTTCCTTTTTCCAGTTTTCCGCCTTTACAGCTTCGTTCTGTGCTTCTCGAATTCGTTCTAGTAAACTTGAAGTCACGACCAGTTGCATTGATCGTACCCGTATCGGGGTATAATCTGTTTTGCGACTCAGCGCATCGGCAACTACATTGGCCTTACCGGGGTGGTAATGTATTTCGCAATCAAAGTCCTTGACGGATTCTAGCCACCGCCTTTGCCGCATGTTTAATTCCTTCTGGTCGAAGAAATATTTCAAGCTTTTATGGTCGGTAAAGATTGTAAACTTTACTCCGTACAAGTAATGTCTCCATATCTTTAAGGCAAACACCACTGCTGCCAATTCTAAGTCGTGAACCGGATATTTATTTTCATGAATCTTCAATTGCCTCGAGGCGTAGGCGATGACCTTGCCTCGTTGCATTAACACGCATCCGAGCCCCAATTGAGAAGCGTCCGAGTAAACCACCATGTCTTCAGTCCCTTCCGGTAAGGTCAGTACCGGAGCGTGGGTCAACTTTTCCTTGAGTGTTTGGAAAGCTTCCTCTTGCTTAATGCCCCACACGGATTTTTCCTCCTTACGAGTTAATTTGGTCAATGGTAAGGCAATTTTGGAGAAATCCTGTATGAATCTCCGATAATATCCCGCAAGCCCTAAAAAGCTTCGGATTTCCGAGGGATTTCTTGGAGGGCTCCATTTCGCCACAGCTTCTATCTTTGACGGATCTACTAGTACTCCATCAGCACTAATAAGATGCCCAAGAAACTGTACTTCCCGTAACCAGAAAGCACACTTCGTGAATTTTGCATACAGCTTCTCTCGTCTGAGTGTGTCTAATACTTCCCGCAATTGACACACGTGCTCGGCTTCACTCTTTGAATATACCAGAATGTCGTCGATAAATACAATTACCGACTTATCTAGCATGGGTTTGCAAACCCGGTTCATGAGGTCCATGAAAGCCGCGGGCGCATTGGTCAATCCGAAAGGCATTACGAGGAATTCATAATGCCCGTACCTCGTACGGAAAGCCGTTTTGGGTACGTCCTCCTCCTTGACTTTCAATTGGTGATAACCGGATCGGAGATCAATTTTGGAAAACCAACTTGCTCCTTGCAATTGGTCGAATAAATCGTCAATTCTTGGAAGTGGGTATCGATTCTTCACCGTGAGTTTGTTTAACTCCCGGTAATCGATACACATGCGCATACTGCCATCTTTCTTTTTCACGAATAAGACTGGTGCGCCCCACGGAGACACACTCGGTCGGATAAATCCCTTGTCAAGAAATTCCTGAATTTGAGACATCAATTCTTGTAACTCCGACGGTGCAAGTCGGTATGGCGTCTTGGCCACGGGTTTCGCGCCCGGAATCAACTCGATTCCGAACTCTACCTCCCGTTCTGGCGGTATCCCCGGTAGTTCTTCCGGAAACACGTCTTCATAATCTCGCACGACCGGTACATCCTCAATTTTGAGGAGTTCCTTTTCCGTTTCGCTCGCATATACCATAAAGGCCTTGCATCCATGTTTCGTGAGTTTGCGAGCTTCTAGCATTGTGCATATCACCGGGTTACCTCCCTTTTCTCCATATATCGTAACTTGCTTTCCGCTAGGAGACGTTAGTTTTATTTCCTTTCGGAAACAAACCACTTTTGCGTGGTAACGGGATAGCCAATCCATTCCCACTACCACTTGGAATTCTCCCATCGACATCGGGATCAAGTCTATTGCATATTCCTCGTCATCAATATTCATCGTGCAGTTTTCACATACATCATAGACAATAAAGCTTTTATTATTACCTATCTCTACCTCTAAAGGCATAGGTAATTTTGTTAGAACAAATGAAGGGTGTCGAATAAACCCATATGAAACAAAGGATTTATTCGCACCAGTATCAAATAACACACGTGCGGGAATCGAATTATAGTGAATATACCTGAGACCACGTCAGGTTCGACCTTTGCTTCAGCAGCGGTCAATTGAAAGGATCTTGCTTTGGCTTTTGCGGCTTCACCTTTTGAGTCTTGCCCTTCTTTCTTTCCCGCCAATTCTGGGCACTCCGATCTTTTATGACCCGTTCGGTGACAGTTGTAACAAACGGTCACTTTTTCCGGGCATGATATAGCCATATGTCCCGTTTTTCGACATATAGGACAAGGATTATCTTTGAAGCGACATTCACCCTTATGATTCTTGCCGCAGATTTTGCAACTTGATGTACCGCCCTTCGCATCTGATTTCTTCGTCGTTTCATTCGTTCTTGCTTTCTTGGTAGGGCTTGGATTTATATCCTGTGCCCTTCGTTCACCCCGCTCTATACTCTTTTTCAACTCAATCTCCCTTTCCCGAGCAGCATTGACAATCTCGGTAAGGGTCTCATACTTTGAAGGGGTTATGAACTCCCTATATTCTGCGCTCAGCATGTTATGGTAGTAATAAACTTTTTGTTCTTCGTTCGTTATCAGATCGTCACAGAATTTCATTTTGTCCATAAACACCCCCCGTGATCTTGTCTATGGATTCACCCTTGTGTCGGAGTTGCATGAACTCTTCCTTGATCTTGTTTATAACCGCTTTGGGGCTATGGTGTTTAAGAAACGGTGTCTTAAACTCCTCCCACGTCATGGCCTTGGCCGCTTCGCTTCCAATTTCCTTCTTTTTATTATCCCACCAGTCTTTCGCTTGACCTCTTAGTTGACCCGTGCCATAAGCTACGTAGTCATTTTCGTCACAGTGGGTTCTCTCGAATACTCCCTCGATATCGCCTATCCATCGCTGACACACGATTGGATCAACCTCCCCATTATATATAGGTGGTTTGCAAGCTATGAATTCCTTGTATGAACAAGGTTTTCGTTCCCCAGATTTTTCCTTTGCTAGATTTGAATTATCTTCTAGCTTCTTGATTCTCTCTTCTACCACTGATTAAACCGTATTTTGGATTTTATCAATGAAGTTCGACAAACTGTTTTCGATCGCCTTTCCAACTTCTTCGGCAATCACTATTCTCATTTGTTCGGTGACTCTTGGCACCGCATCACCATCACCTCCGCTTGCCATCTTTGATACTGAAATGTTTACATACATTGTTAAACATTTCATTTGTAATACATGTTTTACTTGTTTTGATTTGATCAAGTTCGTAACTTGACTCAATCATTCTTGTTTCATGTCTTTCTTGTGTTTGAGTGTGCTTACACACTCTTGATTCTATTATTCTTGTTTCATGCTTTTCTTGTGTTTGAGTGTGTTTACACACTCTTTTCCATGCATATTTGTTCGTGAATTATTTCTATACTCCTTAAATTTTACTTAAGCAATTACTCTTATCGGATGTTGATCAAGCTTGAACCGAACACTTATTGGCAACCTTAAGCTCTGATTACCAACTTGTAACACCCAGTTTAAAATACTCGTTCTTAACAGCAAATAAGCTTTACATAATATGCTAAAAGTAGTCTTTACAAAAACTTTCAATATTCGAAGGTCATTAACAAAATATATACTTGTTTAACCTACTAACAAAGTTCCAATTTAAACTACTAGTGTTTACAACATAACAAAACATGGATCAAGTGCGGAAGCGTAACGTTAGGTGTTCGGTTCGAATCGATTGCTTGATCTTCATCCTTTACTTGGGTACCTGAGAACTAACATTTTAAACAAGCATTAGTACTATCACTCTTGGAAATTTACGTATTCGAAATCAGGTCCGAACACTGGTTCGAGAAAATGATCAAACAAAGTTTGTCAAACAGGGCTCCACCGTAATTTACGGTGTCACCGTAAATTACGGTGGCTTCTGGACATTTGGGGCCTACCGTAACTCAGTAGGAATTCACCGTAAAGAATTGCAGGCCACCGTAAATTACGGTACTACCGTAATTTACGGTAGACCCTGCACATCACTCCCTTGTTTAAAATGCAGTTTTCTTGCTGATTCTTTATAAGTCGAAACAGCACCAATTCGCATAAATTGCTGAGCGGCTGGGCTAGTACTCCATACTTGTGATTTGTTTATAACATTACTCAACTATTCTTGAGCGGGCATGCTTACGAAATCGACTCACACACTAGATTACAAGACTTATTATTTAATTGTTTATACTATTTTCATGCATCGGATCTGCACCTTAGCTCCTATATCAAGAACAAGGTTTCTTAATTTGGGTATGGTGTTCGTTACACGGCATACTCATCATGTAATTCACGCATTATTTAATAGTGTCATGCTTCGTGCTTATTACCAAAACTTGTTTGACCCGTTTGGGTGTTAAACTTACACACCATTACGGATAAGTAAGATTTCATGCATTTTCACTTGTTTTGACCCATTTACTTGTTTAAGACACTAGTCATATTCGTGACGTATTGGTAAATCTTGGTTGTCGTGTTTCAAAATTTACTACATAAAACTAACAATAAGGTATAATGTAACGAAACAATAAATTTCGTACCTTTAGAGCGCGCCTTTTCCTCGTGAATTCCCCTCGGCTTGTCCGCTAGATGAACCGGACTCTTTGCCTAGAAAATTCAGTTTTCACAACATGTTTAGAACTCTTTTCATGACCATAATCACATCATTATGGACCATTATCAAATCTGCGTTTTTATCCAAATTTTAACATTTAAGTCCTCACTTAGGCATTTCAACGAACACCTAGCGGGTCAGATTTTCCTACAATCGTTACCAAGTTCGTGGCATGAAATTTAACATCTAATTTCACTTTATTTAACAAGTTTTTACATACATCTTGTCATCTATATTTCTGAATCATTTCACAAATTCAGATTTTGTTAGAACAAGAGTCAAATCTCTAGTATTCACCAAGTTTCCCTCAAGTCCATTTGTTCCCCACATGTAAATCCCCAAACCTTACAAACATGATGCAAAGTTTTGACAAGAAATCACATAGGGTTTAATCCTAGACATCAAATTACTTCAAGATTCATCCATGCATTACATATCTAGGCTAAATTTCAGTTTTTCAAAGTTAACCTAGAATTGTGATGGATCAAAATGCCAAGATTTTACATACCTCTTTGATCCTTACAACAAGGGGTTTGCTAATTCATGTTTAGAACTTGATTTGGAACGAGATTGAGGCTTCAATTTGCAGATTTTAGTTGTGAAATTAGGGTTTTGGAGAACCCCTGTCGCCCCCTTCCTCTCTTGATCGACCAGACTCCCTAATTTGGGAGGTTTGGTTAAATTTTGTTACTATTAGTAACTTATCTTTGAGTTTTGACAAGTTTAGCCCCTTTAATTATGACTTTCTCTAGTTTTAATTATTTTAACCATAACATGCATTAATTCAAGACTTGGAATTTAACTAGGTTAAATTCCTAGTTGGTAAACTCTTGTTTATCTATTCTTTGAACTTTATAATATACGGGTTTATGTTTTTAGGGTGTTACACATATTTTAAGCATATTGACTTCAGAAACTTGTATTTGACTCTTATGGTTACTCGTTACGCATTATACGCGTTCGGATCGGCTTAAGTGACTAGTTTGGCCATTTTAGCCGAAACGGGTCAAACCATATCTTTTTGGTCTCAAAATCCAGAATGTGATTATGTTACCCATATAAAACAAGTGTGCAAGCTTGTTGGGGCAAAACCACATTCTAAAACGGTCTTCGCCTTATTGTGCGTTTAAAACCGTAATCTTTATATAATACTAACCGGTCTAAGCTTAAGACCCGTTAGGATTCTAATAGGTTATTAAAACCTTAATTTCCAGATCTAGGAGCCCAGTAAAAGCTACTTGCACTCGTTATATTTGGTTTATACTTTGCTCAGGTAAATACGTTTAACTTATTTTCCCTATACGGGCTTGGGGTACGGTATATAAAATACCGCTTGGTCGGGGAATTGACCTTAACCGGTCTTGGTTATGTGCAGTCAAATTAACCCGTTTGAAAATGTTGTTTTGTTTGTTTAACGCCTTTGGGGGCTTAATGACCATGTCCCGGATATCCTTGGCATCATTCAAAGAATGGCCACGACCTTAACACTCGGGTGTAGGCGTACACCCGTAGTGTTGTACAACATGTATAATCGTCGGTACGAGAGAAGTCTCGCGGCGGAATTATATTAAGTGGTGTGTCTATTAATCTTTAACCCGGCACAACCCGGGCTACCGAACGCAGAACGAACATGTAATTCTTTTACAAGATTATTAAGCAAATAATTATCCCAAGTTATAAAAAGTTTTATGCCATGAGCATTTAAATCAATTTTTAAACATTTTCAAAATGAGTCAGTTAAATTGTATTTACCAGTGTAAACTGACGTATTTTCCAAAAAGACTAAGTGCAGGTACTACGCGTAATAGGCTGGTCACTCCTTAAGCATCCATAGAAGTCTCGCAAGCTTAGGATGCACGAAGTCTGTTGAAATGAAGTTTCCTGTTTATTTGATTCTGCCTGTGGATTCTATTTCGACATTTTGTGATATTTGAATATTACAATAAATTAAGTTGGAATGAATCTATCTTTGCTTCCGCTGTGCATTATAATTTGTGTTGTTTGACCATGATGATATCAACTACGTCACGTTAATCCCCCACCGGGCCCACCGGTGACACGTGGAAATTAGGGGTGTGACAGGTTGGTATCAGAGCCAACACTGAGTGAATTAAACACTAGCCTTTTGTGTTTAGTCTCAGTGCACGAATTGCACATTCTTCGAGTTCCGAGTCTAGACAAAGAACATAAGACAAACTCTGTTTTGTTTTATTTTTGGGTCTTATTTTATTATATTGTTGTTATCTAAAACGTGTATGCAGGATAACATGCCACCAAGATTTCTTCGCGGACGAGGCAAGGCCCTTGTCACGGGTCACGGGTCACGACCACGAAGCCGGGCCTTCGCACCGGCGTACCCCGTCCATTACCATGAGCACTAGTCCACAAGAGCCGTGGAGGCTCTATGTCGAACACGGGAGGCGGTCAGTCTCCCTCAGCTCTTCACCTTCTTACCAGCACTCCTTTGGGCCCTAGTCAGAAAATGAGCCCAACGAGCAACCACCCTCTTTTATACCATTACAGAGATCCAACTCCCACCATTCCTTTGGTGACCCAACCCCAGTTTTCCAAATCCGATTCAACCCGGCCAACATTTTTCCAGAACCCGGGGGTTTTAACCCACTCGGACCGGAAGACCACTTCTCTGGGGATAATGATATGGACGAGGATACTGATCCAATGGAGCCTGCTACAGGAACGCCAAACCACCCCATCGAAATCTCGGATGGGTCATCTTTCCACGGATCACCATACCGCGGTCCGGATAGTTATCAAGAGAGGTTCAAGCAGTGGGACTGGTACTTCACGCCTTCTGAACACTCGTCCCCGTATCAGCAACAGCAGCAGCAAGATCCTTCTGAGGATCAACGATTCGTGGCAGTCACTCCGCCACCACCACCACCAGTGGAACAGCAGCCGCCTCCGGAGCCGCCGAGGCGGAGGAGGTCGAACGCACGGATGTCCGTGCGAGGGGGTGTCCGTATCAGCACACCCCAACCATCAAGTGGCAGCCATTATCCGCCACTTCAGGAGGAAGAGGAAGAACCACAAATGGGGGGTCCATCAAACCCCATACCAGAAGTCAACTCAATGCCTGTGGCACCTCCGCCGGGTTTTGACAACCCAATTCCTGCTTATTCTGCGGCATACAACCCGTTTGAAATGCCGGGCCACAACAGCTTTAACTATGCCAACGTGGACCCATATCAGGAGGCTTGGGATTACAACGCTCGACACCCTGAAGGGCCCTATGGTGGTCCTTGGACTACCGGGTACCCTCCGTATGTGTTCCAGCAGCCACCACCTCCTCAGCCGTTGTACCAGCCGCCGCAGCCACAGCTTATCCCGCCGGAGCGTCAGCAGGAGGTTCTTGATAGGCTGAACCAGGTCGAACAAGAAGTTCGAGAAGACCGCAGAGAGCGGCAAGGCTTCTTCAAGGGTCTGTCAGACTTGCTAAAGGGGAAGTCCAAGAGGAGGGGTCACTGAAGACCTTGTTGTTTGTTGCTTAGTTGTAATCAGTCCCTGCGTGGACTTATTGTTTCTGTATTCAGCTCCTGCGCGAGCTTGTCTTTTTGTATTCTGCTTCTGCGTGGGCATGTCTTTCAGTTAACCCCTGCGTGGGTTTGTTTGTTGCTTGTTGGTTGTATTTCGCCCCTGCGTGGGCATGTTGTTTGTAGAAGTCCCGTTTAGGGCAAGTATTGTATTATTGAATCTTTATTTAATGAAATGTTGCATTTAAATTTACATGATTACTGCTATAAATAAGTATATGAATAAACTTAAAATAAAAAGGTAAAAAATGAAAATAACATTTCATAAATTAAAGAAGACCTACCATTAATATAAATGGCAAAATCTAAAAAGGGACAAGACTTAGCCACATGTCATTTTAAGACAAGGCCAAGATGGTATCTCCATAATTAGATTCAGGTCCATAATTAACGTCTCAACTTAGGATTGATCTGCGTTATAAAGAGAATCTAAGGGGTAAAGCCTAGCCACGTGTCGTCGCAGACATGGCCAAGATGGTAGAACCTGTCTAGAAGATTCCAAATTCTGTTAACCTCTGTAAGTATGTTAACATACTGGACAAATTGTGACACAGTAAAAGTCACATGAGCCATCATTGAAAATTGGGTTAATTTAAAATTCTCTGTAAGTAAATGTCCATTCCTTGAGAATGAAGTTCCTACGGGTAGTAATTAATGTCCTAGGGACTAAGAGACAGTTTGAGTCTGCAACTCACTGTCTAGAATAGGGTAAGGAACTGTGATTCAGACCCTAATACCTTGATTCTGTAAGAATCCGGGTTATAAACTAACAATGTCCTTGTGACTAAGTTATATGTTAATTCTTAACTATAATCTAGGATTATAATACAGATCCTGGATTAATATTTGATTAATAAATTAACCTGCAATGGCTATTTAAAACCATGGTTAATAAAATACATAAAATACTGTATTAGCTATTAAATAAAACCTTGCCCATTATTGTTTATATGTACCAATTGAAGCTACATGGCGGGGTCGGATGAAGTGAATAGTCGTCCGGTGGAGAACCACGATAATGCAAAGATACAGTTAACTGGTGCGGAGTTGAAAGCACTGGTGGATGATGCGGTTACAAAGGCATTAGAAAGACAGTACAGTGAGTACAGTGGGACCCACATTAGAACCCTGTCTACACCGCATAATAAGTCTAAGACTCATTCTGAGGCTCACAGCAAGCCACCTTCTGTCCAACCCAAGTCTAAAAAGGAGGAATCTAAGAAGGAGGAATCCAAGAAGGAGGATGATAGACACTCTTCGAATGAAAATGATAATCATTCCAAGAAGATTGTGCTTTATGATGCCCCACGTGCCAAGGGTTGCACGTATAAATACTTTGTGTCTTGTAAACCCCGGGATTTCACTGGGGAAAAGGGGGCAGTGGACTGTATGACTTGGCTTGATGAGATGGAGACAGTAGTGGATATAAGTGGCTGTGCTGAAAGAGATATTGTGAAGTTTGTGACACAATCCTTCAAAGGTGATGCACTTCAATGGTGGAAGTCGCTGATTCAAGCCACTGGAAAGATACCGCTATACAACATGTCTTGGGAACAATTTGTTGCCTTAATCAAGGAGAATTACTGTCCCCAGCACGAGGTCGAAGGAATAGAGTCTGATTTCCTGTCTCTGGTAATGAAGAACCTGGACTGCCAGGCTTACCTCACAACCTTCAATACCTTGTCAAGGCTAGTTCCCTACCTTGTAACACCTGAACCAAAAAGGATAGCCCGTTTCATTGGGGGTCTGGCCCCAGAAATTAAAGCAAGCGTCAAGGCCTCTCGGCCCACTACTTTTCGATCAGTGGCTGACATATCTCTGTCCCTTACAAAAGACGCAGTTAGACAGAGATCACTGAGGGCTGCAGATGCCGAGAAACGAAAACGCGAAGATGATGGCTCGCGACGCTCAGATAAAAAGCGAAAGGGCAATGACGACCACAAGAAAGGGTCGGGATCCAAGAAGGGAGATCATCAGTCGGGTGAAAAGCCTAGGTGCAAAGTTTGTAAAAAGCACCATTTCGGGAAATGCAGGCAGGAGTCTAGATCCCAATCTCAGCAGAAACTATGTGGGATTTGCAAGTCCCCGAATCATAAGGCATTAGACTGCAAGAAGCTTAAGGATGCCACCTGCTACAATTGCAATGAAAAGGGACATATTAGACCCAACTGCCGAAGCTTGCCAAGAAAACGGAAGAGGGAAAGAAGACTAATGCAAGAGTCTTCCGCATGGATGCAAAGGAAGCTATTCAGGACGATAATGTCATAACAGGTACCTTTCTCATTAATGATGTCTACGCAAGGGTATTGTTTGACTCTAGGGCGGATAGGTCCTTTGTAGATAATAAGTTATGTGAACTGTTGAAATTACTGTTAAAGTTTTAAGTATGAAATATGAAGTGGAATTAGCTGATGGAACAATAGAAACAGTTTCGACTATGTTAGATGGATGTGTCCTATCCATTAGGAACCACTCTTTTCCTTTGTCCTTGTTACCTTTTAAGCTAGCAGGCTTTGATGTAGTAATAGGAACGGATTGGTTATCACGTAACCAAACCCAGATAGTGTGCAACAAGAAGCAAGTAGTAATCAAGACCCCATCTGGTGAGCCGCTCACTATTCAGGGAGATACTCAACACGGAATGTCAGAGCGTGTGGCCATGCTTAAGGCATCCGGATGCACGAGTAGGGGTTGTGTCATTTATATGGCAAGAGTAACCATTGACGAGAAGAAGCCTAGGATCGAAGACATACCGGTCATTTCTGATTATCCCGAGGTCTTTCCGGAGGAACTACCTGGTTTGCCACCAGATAGGCAGGTGGAATTTAGGATTGACATCATCCCCGGAGCTGCACCAGTAGCCAGAGCACCATATAGATTAGCACCAACAGAGATGAAGGAATTAAGGACACAGCTAGATGATTTACTAGCTAAAGGTTTTATTAGACCTAGTTCATCTCCATGGGGAGCGCCAATTCTGTTCGTTAAAAAGAAGGACGGATCAATGCGTCTATGCATTGATTACCGAGAGCTAAACAAGGTTACTATCAAGAACAGATATCCTTTGCCTAGAATCGATGATCTATTCGACCAGCTACAGGGAGCGAGTTACTTTTCTAAGATAGATCTCAGGTCAGGCTATCATCAATTGAAGGTTAAGGAGGAGGATGTACATAAGACCGCGTTTAGAACTCGTTATGGTCACTACGAGTTCCTAGTGATGCCTTTTGGGCTCACTAACGCACCTGCCGCATTCATGGATCTCATGAATCGCGTATGCAAGCCTTATCTGGATAAATTTGTCATCGTCTTCATTGACGACATCCTCATCTATTCAAAGAACCAAGCTGACCATGAGAGGCATCTTCGGTGCATTCTTAAGCTGCTCCATCAAGAAAAGCTCTATGCCAAGTTTTCAAAGTGTGAATTTTGGCTTCGAGAAGTCCAATTCCTTGGACACGTTGTAAGTGAACGTGGAATTCAAGTGGATCCCGCAAAGATAGAAGCTATCATGAACTGGCAGGAGCCAAAGACACCTTCAGAGATTCGTAGCTTCCTAGGTTTGGCTGGATACTATAGGCGTTTTATTGAAAACTTCTCCAGAATCGCTGCACCCTTGACGACGTTAACACGTAAGAACATTAAGTTTAATTGGGGGCCTAAGCAGCAAGAATCCTTCGATATCTTGAAGCAGAAGTTAAGTAACGCACCAGTGCTGACTCTACCTGAAGGCATTGAAGAATTTGTGGTGTATTGTGATGCATCACACACCGGAATGGGTTGTGTGTTAATGCAAAAGGGCAAGGTCATAGCCTACGCTTCACGTCAACTAAAGGTGCACGAGAAGAATTACAGCACCCATGACTTGGAGTTGGGTGCCGTTGTATTTGCACTAAAGCTTTGGAGGCATTATTTGTATGGGACGAAGTGTGTAATCTATTCCGACCATAAGAGCCTTCAACACCTGTTCAATCAGAAGGATTTGAACATGAGGCAGCGACGATGGATGGAAACCTTGAACGATTATGATTGTGAAATAAGGTACCATCCAGGCAAGGCCAATGTAGTCGCAGATGCTTTGAGCAGGAAGGAAAGGGTGAAGCCGATAAGGATCAATGCCAAGAGCATTGAAATCAAGAGTAGTTTGAATGAAAGGTTGTTAGCTGCACAGAAGGAAGCTGTGTTGGAAGCTAACTATCCTGAGGAGAAGTTAGGAGTGACTGAAGAACAGTTGTTCTACGACAAAGACGGGATGTTGAGATTAAATGGACGAATATGGGTTCCTGTTTATGGAGGACTTCGTGACGTTATCCTCAAGGAAGCCCACAGTTCCAAGTATTCCGTCCATCCTGGAGCTGATAAGATGTACCAGGATTTAAAGGCGAATTATTGGTGGATAGGCTTGAAAAAGTCTATAGCTGCTTATGTAGCTAAATGCTTGACGTGTGCTAAAGTCAAAGCTGAACATCAGAAGCCGTCAGGTTTACTGCAACAGCCTGAAATTCCCACATGGAAATGGGAAATGGTGACGATGGACTTCATCACCAAATTACCTAAGACGCCGAAGGGAAATGATACTATATGGGTCATAGTTGATAGACTGACTAAGTCAGCACATTTCCTGCCCATTAGAGAAACCTTCAGCTCTGACATGCTAGCCCAACTATACGTGGATAAGATCGTGGCCTTGCATGGTGTGCCAGTATCTATTATCTCGGATCGGGATACTAGATACACATCCCACTTCTGGAAGAGTTTCCAACAGTCTCTGGGCACTCAATTGAATTTCAGTACGGCTTACCATCCTCAGACGGATGGGCAGAGTGAGCGTACTACTCAGACGTTGGAAGACATGCTGCGTGCATGTGTAATTGATCTAGGAGGTAGTTGGGACAGGCATTTGCCGTTGGTTGAGTTCTCCTACAATAATAGCTACCATACTAGCATTAAGGTTGCGCATTTTGAGGCACTATATGGTAGAAAGTGCAGAACGCCCATTTGTTGGGCAGAAGTGGGAGATATGCAATTGTCAGGCCCTGACTTGGTCTTCGAGACAACGGACAAGATTGTCCAAATTCGCGACCGCCTGAAAGCTGCTCGAGACAGGCAAAAGAGCTATGCGGATGAAAGGCGAAAGCCTCTCAAGTTTGAGGTTGGCGATAAAGTTTTGCTCAAAATATCACCGTGGAAAGGGGTGATGCGATTTGGCAAGAAAGGTAAGTTAAGCCCAAGGTACATAGGACCATTCGAGATCATCGAATGTGTAGGGTCGGTGGCTTACAAGTTAAACTTACCTGAGGAGCTCGATGGTATTCATAATGTATTTCACGTCTACAATCTGAAGAAATGTCTAGCTGACGAGTCGCTAGTCATACCACACACGGATGTGCATATAGACGAGAGCTTAAAATTTGTGGAAAAACCTGTGACAATTGAGGATCGACAGGTGAAGAAGCTTCGAAGAAAGCTTGTACCTATTGTCAAGGTAAAGTGGGACGCCCGCAGAGGTCCTGAATATACGTGGGAGTTAGAGTCCACGATGAAAGAAAAATACCCTCATTTGTTTCCTTAAATCTCGAGGTCGAGATTTCTTTTAAGGGGGTGAGGATGTAACACCTCGGAAATTCCTGTCCAATAAAATAAAGACACGTGTCATGAGAGACAGACGTGTCAGGAAAACCGGATCAAATAAAAAGATGTATGGTAGGATTTAAAAAGGGCGTCATGTTATTTAAATACCTCTGAACGACCCCAAGGGCGACATGTTATTAAAATACCTCTGAGCGACCCAAATTTATAAATCCCAAGATCCTTAAATCGTTTGACAAACATCTTATATATATATATTAACCGGTCGTTTCTAAAGTCCGTCTTTTATATGGAATTTGGATTATTGGGAATGTTGCTACTAAAATGCTGAATAGAATACTTGTGAAAAAGAAAATTAATAATGGTTAACTAGCATGACCAACTCTTGTGAGAATCCAAGATTTAAATCCTTAGAAATATCCGTCACTTTAAAAGATTACAAGATGCCAAGGTTGTAGAAACATGTAAGGGATATACAAGCATGCAATGGCTGAGCCACTAGGTCCCACAACTGAGAAAGTTAGCATGTAATTCGGAATCCACGAGGTTGCATGGTCAAGACTTGAAGTTTGTGAAATTTTTGTTTTCTGACCACCGGTTACGGACCGCAAGGCCCTAGTCTTACGGTCCGTAAGGAGGGTACCTGGGCGATTTCAGCAAGGGTCGGTTACGGACCGTAACTGTTTCAGCATACGGTCCGCAAGAGATGCTTACGGACCGCAAGGTCTTAAGCTTACGGTCCGTAAGGCAGTCGCTGGCAGCAGGAAATGGACAGCTGCCTGTTCAACCTGTTAAACCGACTTAAATGAATGGTTTTCGAAACCAGCGACTTGCTAGGCAGTTTATAGCATCATAGAGACACCTGGGGTGATCTTGTAACCACTCTAGACTATCTTGGCATCATCTTGGACCTCAAGGTTCACTATATAAGAACTTGATGTTGTGAACACTTGGTATGCTCATTTGCAACTTTGGTTCAAGACTTCTCTGGAGCTCCTGGACTACAACAAATCTTTCTTAGGCCTCATAAGCATTCTTAGGACTCTTGTAAGTGTCCTTAATCCCCTCTAATTACTTTTAGCTTAGTTAATTAGCTAAAAGTCAAACCATCGTAATTAAGGTTTGACTTCGGGATTAGTCCATAATTACTCACTAATATCCCAAATTAAAAATACCTTTAAGTAGGTAATTATGTGGGTAACAAACCCTTAAAAGGGTAATTCCAGAATCCCACTCTAACTATGCTAATTGTCGAGTCAAAGTACATTATAAAAAGTCAACAGAAATGACTATTTGCGAATTAATGCATAATTAGCAATGTAAGTTACATGCAATCTGTTTGATCATTAAAATAACTTGGTAATTAAAGTAAGAACATGTTCCAACATGTTCAACTCGATAATTTTCAGTTTAGGCTCGGTTTAGAACCGAAAGTCGCAAAGTTTGACTTCTGCTTTGACTTTCAGTTCTGACCCGATTAAGCCAAGATTAGGATTGCCTTAGAGCTTCTTTTGAACCTATTTACATGTTAGTATAACTCTTTGAGATTATACAACTTGGTTCATTGGATATCCTATTCACATGCATGTTTCCGTTAATCGCTTATATGTTGACCATTATGCCCATTTGACCTTAAAACGTGATTTTTGAAAATGTAAAAGGGTAGGCACCTTAGCTACTGATTTATAAACTTGCACCCAAAATTTGAAGTCAGTTTGAGATCTAGATTAAGAGTTATGCTCAATAGCGTAATTAAGAGCTTCCTTACTAATTAAATGGCGTAAATTACGTATAGCCTATTAAAACCCAAATTTTTATACCAAACTTTTACCCACTGTTATAAAATAATATTTTGGGATTTTTGGTGATTTTTATTTATTTTTAGGCTGAGCATAACTTAGTGTTCTAAGATTAATTCGGTTTATGCCGGTTTTGCCCTTTTTAGCCATAAATTGCGTTTTACAAATCCTTTTGACCTCAAACCAATTCCTACTGATTTGTTATGATAAATAAATTATTTTGAGCCTTCTGGAATATTGAAAATATCAGCTTTTTACAGAAAACCCGGAAATGGCTCCAAATCGCCTTTTTAGGCATTTTTTTTAACACATAAGTGTGCATTAGAACCTTATTAAGCCCAAGGGATTAAACCTACTGATGTAATTAGTAAATTTCTATATTTTAAACAGTAGACAAATGTTTTGAACTCAGAATTTCCAGAATTGACCTTTTAGGCACTTGTGAAATTACCAAAATGCCCCTACGGTGCATTGTAAGGTTAAAGATAATAAATTTCACATAAATTTGATACCCTACTGTTATAACTTATTAAATTAAGTATATTTACTAATTTAATCAGACCTGTAACTCAGGTTATCATTTTAACCCTTTTTCACCTTATAAAATGACCAAAACGCCCTTTTGAGGCATAGTTTTGGTTCATAATCATTTGGGGCATAATGAAAGGTATCATTCTGATATCACAACATATTTTAAGCATATTGACTTCAGAAACTTGTATTTGACTCTTATGGTTACTCGTTACGCATTATACGCGTTCGGATCGGCTTAAGTGACTAGTTTGGCCATTTTAGCCGAAACGGGTCAAACCATATCTTTTTTGTCTCAAAATCCAGAATGTGATTATGTTACCCATATAAAACAAGTGTGCAAGCTTGTTGGGGCAAAACCACATTCTAAAACGGTCTTCGCCTTATTGTGCGTTTAAAACCGTAATCTTTATATAATACTAACCGGTCTAAGCTTAAGACCCGTTAGGATTCTAATAGGTTATTAAAACCTTAATTTCCAGATCTAGGAGCCCAGTAAAAGCTACTTGCACTCGTTATATTTGGTTTATACTTTGCTCAGGTAAATACGTTTAACTTATTTTCCCTATACGGGCTTGGGGTACGGTATATAAAATACCGCTTGGTCGGGGAATTGACCTTAACCGGTCTTGGTTATGTGCAGTCAAATTAACCCGTTTGAAAATGTTGTTTTGTTTGTTTAACGCCTTTGGGGGCTTAATGACCATGTCCCGGATATCCTTGGCATCATTCAAAGAATGGCCACGACCTTAACACTCGGGTGTAGGCGTACACCCGTAGTGTTGTACAACATGTATAATCGTCGGTACGAGAGAAGTCTCGCGGCGGAATTATATTAAGTGGTGTGTCTATTAATCTTTAACCCGGCACAACCCGGGCTACCGAACGCAGAACGAACATGTAATTCTTTTACAAGATTATTAAGCAAATAATTATCCCAAGTTATAAAAAGTTTTATGCCATGAGCATTTAAATCAATTTTTAAACATTTTCAAAATGAGTCAGTTAAATTGTATTTACCAGTGTAAGCTGACGTATTTTCCAAAAAGACTAAGTGCAGGTACTACGCGTAATAGGCTGGTCACTCCTTAAGCATCCATAGAAGTCTCGCAAGCTTAGGATGCACGAAGTCTGTTGAAATGAAGTTTCCTGTTTATTTGATTCTGCCTGTGGATTCTATTTCGACATTTTGTGATATTTGAATAATACAATAAATTAAGTTGGAATGAATCTATCTTTGCTTCCGCTGTGCATTATAATTTGTGTTGTTTGACCATGATGATATCAACTACGTCACGTTAATCCCCCACCGGGCCCACCGGTGACACGTGGAAATTAGGGGTGTGACACAAATTTTGCTCATTATGTTTAGCACTCGGAATTTTGAAAATCAGGTTTTCAATACCAGTTGTCGAAAATCTTTTTCAATTTTCAAAAATTTATGCTAAAACACACTAAAATCTTTTTGGATTTTTTAATTAAGAGAAATAAAATGCAGTAAAGAAATATTTACAGACAATATTTTTGTGAGTTCGTGCAAGAGGATCATATCAGTTTTTGAGACATGTCATCAACACCGTTAAGCTTAAATCATTTTAAGTTCTAAACAATTCACCTAGATTGTCAGTATACCTGTCCAATTAAATTTTCACACAAAGTTCAACTGATCCGAGATACGATATTAATGTCTTAAGAAACTTAAACTTATTTGCGTGTCCCACTACTTGAATATACTCCCGTATCCAGATCCCAATATCCAGTCTTACAGGTGAGTATACCACAGATGATATCTGTAAAGGGTTAGGTGCGAGGGCCGTGAGAGCTCAGGTCGATACTTCCGTATACGCAGAGAGATGATGGCTTCGACTTTTGGTGTGTCCCCTTTAGAGGATCTTTTGTTACAACAACAATGATTATCAATTTTATTGTTTAATCAAGTTGCTGAGGGCGAGCTTATATTTCAAAGCATTTGCAGAAAGTATTATACGGGGACTAGATCAGTATTTCCATACAGCAGAAGTCCCGGGATAATACCCCAGATATCACTGAGTATAAAGACCTAGTATCTCAGAATAAGGGACCTTTCAAACAAGATTTCAGGGGTTACCTATATATCCAAGAAGTTGTTACCCACAGAATAAGCAAGTTTGAATTTTTAAGTTTATATCTCGTCACAATCTACTAAATGTGTAAAAACCTACTGGCATATCCGCAGTGAGATTGTTTATCGCATTTTAACTTTCCAATTCTTTAGCATGTTGTGACAGTCCACTGATGTACTATCATTTCCTCTTTTCACAACAAAAACTCATTTTTGATTTTATCATGTTTTTGTATTTTTCAAATTTTCTAACGTTTTTGGATTTTCTAAAATTTTCTACTCCCCCTAAAATGCAAACACATTTCAAAGGAAATTTGAAAACTATCTAAGCTCTTGACCCAAAAAAAAATTCAACACAAACTGTACAAATAACGTGACAACCGATATCAAATCGCCTTCCACTGGCATAAACAGTCAGAACTCCCCTTTCAACAAACTATTTTCTCATTTAGATTTCAAAACACTTAAGTTTGTTTTAATCAAAATGATTTTTCCGAAAAAAAAGTTTGTTATAACCACTTGTAGGTTCACTTGTAAGTTAGGGGCATGGTTCATCATATAGTTCACCAAACACTTGAAGTAGATCAAGTACAAATTAATGTCCCTGATTTACCAAATATGCACCCTCTGTACCAATTGTACAAACAATCACCTTTGTCCAGTGTAGAATAAAACGTTTACACTAGATCATTTTACCAATCAAGATGCCGATTCCTGTTTCTCACTTACCAACCTGGAAGCTCCGGCATAGTCCTTTAATCTATAAAAATTTCAACAATTTTTCAAGCTAGGTTGAAGGACTATTTTACAAAAACACTTTACAAGAAAGATGCCGATTCCTGATCCACGATTACAAACTTGGGATCTCCGACGTAGTCCTAACTCCTAAGACTTCAAGAGAAAAGAATTTCCACCCAAGTCTTTTCAGACTTGAGGGTTTTCAATTCTTGCTCAGTAGAGTTAAAAGTTGCTTTCTTTGTTGCGTAAAAATCTTTAACCCCTTTGCTTTCCCATTAAGCATTTTCTCAAAAATTTTCTTAACATCCCATTGAATGTTTTCTCGACATCAAACTCATTTTTCTCAGAATAAAATTGATCTGAGATTTCAACTTTACCAACTTTTTGTTTAACTTTCTCAAACTCCAGTGATGGAAATTCATCATCATTCACTGGATCCTTTACCTCAACCTGTGGCTCATCTGGTTTTGTGGAACCAGATTCATCGCCGACTTTCTCATCAACCTTTTTAACAACCCACACTTGGTTGTCCTTTGCTTTCTTTTTATACACATTCTTTTTAGAACCCTCACCAACCTCATAAGTTGAGTTTTCAAAAAATTTAAATTTTTCGGTTGGTGATTCAACATCAACAACTTTTTCTTTCAATTTGTCAGAAACTCCCTGTTTTGTCTTGGCATTTTTCGGACAGTTCCATGCGATGTGACCAACTTCATTGCATTTGTAACAAGTTCGAGTCTTTCTTGGATGAAACACTCCAGTTCCATTCCTTCTATTCTCAGCAAGAAACTCCTGGTTTGATTGTTTCTAGAACGGTTTCTTCTGTTCTTCCTCAGCACTTCCACCTGAAACAAATTCTGTTTTTGTTTTAGAATTTTTCTCATTTTTATCATCTTCTGGTGGAATAAAATCTAAACCTTTCTTTTTGTAGCTACGATTATGGTTTGGTTTCTTTTGAAAACTAGAACCAGAATTGTAACCTTTTTTCTTGTTTAATCGTTGTTGAACTCTTGAAGTGTATTTTTTAGGTTTTCTAGTAAGATTTAAATCTTTTATTTCAGAAATATTAATTTCTGTCATTTTGAAAACCTTTTTGATCATGTCAAACCGAACACTTCTTATTGGAAACTCTTTGTCAGAATATAACTTGTCAGAATCATTCAAAGTATATGCTACTTCGAATGTTTCATCATTCAAGTTTGATTTTGATAACAAAAATTCTTTACTGTAAGCCTTTTTGACCGACGACTTTGGACCATTGACTGACGAACTTGACCCTCTAGATTCAGAGTTTGACTCAGACTCCTCATCAGTATCCAACACCTGATCGACCACCTTTTTGTTTAACTCAGACTCATAATCAGTATCGGACGAGGTAAATGTGACATCTATGTTTTCTGGTAATTCATCAGTTGTGTCGGTTTTTAACTTATTATTGACTGCTTTTTCAAGTTGCTCCTCATTTGGTTTCCTAGGAGAATACCCTTCCCAGATCGGAGGCGGACACTTGTTATAGCTAACAGTCGGTTTCTTACCGGTATCTTTCTTCTTTAGCTTCTCATCTTAGAAAGCTTCAAAACCTGCAACAGTTGGATAAATTCGATCAATAAGATAATCAGAACTAGAATAGTTTTGTAATAAACGTCTAATTCTCTCATTCTCGATTTTTTCAGTTTCCAACTCTTGCTTCCATTTAGCACTCTCTTCGATGTAGAAATTGATAGCTTTCTGCTTCGACATCATCACAACATTCATCATCGTCAAAGCATCTTCTCTTTCAGAGTTTGTCTTTTGAAGACCAGTTACCGTTCTGTTCAATACATCATAAGATTCTTTCACATAATTGAGGTTGAACAATAACTGTTCCTTCATCTTCTCATACTCTGCCAATTTCTCATCTTTGGCTGCACATTCGTTACAAGGTTCAAGACACTTTGAACATAGCTTGACAACCTCTACAATCTTTCAACCACCTTTTCTGGTTCATCAACCTGCTCAGTCTTTTCAGCAGCAATGTTAACTTCTACAGATTGAATAGTCTCATCTTTTTTAGCAGCACTTTCATTCTTCATTTCTTTTTGTTCTTTTGCAGCTTGTTTCTCCTTCAATTTCTTCAGGCGATCTGCAAAATAGAAATGAAAACTTTCAGGAGAAAGATGAGATTTTGCAATGTTAATATGTTTTTCTTCATCGTCATCACTGTTGTCATCAGTTGGAGACTGATCAAACTGTACAGATTTTTCAGAACTATCGCCCGATGAACCAATATCAGATGGAGTTTTATCAAAAACAATTTCTTTTTCAGAACTGTCATCACTTTGTAAACTTTCATCTGAACTTTGTGAACTTTCATCAGATGCAACAGACTCTTCCTTCACATTCTTCACAGTCTCACCAATAGACTTCATCCATGTAGCAAACATATCTGGTTCTCTAACAATCTTAGCAATGAACGCTTTGAAATTTCCTTTTTCATCAACAAACATATCCCAGCTAAAGCCTTCAGGTAGTCTTTCATCGTCCTGATTGACTAAGCAGACTTTGCTTTCAGGTGATATGAACTCATTCCAGTTAAAATCCACCAAACACGCTCTTTTTGAATCCTTGATTTTTCTACCATGAGCCACCTGCGGTTCTTGCAGTTGTTGCTGACCAACTTGCTGATAAATGGCTTTCCAGTAATAATCGTCTTTTCCAAACGGATTCTGATCTCCACTAGCTTCTCTGTTCTTGCACACCCTCTTGAAATGACCTTTCTCCCTGCATCGAAAACAAGTAACTTTAGATTTATCAAAACCTAAAGTAGAAACATGTGCATCAAGAAAGTCATTTCTCCCAGTAATCATCTTGAACATTTCAGCACGCCTAAGAACGCTAGCTAGACACCATTTGATATCCATTAACTCCATTTCTTCGGCGTCTATCTGATCGTAATCCTCTTTTGTAAGCATAGGATTCCCGATACGACCAGCAACCAAACCTTCATAAGACAGAAGTATAGAACCAAGTAATGTCATGTGATCTTTCGCGACATCTTCCGAAAAACTTTAACCATCAGGAAGATTTAGAGCAATGTTGCATTGAATCACACATCCATTTCCTGTTTTTGAGCTTTGATGCTGAAAATTTTCTAATGAACTCTTGGGATTAACACTCGGAAATGATGAGAATCCACTGCTTTTGTTTGAAGTCTGATCAGCTTTTTCCGTTGAATCGCCAGCACTGAATGCAGTTTGGATTTTCGGGCTTCTCTCAGCTTCCGGAACACTACCTTTGTAATACATCTTTACATCCTGTTGACCACTTGGACTGTTCATCCTCGCGATCTTTTGCTGTTCCAGATCCTGACTTTCAATCTTTTCAATGAACTGAGAAATAGTCAATCCATCATAAACACCCGTATTCTTTAGAATCATCAAATATGTACCCCACTCCTTTTGCGGTAAGGCATCGGCTAACTTGTCGACCCACTCTTCAGGCTCTTTTGTAATACTTAACATCGACATGGTTCGCACCAAGTGGCAGTAACGTTCAATCAGTTTCTTCGTATCTTCTCCCGGTAAATGTCACACCCCGATATTTCCACGTATTACCGGTGGGCCCGGTGGGGAGTACCGTGACGTAGTTGATATCATCATAGTCAAACCACACAATTTAAATGAACAGCGGAAGCAAAATATATTACAATCCGATATGAAGTAATATCCAAGTATTACAAACGGAAAGTAAAAGATCCACAGGCGGATCGCAAAATAAAATAAACATTGTTCAACAGACTTCAGGCATCTAAGCTTGCGAGACTTCTATTTGATGCTAGGAGAAACCAGCCTATTACGCGTAGTACCTGCACTTAGTCTTTTTGGGAAAATACGTCAGTTATCACTGGTAAATACAATTTAACTGACTCATTTTGAAAATGGTTTAAAAATTGATTTGAGTGCAAACGGCACAAAACTTTTTATAACTTGGGATAATTATTTGCTTATAATCTTGAAAAAGAATTACATGTTTATTTTGCGTTCAGTTGTCCGGGTCGTGCCGGGTTAAAGATTAATAGACACACCACTTAGTATAATACTGTCGCGAGACTTCTCTCGTACCGACAGTTATACTTTATTGAATTCACTACGGGTGTACGCCTACACCCGTATGCTAAGGTCGTGGCCATTCTTACATGATGCCAAGGATATCCGAGACATGGTCATTAAACCCCCAAAGGCGTTAAACAAAAAAACAACATTTTTAAACGGGTCAATTTGACAACGCTTAACCACCGACCGGTTAAGGTCAATTACCCGACCAAGCGGTATTTTATATACCGTACCCCAAGCCCGTATAGGGAAAATAAGTTTAAAGTATTTACCTGAGCAAATTTATACAATTTATCCCAGCCGTATACCACCAAGCAAGTACAGATAGCTTTTACTGGGCTCCTAAATGTGGAATGAAGGTTTTTAATAACCTATCAGATTCCTAACGGGTCTTTAATTAAGCCTAAGCTTAGACCGGTTAGTTTTAAAAAATGAATACGGTTTAATCGCATAGATAAGCGAAGACCGTCCTAGAATGTGGTTTTGACCCGACAAGCTTGTGTACTTGTTTAATATGGGTAACCTCTTCACATTCTGAATTTTGAGATAAAAATGATAAGGTTTGACCCGTTTCGGCTAATTTATGCAAACTAGTTACATACGCCGACCCGAACGCGAAAAGTGCGTAACGGGTAACCAACAGAGTCATGAACAGGTTCCCTAAGTCAATATGACTTAAATATGTTGTGATATCAGTAGGATACCTTCCGTTATGCCCAAAACGAGTTTAAGACCATTTTATGCCCCGAAGGGGTATTTTGGTCATTTTAAAAGCTATAAAAGAGTTTAAATATCATTCTGAGTTCCAGGTCTGATATAATCAGTAAATATACTTAATTTAATAAGTTATAACAGTAGGGTATCATATATATGTGAAATTTATTAATTATAAACATACTATGCACCGTAGGGGCATTTTGGTAATTTCACATAAGCTAAAAGGGTCAAAACTGAAGACCTGAGTTTAAAACTTTTCCTTACTGTTAAAATATAAATATTTACTGAATATCTCAGTAGGCATCAACCCTTATATGTTTAAAATAGTTTGAGTATAAAAAAATGGAGTGAATGGGATGGTTATTTATATATGTTTTAAAAAAGTGAATTTTTTTTTTAAAAATCCGACCGTTGCCCACATTACCGTTCCTCAATTCTCGTGCACAAACAACGGTGACTCCACACCGATATCACCCCCCGATTCGGGTCCCCGCGTTGATGGCGGCGGTGTTCCCGATCGGGGACATCGGTCACCGAACCCCCTCCCCGCTTACGCCCCGTGCACCCTAATCCATTAATGTCTTCTTTTTTGGCCAGCTAAGCAGAGTTGTTTTAAATACATCGAAAACTAATTTTAAAAAATCAATCCTTTAATGTTGATTTTAGGAATTCCTATTTTTATGTAAGTTGTTAATTTTTTACTACAATTATATTTTCCATAAATACATCGAAAACTAATTTTAAAAAATCAATCCTTTAATCCATTATTGCTTTGAACTAAACGTTTCATTAAATTGTCACACCCCGATTCCCGGTGGGCCCGGATGGGTATACAAATCATTTTTTTAAAAAAATAATCCATTAATCCAAACATTTATTTTGCAAGTTTGTTTACATTTTTTGTAAACATGTTTTAGTTATGCCATGCCAAGTGTCCTTCGTATCACTAAGTAAACATGAAGGGATTATGCTAAGCATGGGTAGTTTTGGTAACTTTACATGTGTCAATGGGTTTACAAATTCTTAGCTGTAAATTGAAGATAACGTATGCTTTCATATTAATTATTGCTAATGCTATTTCTTGTCGATAAATCCAGTGTCTACAACAATATTGACGGTACTCCAAATCTTCTGAATTCGTTAACAAAAATAAACATCATCAACAACAAAGTCGTGAAAATAAATTTTTAAAAATCCAACTCATTTGAATCATTATGGCACTTCTGATGGTTTGAACACTGAAAAAAGAGGACCCCATTGAAAAATATCTTGGGTCCGCCACTGCTTGTGCGAGCTCTGACGGTACTATCTGCTCCGGCTGTTGTACCCTGGGAAACAAAACGAGTTCTCTTGTGAGACTCAGAATTTGTTTTAAGGACCCTGTGTCAAATGCTTCATCTAAATTCATGTATTTGGTTTATTTCAATTGTAACTAGTACTGTAATTTACTGCTTTCTTTATTTCTTGTAGGCGAATTGGAAAATAATAATCCCATCTTTCTGAAATTGGCCAATAATAATCCCAAGTCAGTTATTAGCCAATAATAATCCGACCTCGTCCAATTTTTTTGTAAAATAGTCTGCCGTTAAAATAAGCTTAACGGAGTTAAGTGTTTTTCCGAATTACAAACCGATGTTTTAGGGCTTTTGATCAGAACGAGGGTACGAGTCGATTGATGTAAAACTTACCTCGAAATTGTGTTCGAAATGCTTGAATTTTGTTAATTGGAAGTTAAACACCCGAATTGAAGCACCGTTTTCGTGGGTTGGGGGCAGTATTTCGAGGTAAGTTTTACATCAATCGACTCGTTCCTCGTTCTGATCAAAAGCCCTAAAACATAGGTTTGTAATTCGGAAAAACACTTAACTCCGTTAAGCTATTTTAACGGCGGACTATTTTACAAAAAAATTGGACGAGGTCGGATTATTATTGGCTAATAACTGACTTGGGATTATTATCGGCCAATTTAAGAAAGATGGGATTATTATTTTCCAATTTGCCTTTCTTGTATTGTAATCCAGTAATAAATTTTAGGAAAATTGGTTTTTAATAAACCAACATTTGTCCCGTTGGTAAATAATAATCTTACCTACGTAACTGGTATACAATAATCATACCTATCAATATGTTGGTACTCAATGAACTTCCGTTAATTTTTTTTAACTGAAGTTAATTTTGTTTTATTTATTACACAAAAAGTCCATGTAGTTGTAATTTTCTAGTTTTAACTATTTTATAAAACAAAAAAACCTCAAGGGACTGTAATTTACTAGTTTTAAAATAGTTAAAACTAGTAAATTACAACTACAGGGACTGTTTGTGTAATAAATAAAACTTAAAAACTAACTTCAGTTAAAAAAAATTAATGGAAGTTCATTGAGTACAAACATGTTGATAAGTAGGATTATTGTATACCAATTACGTAGGTAAGATTATTATTTACCAACGGGACAAAGGTTGGTTTATTAAAAACCAATTTTCCTAAATTTTTTATTTAGTTTATACGCGAACGGTTCCTACACAAGCAAACATAGCAAAGCTATGTTGCAAATTGATTGTATATAGATGAGATATTGGATTTTAATAATCTCACCTAGAGGTGGTTGGCCAATATTGATCTCACCTTTGAATATTACCACCGACAATCCCATCTTTTAAGTTTTTTTTTCTCACTGCACCCTCGTTAAAAAATAAAAACTTAACGGAGTTAAGTTTTTTTTTTTTCCGAATTTCGAACTCATGTTATAGGCTTTTGATCAGAATGATGATACGAGTCGATTGATGTAAAACTTACATCGAAACGGTGCTCCAAACCCCTTAATTTTTGTTAATTTGAAATTTAAACACCCAAAGTCTATTAAAATCGAATACACTAAGTTTAATATTCGTATGTGTTTAAATAAGATTCAACTTTATAGTTTGTCGGTCAAAACATGAACCTCTGGCTTGGTATGTGTTTAAATAAGATTCAGGGTAAATTACACTTTTCGTCCTTTACGTTTATATAAAATTGCAATGGATACCCTTTACCTTCAATAATTACAATCACAGTTCTTTATTTGGAAAACCCATTACATCTTTTGTCCTTTGACGCTAACCAGGTTAAAATTTTCAAGTTAGGTATGATATGTACATCTCATGTGAGGGTGTATTAGTAATTTTAATATAGACACAAAACATAAACAATACAGATAATTGTATCTCATCCTCTTTCTCTCTTTCTATACAGTATACACTCTCTTCCTGTGACTTGTCTTTCACCTCCACAAGAACATCAGCAAACTTTGAAGATCTAAACTCATCATACACAATCAGTCATTATCTTTCTTACATCTCCACCGTATAACACCACCACCACTTAACAGCCACCACCTACACACCGCCAAGGCAGACAACAGATGACGAAGCCATCGTTTGTAGATGGTGACAACGACTCTGGTGGTTTCCATTCTTCAATCGTTACCTCCATCGTTTACTGACGGCAGCGGCGAGCCGACGACTCTGGGGGTTTAGATCCGTCTTCGTTGTCGTGGATCTAGTTCAGATCTGTCATCACCTCCAACTGTTGTAGTAGTAAACGATGGTTGGTAGAGTTCAAGCGAGTTGGTTAAGCGGTGGTGGCGAGTTGCCGGAATTCTTGTTTGGTTTGCCGGCCGCCGGAAAGTGCTCAAATCTTACCTTGCTGAAATTAGATGTGGTGAGTAGAAATTGAAGCAGATGACGGTTTAGTTGGAGTGTTTGATGTATTTATCTCAAATATCAGTTTGGAAACCCAGAAGGATTAGTTGAAATGGGTCTAAAAAGGGTGTTTATGCTTGGTTAAGATTTGGTGGATGTGATTATGTTGAGATTGGAAGAGAATGGGGTTAAATGTTACCAGATTTACAGCAAAGTCGTTTAAGGGCATGTTTGGGTAAGCTTTTTGAAACAACTTATTGACTTATTGGCTTTTTGAAAAGTTATAAGCTCTAAAATGATGTTTGGCAAAGAGGGTGTATGTGAGAGGGAAAAGCCAATAAGTCAATAAGTCACAAAATCCTGACTTTTCCAAGAAGCCAATAAGTCAATAAGTTGTTTCAATAAGCTTACCCAAACATGCCCTAAATGTTGATAGACGTTAGTGTAATGGCGGTGGTGGTGGAACAATAGAATGTAGAGAGACGAGGGAGTCTTGAGTTTGAGAGAGGGGTTTCATAAAGGGGGGAAGAATCAAGGTGTGGAAAGACATAAATGCCCTCACATGAGGTGTACATGCCATACTTAACTTATAATTTTAACCTGGTTAGTGTTAAAGGACGAAAGATGTAATGGGTTTTCCACATAAAGGACTGTGACTGTAATTATTGAAGGTAAAGGGTATCCATTGCAATTTGATACAAACATAAAGGACGAAAAGTGTAATTTTCCCTAAGATTCAACTTTATAAATGTTCCTGAAATAGAAATACCAGGCATTTTAGCACCAGAATTTAGGAAGCATATTATTGCTGGGTTTACATCATAAGCTTGATAGAGTTCAACTGCTAATATTGATTTTGAATTCTCATCATTCATTCATTCGTGTGTCTTTTCATGTATCTTGCTGATGTTAACACATCAAAAGAGTGCAATGACTGGCACGTTTGATCCAATGCAGGACTCCAAGGGTTGATCTAAGGAAATGAATATGACAGGTGTGTCCCCCCTCGTTGGGCTAAGGGACCACGGGTTTGTGGTGAGCCAGACGATAACCAAGGCAGAGACGGGCAAAGTAGCTAAGCACGAAAAAGCTTGCATCGAGAATCAGCACATGTCCGTCCCGTTCGCTTTCGATACCTTTGGCGCTCTCACCCCTGACGCGGTGCGGTTCCTCAAGCGGGTTCAGCAGGTGGTAAGCAGTAACACCGCGCATGTTAAGGGGTAGAATTTTGTGTTTAGCAGGGTAGGGTTTGCTATTCAGAAGGGGGTAGCGGCGCAACTGGTTGCCCGTCTACCTGCCATTAGTCTATAATCGTCTCTGGTTTTACTAATATCCTACAACAAACTCCTCTATGGTTACCGTTTCAACCTCTTGTCTAAGAAATGAAAACAGAATGCTATACTCGTTTGAATATAATTATTAGTGTAAAGATTACCATCTCTTAATTTCAGTATTGAGAAACTTTAATAATGACAGTTGGAAATGTTTTATAAGGTCAAGTTACAATGTATGTATAAGGTCAATGATTGGACCTTAGAAAGGTTATACACTAACAATATATATGTTGACTTGTTGACCAGAACCTTTGTCAACGCTAGATAAATGTATATGTTGACATTTTAGCAGGTTTGTGTACAAACTTCAATTATTTAAAGGCTTAAACATATTGCAAGGGTCTAAACTTCATTTATGTATAAACTACAAAACTCAGTCATCTTATTGTGACTTTATCAGAATTCAGAGATGAATACCTTTTCCTCATGTCAAGCATTCTACATTTTGCAAGTTATAATCTTCATTGTTCATCCCACAATTACCGTCTCAGTTGCTCTCCCAGGCGCACAAGCTAGGATCGTCCAATAATTCTTTTGGAACTAGCTTATTGAACAACTTAAGCATACTTCTATCTAGTAAACCAGCTGCGATATGATCTATAAATAACGATAAAGTTGAAGCATCAAGTGAGTAACCTCTATCATCCATTTCCTGTAAAAGCATCTCTACATTATCATAATGGTTGTTCTTTAGATATCCTTGGAGAAGAACACAATAAGTAACAGTATTTGGTGGGCAGCCACTCTCTTCCATTTTATGAAACAAGTATTTTGCATCCTGCAGTATACCTTCCTGACAAAAAGCATTAATCATCACTGTATAGGTACGAACATCAGGTTGCAAGCCTTTATCTATTAAATCATGGAAAAGATTCCTTGCAATGTGAAACTGCCCACATTTTCCTGCCCCGTCAATGAGGATACTGTACACAAAAATATCAGAATTAAGTTTTGAATCACCCAACAAATGAAACAAAGAGAGCGCATCTTCTACTAGATGGTTGTTGCAAAGACCGTCTAAAATTATCCGATAAGTGCATTGGTCTGGAATTAGGCCTTGTGCATGCATCTCATCGAAGAGTTTGCGTGCATCTACACAACGCCCAACCTGAAACAATCCTTGTAACATGGTGCTGTAAGTGACCACATTGGGTTTTAAACCTTGTCCGGTCATTTGACGAAACATTTGCATCGCCTCTTCTATATTCCGATTCTTACAATACCCGTTCAATAAACTATTGTAAGTGACAAGATTAGGGACGAGACCTCTAAGTCTCAGTGAATCAAAAACTGTTTTTGCTTTGATCATTTCCCCTCGCAGACAGTAACCATCTATAAGTGAGTTGTATGTCACTATGTTTGGAACCTCACCTCTCTCAACCATGATGTTGATAACAGCCTCAGCTTCTTCTACGTTACCTTCCTTGCAAAATGCATCAACTAATACGTTAAAGGTTTGCACATTTGGAGAAATGTTCTCATCCTCCATTTCTTTTAGCAGCTTTGAGGCATCATCCCAACGACCCAAGTTACAAGGACCACGAATTAAAGTGGTGTAGGTGATGACATCTGGTAAAATTCTTTTGTCATATACCATCTCGTTTAAGAGCTTGAAAGCATCATCTATCATTTTATCCTTGCAAAGACTATCAATGATGGTGCTATATGTAACAATACTAGGCTCACAACGTTTTTGTTCCATTAACCTGAGCAAAGCAATGGCTGTAACGTTATTACCGAACTTGCAAAGCCCTTTAATCATTGTGTTATACATAACCACATCAGGTTCACAAAGTTTTTGTTTGATGAGCTTCTTGAATAACATCTCTGCTTCAAGAATCCTATCTTCTAGGACGAGTCCGTCTAAGAGTGCACTAAATATGTAGACATCAGGTGCAATAGCTCGCCTAAAGCAACAACCTAGGAGTGCAAAACCGTCTTTCGTGCGATACAACTGACAGCAACACTTGATTGCAATGATCATGGGGTATTTATCAAGAGGGACACCAAGGGAACACATTTGGTTGAAAAGATCAAGTGCATAAGTATAATGTTTCATTTTAGTAACAGCATTCAACAACTGAGTGAATTTGACAACAGATGGGAGAGGGCGTGTGTGTGACATTTCATCGAACAGGTTGAGTGCATCATTCAAGTTGGTAATTTTATCAACCATAGATCGATTTGAGGAGTGAAGGAAAGCTTTGCAAGCACCGAATCCTAAACCTAACCGGAAAGATGAGAAAAAAGGGGATGCGGAATGAAGAAAGAAGCAGTTGGACCAACCTCTGAATTTGAAGAACACAGAATTTGTGCGATTTATCATCGTCTTCGTCTCCAACAACGAAACACGCTTGATGAGTATTTCTTAAACCTAACACTCAGGGGCTGTTTGGTAGCCTCTGAATGGTCATTAAGAGGCTACCTCTTAATGGAACCATTAAGAATTTTACCAATGAGAAGGTAGAAGAATGTGACATGTGATGATTTACCATTCAGAGGTTACCTCTTAACCATTCAGACTTGAGGTTACCTCTTATTCATTCAGAGGTTTTAAACCATTAAGAGGTAGCATCTGAATGGTCATTAAGAGGCTACCAAACAGCCCCTCACTTTTTAGTTTTAAATAGAGTTAATTACCCGGATGGTCCCTGTGGTTTCAGGTTTGTTCACGTTTAGTCCCCACCTTTTAAAAATAGCAGGTATGCTCCCTATGGTTTGTTATTTTGTTACTCGGATAGTCTCTTGAGTAGATGTCAGTTAGTTTGGAAATTGCAGATGCTCCCTATGGTTTGTCATTTTGTTACTCGGATAGTTCTCTGAATAAATGTCAGGGGACTATCCGAGTAATAAAATGATAAACCATAGAGAGCATATTTGCTATTTCCAAAAAATGAGTACTAAACGTGAAAAAAACATGAAACCACAAGAACCATCCGGGCAATTAACTCTTTTAAGTAAATGCAATCATATCCAAAATTTAGATCTGAAATCCTACCTTATACAATTTCACATCTCTAGCTTAAATTTTTTTTCAGACATTAAACTAATCGAAACCTCCGTGTCACACCTTACTTTTATATTATACAAATACCTTTAACATACAAAACGTACGAATAGGGTGAAAATATAAAAAAAACACGGTATCATTTTCGTAATTATTTACTCGTAGAGTAATTATCAAAATTACCCTATAAGAACATTTTACAAAATTACCCTACAAGATCAAAATTACCCCCACAAGATCCTTTATAGAGTAATTTAATAATTACCCTACGAGCAAATAATTACAAAAATGTCACCGCTGTTTTTTCATGCATTTCGCACGTTTTGTACGATAAGGTTGTATGTATGTGAACTTAAAAATGGTTTGTGTGTGGTCCGGGGACCACACATTGTATTTGGTTGTATCTGCTGGAACGGACCGGATATGTCCGGCTCATCTCCTCCGATGTAGCGTTGTATCCGGATTTGGGGATGTGGATTCCAGGTCTGGTCTATTTGAAAGTATTGAAGATGCTCGCTCAAAAACCGGCAAATGTTAGAAACTTCATTAAATCAAAATGGAGTCTTACTTGTTTTTCTATTCACTTTTATCTAATTTTACGGGTTATAAAAACTTTAATACTATTTTTCTCTTCTGTTTAGAATGGTTTTAAAAACTTTAATGCTATGTTTTTTTCTTATCTTTAGAAACAAGATGATAATCACAAGTGTCCGTAGGGTGGAGGCCGGACGCGGGGCTGACGTGGCAAGACGGTACTACGCAGGCCACCCCCATATCTAGGTACCACAAGATCTTAGCCGAATCCGTATAGCCGTCCTGGATTTGGAGAGGAAGCAAAGAAGAAAACTAACATGTGTGGCAGATGTGGGACCGGAGGCTGCAAGAAAAGTGGGAGCTCTACACCGAACCGAAAGTGAGTGGGAATGCTATGAGCGGGCCGAGACGAGGTGGAAAGAAACCATGCACTCTTATAGAAAGGTGGTTCCCAAAACTCTGGCCTCTGGCCTTTCTTTTATGTTTGTAGCATGATCCAGTGATAGGGATGACAAAGACGCGCCCAACTCGACAGCCACGACAAAAACCCACGGATCAGATGCTTCACCACATTCACTTCAGGTTAGAAGCTTTAATTATGATTCGGCAAACTAAAAGTAACTCGGTTAACTTCCCTTTTTATAGAACCAACAAGCAAAGTAATAGAAAATTCTGCAACATTGTTCATGACATACAATCAGAATCTAATCTGCATGAACAACAAAATCATGGAAGGAAACATTTAAGGCTACAAACCCATTATCACGTATACAACCAACATTTAAAGACCAATTGGCGTATTTTGGGACGGATTCAAAATCTTTTTCCAGAAATGTACGCCCTATTCAACAGTGTTTCCATCTAATCGTCCTGCAATCATAAAACATTCTAGTTCAAAAATATATACTAGTGATTTCCATGCTATCAACTGCAACATATTTTCTCTATGTGGCAGAAAGACTAAAATGCCCCTGAATTCCAAGGATTCATGTATTGTGAACATCATCTTCACTGTCTTACACGTTTCTTCTCAAATATATATATTGACAGGGGTTTATTACTTACCATCCTCAAGGCACAGACGAGCCATTCTCCATATTAGTATCGAGATTCCAGCCTCTGCATGAAAATAAATATTTAATGTTTCATATAACAAAAAATCACAAATCATCAAGCGAACAAAAATGATACCTCTCTACTGCTTCTGATTTTAACTGTTCAAGATGGTTTTCAACTTGGACACATGCACCTTCAATTGCAATGTTCTTCTCACAGAGTTCCTTCCATTGTGCTGATAAAGCATTCAGCTCGTATGCCGTTTGTTGCTGTTATAAAACGTACAAGAAAGTAAGAAAGTAATTTGACTATTCTGTTAAATATAATATCTTGTTACTTTATATAAACTGGATAATGTACCTGATGATATTTTCTTTCCCGGTTAACAATTTCAATCTTTTCATTTAGCTCGGTTGCCTGTGCCTGCATTCTGGAGAAAAAGAAGACCAAAATCCTCAGATAAGTTTAGGGGTTTTTAATTTGGAATTAATACTTACGGAAACGTGATTAACTACGATGGAAAATGCACGGAATTAGAGAAGCAGAAGCAGAATCAGACCAAAAGTATATCGAAATTCAAAAGGAACAGTGGTTAATTACTTAATTACACTCACCTTGATAAGAAAGCTTCTAGTCTCTGATTGTGTTGTTTCCAAACATCAGCCCCGTATTTTGACATTAGATCCAAATTTTCTAGCCTTGCATCACAAAAGAGCATGTTATACATAAGAATATAAAATGATAACTACTCATTGAGCTATCGTACCATCTAAGCTTGGTTTTAAAAAGCGCATGGTGATCCTGCGTTTTGATCCCAAAAGCCGGTGCGTGCATCGCAATGTGCGAAGCGCGCGCATCACGTATGCGAGCATTTGTTATTATAAAACTATTTAGAGATAATATTTTATCTTGTTAACTTTTAAATAGTTAAATATGATATATTCTCATCATCTCTAGTTAGATTTGTTTAATCGATGGCCTAATTTGTTCAAATACTTAATCTCATTGCTCAATCGTTGGTCAGATTTGTTCAATCAGATTTGAAAAACTTAGGGGCTGTTTGTTTACCTCTTAATGAGGCTCTTAATGGTTCAGACCTCTTACTGGTTCAGCACTTAATGGTTCAGACTGTTTGTTTCACGAGCAGATGTCTGAATGGTTCAAACATTTGCCTCTGAATGGTTAAGATTTGTACAGAGTCTGAATGGTTAAGACCTCTAATCTGAATTGGTCAGACATTTGCTTCTGAACGGTTAGCATTATATAGGCTCTTAATGGTTTAGACTTCTTACTGGTTCAGCACTTAATGGTTCAGACCTCTTACTGGTTCAGCACTTAACCATTCAGATGTTGCCAAACGGCCTAGACCCATTGCAATCACAGTCCATTTTTTTCAAATACAGGTCAACTGCATAAGGGGTCGCAATGTTGCATCATACCACACCATGTGACGCAAACATCTTGGAATTGCATCGCGCGATGCAATCTCATCACCGCATCATGTGATGCGCGCATTATGCGCTCATGATGTGTGCATTTTAAGACCACGCATCTAAGTCCATTAATCTTGAGACAATCAAGAAGTTATAATAAGATTAAAATGCAAAAAATCAGTCATGGAGCATTTATAACCCTTTCACGGGTCAAAATTCAACCTTACCTTATAACTTGATGTTGCACTGAACGTTGAGATTTCTGAAGTGCCTGCTTCCAAGCAGTTTCATCATTCCGTGTTGGAACGTCAAGCCCATACCTTGACATATCAAGAGGCACCATCGGTTTCCCACTGCGCACTCTCTCATACTCCCTTGCAAGCATTGGATAATTCTAGAAAGAAACATATATACATAGGTATCAGAAATTTGCTTAATAACTAAGGATTTACTACATAGACAAGCATGGGGCCATGGAGTAATAAAACATCCGAGACTGTAAGTCACCCGAACAGAACTTAGAACTTGTGTGAAGTATGCAGAAGAAAAAAGAAAACAGAAGCCTTTTTTAGGTAACATTTTATAAAAAGGTCAAACTAAGAGATAATGTATCACAATTACTTCTGGTTTGTTCTCACACTGGCAGTTTGGCTTTCCAATAGCTACTATCTAACAAACCAATATACCCTGAAGTTCCGTGCCACTTGTTTCCGAAAACTCATAAAAAGTCTCTTAACGTTTTGTTTTCTAGTCATATTCACTTGTATATCGAGCCCTTTTGAGCTGGTTTTAGCTCTACTAAAGGTTCTTAGATAACAATACTATTATTGATACTACTGTAAAGATTTTTCTGAATATTGAATTTTTTATGCTGCTTTTAATTGTCTTTAGAGTAATTCTGAACAATGTCAAATGCTGTCAAAGACTAAAAAACACACACACTATAAAAATCAGATACGAAGGATTGATATGTGACAAAAAATTATATAGTAATTAGCAAGATAATGATGAACATATAAAAACATGTTAATGGTGGTGACGGTAAAGCTAAAATCTCCATCGGAATACGTATTCCATTCACATGGCTCAAACTCGCTTTACATAATAACTCAAGGGTTGTTGTAACTTGTTTGAAAACTTATACCCTCGTCTATGAATTTAGCATTGTCCAATATTCAACATAGTAATGTTCTCATAGGCAGTTAGTCGTTAATGTTACAAGTTAGAACAATAAACCTGTTATTTCTCTATCTTAGTTCTTACTTAAACAACACAATCATCTCTAATTTTTTTTCTCTCACTCTGCTTCCCATCATTTACCGAAATACATCTGCTATTCCACACTTCCACATTCTCCAACATCACTAAAAAGGTTCAGGCAAAAGCATGGTTTTAAAAAACGCTTGAGGCGTGCGCCTCAAGGCGCGCCTCGAGGCAAAACGGCCAAAAAACGATTCTGAGGCGCGCCTCATAGGGTTTTTAGTGTTAATGCGCCTCAGAGGGGCTGAGGCGCTAAGAAGGCTGCGCCTCAAGTGAGCCTCAGGGGATTTTGATAGTTGTTTTTGATGTTTTTGACTTTTTGTGTCAGTTTCAAGCATTTCATGTCTTGTTTATGTGTGTTTTTGATGATTTTGATGAATCTAATGATGAAACTAGTTAGTATAATTATTTTTATAATATATATATTTTTTATATTTATTTATTTATACCACCTCGTCCTTACGCCTCGTTTCGCCTCGAGGCTTACGCCTCGTGAGGCGAAGGGAAACGCCTCGAAACTCGTTTCCGTTCTTTTAAACCTTGCAAAAGAGCTTCTCCTCTTTTCCTGCTAGCAACTGTAAAACAATTTTCTTCACGCCGGAAAACATTATGCCAACATCAACCTAAAAAAATCCTCTCTTCATCTCACTATCTTACTCTACTTCTCGCCATGGTTGTAAAAGTCCCACCTAGACTCCGAGTACTCACTACAAGGTAGGCTGGCGAGGCCCGAGTATTGTTCGCCTAGGCCAATTACTCCCTGAGTAATCTCCGACTAGGCCGAGTACTTCCCGAATTCTCCCGATTACTCTCAAATCCGACTAGTGAGCATCTAGCAACTTTTGCAACCATGTTTCTCGCCAATCGTTTTACGTAAAATATTTCCCTAATTCCTATAACCTAGTCTACTTCATCCATCAAAACACCATGCATTTCACAACATATCCCAAACACCTTATAACACTAGATCATTAAACCACCAAGCAATTGCAAATAACAACATAATAACACTATATTATCATACAACAACACTTAAAAACGGATCTATTAAAAAACAGAGCATGTATCAAATTCAAAACCCTAGAAATTTAACAAGAAGAACAAAAAGTACCTCAAAGTTGAATTTGGCAACAGGAGGGAGGTCTTTAAGATAATCAGACGGTCGTTTAGCACTACGACGCATTTCTTCTTCGATTAAACGGTCAACCTCTGCTTTGACTTTGGGGTCGCCGTACTCGTCGTCGATGTACGGCAATGCGTCGATTTGTGCGGCGCTGCTGGACCACGACGGCCGTGAAGATGGCGGAGCTTCTAGCAGCATAACTGTGTCACCGTTGGTTGATGTATTTGTTGCCATTGTTAAGAGCTTGAATCAGAAACCGAATGTTGGAATTGAGCGGCACCAGTGAACACCTATGGGGGGGTCGTTTTATGTATCGGTAAAAATAAATAAAAGAAGGTATGATATAGGGGGTGTTTGGCCTAGTTTTTATTTTTTTCGCTTATATTTATATTTTAAAGTAGCTTATAGCTTATTTTCTATCATTTGATAAGCTCTTTTTAAGTGTTTGGATTAGCTTATAGCTTATTTATATCATTTGCCCTTACACAAAGAAGGCTTCTTCAAATAAGCTAAAAAACTATCATCAAATAAGCTTCTTCAAATTAGCTTATATAAGCTAATAAGCATAAGCTTAAAAGGCTAAACCAAACATCAAATTAAGCTTATTTTGTAAAAAAAGCTATAAGCTTTGTTAAAAAAACTAGGCCAAACACCCCCATAGTGCAGATTTCGTCCCCCAATTATTTATCAAGGGTTGTTTGGCAACCCGTAACATGTCTAAATGGTACTGAACTAGTAAGGTATCTGAACCATTAAGAATTTGTATAATACTAAAATGTTCAGAGGTAAATATCTGATCAATTCATATAAGAGGTCTTAACCATTCAGACTCAGTATAATGCTTAACCATTCAGACATATGCTCTCGAAACAAACAGTCTGGACCATTAAGTGACAAACAGTCTGGACCATTAAGTATTGAACCAGTAAGAGATTCTGAACCATTAAGAGTCTTATTAAGATCTAAACAAATAGCCCCTTACATGTTTAGTTTATTGGTAAATTTACTGGAGCTGACAATAGGTAAACTGCTAAGACACGATAACAGAAAACTACACCATGTGATTTTTTACGTTTTTAAAAAGAATCAAAATTTGAAAGTTATGATCTATTATTTCTCCTTCTAGATGCATAAATTATACATCTGTCTTATAGACATTGGATATATATTAGTTAAACGAGTCGTATTCATGTTTAAAATTTTTGTTGTTCGCGTTATCAGATACCTGTTAAAGTTGCTAAGACACGATTTGTCATCCCTAAAATTTACTATATCTACAATCTCTATGAAGGGACTTGCCCATTTGTCCAGCCAAATTGTGATTTTGCTCCGCTTAAATTTACAGTTTTGATATCGGTTTTGTTTTTTTTCCTTCCAGGCCAGTTACGATTTTGCCCTCAGTTCAAATTTACAGTTTTGCCATCGTTTTTCTTTTTTTTTTCTTTCAAATTAGGGGTGTTTATCGGTTCGGTTTATAGTTTATTTGGTGTATTTGGTTTTCAAAATTTTATACCCCAAACCAAAAACCAAACCAAACCAAATTAGGAATATGCAAACCAAACCGAACCAAACCAAACCAAACCAAATTCAACCGAATTTAACCAAATTGTACCTAAGTACTTTTTTCCCCTAATTTATATTTATGTTTGTGTTCCAACTTCCGAACATCAAATCAACAACTAATTTAAACCTAACAATATATAAATAAAAGACATAGTAAAATAAAACGAACATATCCATAAAATAGTCGTACACACAAGCACAAAGTTAAAACTTCAAAACATAAATTATAAAAACTATAAACAGTCAAGAAGTCTAAAACTTCAAAATATAAATAATCTTCAAACCATGGGGTTACATATACTTAGATATTAGACTTAGTATTGTGGGCTAATAAATTGTATATAGTTTATTAAACATTATTATTTTTAGTTAATAATTAATTAGTTAACGTTTTATTCGGCTATCCAAATAAACCAAATAAAAAAACGTGGATACAAAAACCATATTCACAATTCGGTTTCGGTTAAAAAGCAAACCAAAAACCGAATTCGTTGTTTGGATTGGTTTATTCGATTCCGGTTCGGTTTACGGTTTTTATTTGGCTACGGGTTTTTCTGAACACCCCTATTTCAAATTACGATTGTACCCGCAGTGTAAAATTACAGTCATGCGATCATTTTAGTTTTTTTTTTGACAAAACTACGGTAGTGTTTTGTTTTAATTGGTTGACTCGGTGTAATTTTTATTCATTCCAGGGGTTGCCTGCCACACGCTCATTTATGTTGAAAAATTACAATTTTGCTCACAATTTAAAATCATAGTCTTTCCATTATTTTAGTTTTTTAGCAAAAGTACGATAGTGTTTGTTTAATTGGGACTCGATATATATATATTTTTTTTGAAATCGTATTATGAGTAGTATGAACAGGTAATCGAAACACAGACGTAGATTCTATGAGAGAGAAATATTCGGCTTAATGCCCCGCAAAGCGAGCGGAGCAAAAACTAGTTAGTATTCATTTTCTCTCTCATTTATTATGGTGGCTCTGCGGGTTCGGAATCAAACCCACGCAGTAACGCCACCACCCCCTAGGTTTCACATTAGGGCGGTTTACAAGGCAAAGGTTTGCCATGATGGTTTGGAGAGAAGTGGTTTAAAGATGTGGGATCCATGTCTTTAGGGTGTGTGTGATTCGTGGGTGAAGTAAGGGGTCCATGGTTTTAGAGTACTTGTGGGTAGGCGTCACCAGTAGGGGTGTTAAAAAAAACTCGTGGCTCGTAGCTTGCTCGAAAAAAGCTCGGCTCGAAATTGGCTCGGTTGTAAACGAGCCAGCTCAGCTCGGCTCGGTTTGTAAACAAGCCGAGCTCGAGCTTGGCCTGGCTCGGCTTGTCCCACATCGCTTAGAAAACAAAAACTAAGTGAGTATCTCCCCTATAAAAGAAGGTAAAGACAATGTACAAACTGAATTAATTATTTATACCTGCATATTTAGCCATATGGTTAAATTAAATGACAATTATGGCACTTAGTCTATGAAGAAATTAATTTTCAAGGGCTTTTTAAGTAGTAAATTTTGCGGTTCTTTGTTAATTCGAGCTAGATCGAGCCGAGCCGAGCTAGCTCGAATTCTAATCGAGTCGAGCTCGATCCTCAAATCTCAGCTCGATTTGAAATTCGAGCTCGAGCCGAGCCAGCTTGAATCAAGTTCAAACTGAGCTCGAGCTGGGTCTAGCTCGGCTCGTTTACAGCCCTAGTCACCAGTGTTTTGGTGGTTCTAGGGTGGTACTTCGGTCTAAAAATGGCACTCTTTCGATTTGGATTTGGATTAGTCTGTCACATCACTAAAGGATCCTCCCGCTAGCCCAACCACTGACCCCACACAAAATTTAAAACTAATTTATGGGCTAATAAGAAATAGCCCATTACACAACTTATAGACCACACGGCGTGGTAAACGTGTACACGGCGTGGATTGTCTCCACCACGCCGGCACACTACCCCGCGCCTTGGCGTGGTGATGGGGGCGGCAAGAATCTCACAGACGTGGAGGGCATGGGCTAGGCGACGTGTCAACTTCTCAATGGTCCTTGGAACATTTGTTTATTGTTTTATTTTTAAAATATAAACAAATATAAAAAGTGTATGTCACGTGTCACATAATACCACTTTTCCATGCCTCATCTCACCTAGCGCTTTTTAACACCACACCATCCTTCTGACGAAGTTATTCATGAATTCTTGTTGCTAAATCCTCAATAATTTGGAAGTTAATTTTGATTACTTTTCTTTCTTGTTTGATTCTGTTACAATTTTCGAATTATTATTAAATATAAGCTCTAAATTTATAAACCCTAAGATAGGCTGTAAACCTATTTGGTGCCGACCTTCTTTTAACATGATCCATTTCTGCCTCACAAGTGACGAAAATTGTAAGATTATCGAGAAGGGGTTGTTTAACATAACCAATGAGCTTAGTTGAAAAGGGAACATTTACAAAATATTACAGGAAATTAATAAATTGGATCGAATAGTATTACGGGAAATTAATAAATTGGATCGAATCGCATTACGGGAAATTAATAAATTGAATCGAATAGGTGACGAATAGGAACTTCAAAAGAGACTTTAGGGTTATCATATTTTGCTATTTTATTAAAATATACATTTCTATATTATCATGAAATATAATATAAAAATAGAAAAGTATTATTCAGATTTCAACACAGTAGATTATTTGTAAAATATGCAAAGAAATAAATTAGATTATGAACCTAAGAGCATTCACATCCAAACCACTATATTTTCATCTTAAATTACACTAAAAACACTACATTTTTTTTCTCTTTTTCAATTAAATAATATTATTTTATACTTTTATCATTATCTTTTCTCTCTCCTCCACTCACAACCATTTTCAAAATATATTAAAAAATTATAGGGGGTGAACAGTGTCCCCCCAAATATAAAGATGAACAGTAACATTTTCTCTCTCCTCCACTCACAACCACTTTTTATACTTTTTATATTTTAAAAACATCTCACTCACTCAGAATATGATGCCTTGGATGTGAATGCTCTAAGAATAGAAACTCCAATATTTCCTTTCAGGGCCGTTTAAAGCTTTTTAGAGGCATAAGGCGAAATGAAATTTTGAAAAAATCAAATAAATCTTAAACAATAAGTTTGCACTAATATTAATAGTTAACATATTAATTTTATTTTCGACATAGGCCCTAGGCCCTTGAGCCCTTCTTCATGAAATGATTTCCCTTCCATTCTTTTTTTAATAACACAACAAAAATCAAACTTCCATTCTTTTTTTCATAACACAACAACAGAAATCAAAATTTGCATGACCGTTTCTAATGGAGTTAACCGTTAAACCTCCGAACCATCAACATGACCATCGTTCTTGTTCCCAAGCTAAATGATAAAAATTAAACTTTAAATCTAAACCCAAAATAAATGGTATTTCAAAAAATATCTATAGTTAAATCACGATTTTTTATAAAAAAAGAAATTTAAAAAAACTTATTAATAAAAAGTTGCGGTTTTAATGGATTTTTTTTTTCAAAAAAATTATATGTTTTTTTAAGTAGTTTTGGTTGTGTTCACACTTATTCTCGTGGTTCTCGTCACAAATGGTGATTCCTGAATAATCTTTACCTACAATTACATAAATTCTTGGAAAACAAGACTGATACAGAAAAATATGTAGGGCAAATAGAATGAAACGTTCGATTATTTGATCATGATGATGAGTTGTTCAACATCACTAAGGAACTGTTTGGTAGCCTCTTTATAATTTCATTAGGAGACTACCATAATTATTAAGTATGTTTGGTTCACTAACAAGATACATCTGAATCGCCCAGTAACCCACTTACTTATTAAGATTCAAGATAATATTGAATGAAAATTTTACTCCTTTATCCATTCGCTTGTGTTCATAAGCCACTTACTTAGGCTATAGGTGTGGTTGGAGCCCCATGGGGCTTTATCAAGTCCACGTAGGAATGTAGGATCCACGTCAACAATGGAGCCCCTCTTTAATTTGTAGGATGTGGATGGAGCCCCTTATTAAACAAAATTAAAAAAAAAAAAATTGATTGGTTTAAAATTAGTGGGCCCCACCTGAATATGTGCATATGAGCGCTACCACTAGTTACCATGATGGAGCCCCCACATGGAGGGTGTGGTGATGGATGGTGACATGGCGGGGATGGAGCCCCATGGGGCTCCATCATGGTAACAATGTATGGCGCCATCTTCTTCAATTTGGACCAATCAATTTTTTTTTTTAATTTTGTTTAATAGGGGCTCCATCCACACCCTCCAAATTAAAAGGAGACTCCATGACTGATATATGGATTCTATGTGGACTTGATAAAGCCCCATAGAGCTCCATCCACTCCTAATAGCCTTATTATTATAACTATGTTATTGACAAACAATAACGTTTGATCGAACGTTGAAGAGAGAGATGGAGGATAGTTATACTGCTATGTTATCAAAATATATACATTTCTATATATTTTCACTTTCATAAAACGAAACAAAACAATAGGAAGGTAAGAATATTATTAAGATTTCAACACAAAATATCAAAACACTTTTTTTTTTTTTTTTTTTGTGAAAAAACATGCAAGAAAAATAGATTATATAAACCTAAAATAGAAACTCCACCAATACTTCCTCCCTCATGATTTCCCTTCCATTCTTTTCTTCATAACACAACAAAAATCAAAATTTGCATGACGAATTCTAACGGCGTTAAAAAGTTACAAAAACAACTCAACCTTAAACCTCAACATGACACCCTTCAACAAACTGATACTTCACAGCCGAACCATCAACATTATTGTTCTCAAACATAATATATGCCGGACAATTTACATTCAACCGGTATCTACCCGAAACAAAAGTTCCAACTTTCCACCTCACTCTTCCGGTAGCTCTAACATTAATCAACACCGTCCCGCTGGTCTCGTCTTCGGCCAACGACATTGCAAGGTAGGGGGCCATTGGTACTTCAGTTCCGTTGAGGTACGGCGACCACACGGTCACCTCCTTGTGGCCTTGGTACGTTGGAGGAAGCCGTGTCGGTAGTGTGATTTGTTGGTTCCTGTATGTTGGAACAATCGGATCAAACACACATAATAACAATAGGGTTTTGTGAGAAACGCACTCACGAATCTTTTCTTTTTAATAAAACAAACCTCACACGAACAGTGGCGGACATACAGTGTAAGTAGGGGCAACCTTCGCTACGGCTTGGCGCTCCGGCGGTAGTGTAAAATTAGTGTAAATTTTGGAAAAATTTGACGTTTTTTCGATTTAGTTACGGCTTATTTATAAAACGTTACGGCTTGGCGGATTTTCTAGATCCGCCACTGCACACGAATACAAAGCAAACAAACCCTATTTATACTAATCAAATAACGACTCCTAAATCCTAATTAGATTAATAGGGTAAAGATTAAATAAAAAGTAGTCTAAACATACTAAACATAAAAAGTTAATAACGTTTTTTTTCCTTCTTAAACATTATATTTTAGTTGAAAAAAATTGGATATTTACTCTAGTAGAGTAATTATATACAATTACTCTAGATTGATTATATAAATAATTACCCTAGTAGTATAATTATATAAATTCTTATTTATTCTTTAGTTTTGTTTTAGATTATAGGACTAAAATACATGGACTGAAATACACGTTCACTACGAGGAAAAAAGGTTTAGCGGAAGGTCCCCGATGTCGCTGCTAATGCGGGTATTCTTGTGTTGGTTTGACTAGACGGGAAAAAGAATTTAAAAAAAAAAAAAATTCTTCCAACTCACTTCTCACGTTTAGTATCTTAAGACTCACTTGTATAAAAGATAATATATCTCTAAACTTATCTAGACTTAACCGATAAACAAAACTCGATCAAGATTAGACAACCAACCTGTAGGAGGCGTAAACGTCAACTTTGTCGTACTCAATTCCGATGCGAAGATTAGGGTTGCGGGAGGAGATGGTGATTTGGAGGTAGGAGGTGAGGGTTGTGGTGAGGTTAAAGGTGTAAAGGTTAACATCTTGGAGGGTGAAACAAGGTTTAGAGGGGCGGAGGATAAGGAAAATGAGAAGGATTACAAAGAGGATTATGGATAGGAAGATTAGAGAGGATATTATTATGACCTTTGTATGGCGGTTGAGTAGTTTCCACCATCTGTTACCTTGGTGGTTGCCGCAGTCCTTGTCGTCGGTCATGGTGGTTGTGAGGGTTCCGGTGATAGTGAAGTTCAAGGTTGAATTCTTGGTAGTATAAGCTTTAGTGAGAGGTAAGTGATATATTCGTAGATCATTATATGTATAGTTTGTATATTGTAATGTATGTGTAATGTAATATATTGTTTGATTTGGATGTCGTTAATTGGAATGTAAATAGAATTGGAAACAAATATTTTCCAAAAATATGATGACGCAATCATACCGAATTCCATTACTAAAAACGTAAATGTTATGCCGTACTACTGTACTAGTATCTTCTTCAAACTTTAGAGCATTAATCACAATAACCTTGAGATATTCGTAAATGTTACAAACCCTATCTCTTTTAACTCTAGAAATTGAGATATTCATAAATGTTACAAACCCTATGTCTCTTTTAACTCTAAAAAAACATCTAAAACAAAAACCAGGGCCGGCCCTGATGGTGGGCGGGGAGGACCATCGGTCAGGGTCCATGATTTCGTAGGGTATGTAACTTTAAAAAAAATCTTATATTATATATGTGAAAATTTTTTGCTAGGGTATAGCCAAACAAATATTAACATAGATCCACTTTAAAAAAATCATATGATTTAAATTAGCCCATTAGGTTAATGAGCTCAATACCCAATTAATTTTAAAAACCAATAAAAACAAACAGTCCATTGGGCGGCAACTAGTGCCCAGCGTGGACATGAAACGTCAGTTTAACTAATCGCAGGAGAGAAGATTTCATCATTCTGCTGCAGTTCGATTTCATCATCATCAGTTCATCACAATTTGATTTCATCATCATCACAGTTCGATTTCATCAGTCAAGCCACAACCACAAGCCTTCGATTTCATCAGACACTTTTTGTTCGATTTCGTCAGTCCACAGTTCGATCACGAATTAGTTCACGTATTCAGGTAAACATCAAATCGTCAAATTCTGTTGTTATGTTATGTTTTTTTGGTCGAATTCACCGTGAACTTATGTATGATTTACGATTTCTATGATTTGTTGATTTATGATTTAGGATCTTTTTTGTCGATCATTAGGCGTTAACTTAATTTGATACAAACTTTGTCGATTATTTAGGGTTAATGGCTCCTAAACAAGCATCCGGATAGCAAAAACGTCAAAAGAGGAAACGAGTTTTTACGGTATGTCACTCATTCGAATATTATATCTTGTATTTTGTTAATTGCATTGTTTATCGAATGCTATATTTTTGTCAACGGTTCACATTTGTATGAAAAACAAGTTTAAATTATTTATTTCGTTAAGGCCTAAGGGCACGTTTTTTCGAGCTCGAACAGTATACATGAATTCTCAGGCCGACCCTGACAAAAACCTTGATTATATTTTAACTAATGTTTTGAAATCCAGTGTCATATCGTACCGGATTTAGCTCAGAGACGCTTTAACCGGGTGTATCGGACAGTTCAACCAGTACATCTGGCCAGTTTAAACAGGTTTCCAAAACATTGATTTTAACCTACATATGTCCTAATCTTCCTATACTAATAAATGAAATTTTTTTAGACCCGTGTCACTTTCTGTTGCTTTCTCACCTTATTTTTATATTTATTTCTCTTATTAAATAATAATAATAATTTTAAACAAAAATTAGAAAAGAATAAATTCTTGTTTTTTCTATAAATAATTTTAAACAAAAATTAAGATAAGGATAAACATTTCTTTATTTATATAATTTATATCCCCAATATTATGAGTAGATATATATTTTGTAATAATGATGAAATATATAAAAAACGTGGAGATCAATCTCCACCTTTTTTACCGTAAACTCTTTTAAATACAAATTTGAGACGGGTGTTCTATGAATGAAATAAAAAAAATAAGCACGAATGTGCATAAAACTAACTAAAACATGATTCAACCTCATGTAATACATGTGTTTTTTACCTAATAATAAATAAAAAACAACATTTATTTCTAAAAGATAAATATTGACGAATGTATGTATTAATATATGACATTATATTTATGTAGCCTGTGTAATACACTGGGTTCAAACCAAGTGGAAGATAATATAAGTCCATCCCGATAAAGGGTTTTTGGTCCATTTTTCTACGTTCGCGGCAATTTTTTTTTCAATTCTTATTATTGTGAAACATGTTTTTTGGTTGCGTTTTTTTGCCATTCTTCTTAAAAAACGATGAAAAACAATATTTTGTGTGCCTCGTTATACTATATGCATATAAATATTGTATGGAGAGAGAAGTAGTGGTGGGTCATGTATACGGGTGTTCATGAGCCGATCCGATCCGATCCAATCAAGGGTCTGCTCGTGCTCGGATTGAATTACAACCGATCCAATCCGATCGGATCGAATTTGCAAAACCGAGCACAAAAGTGATGCTCATGCTCAGATTGAATTTGAATCAAGCGAATCATTTTCGCTCGGTTTTTCTCAGCACCGAAATTAAAACATGTGTAGCAAAAAAAAAAAAAAAAAACTGAAATCAAGACTATTATAAGGTTGCGTTGAACAAAAACAAATCTTAACTTAATTAAAACATGTCAACACCTTACTAACAAAAGCAATACATAACCAAAATCACGATTCTAAAAATGTTCTTAACAATCTCAAGAAGCACAAAATAAGGCGCGATATGTGATTGTGTAATAGAGAGGACTTTAGCAAGTTATACCAAGGACTTTACCCTCATCATGAGATCGAGCAATCAGATTAATCAGATTATGAGATTGTTTTAGGAATTAGGAATTTAGGGTTATATTTTGGTGTGTGGCAACGACGAGATATGCAGATCGAACATTCAAACAATCAGTTTATGTGATTGTTTTAGGAATTAGGGATTTAGGGTTAGATTTTGGTATTAACTATTAAGTTGGGCTAGTATATTTTTTGGGCTTTTAATTTTTGTTGGACTAATATATTTTTTGGGCTTTTAATCTTTAAAATCTATAATATATATATATATATATTATAATGATAATAATTCGAGCGAAACCGAGCGATCGACGAGCGAACGGACCTTTGCTCATGCTTGGATTGAATTTGAATCGAACCAATCCGAGCGACTCATTTACAAACTGAGCGGGAATCGAACAAGCATTTTTCGAACATTTTTTGAGCGATCGTCGAGCAGTTTGGACAACCCTAGTCATGTAAACATTCTTTTATAAAATATTTGAAGAGGGTAATAAATAAATGGCTAAAATAATGATAATTGTAACACCCCAAAAAACGGGCTTGGTAATTTAGAACCCGGTTAAGATAAAGGAATGGGTAAAGTACCGTAAGTATTAAAAGTGAACCCATGAATAAAATAACTAGGAATAAACTAGCCTGGTGGTGTCATGTATATAAGTAATAAGATGATGAGTTTTTAGTCCCGTATGCAATCAAAACGAAATTTGAGGGACCAAAACCGTTAAGATGGAAAGATGGGTTTTATTTATGAAAGTTAACACACACAAAACACACACTTCGTGTGTGTTCTAGATCGAGCAGGAGCTTATGAGCTCAAAACCCTAACTTCCATCAATTTCATCAAATTGAAAGGCAAGATGAAGCTTAAATTCATAACCGAGCATGGATTAATGATCACCTTCACAAGGGGATCATAAGGTATGTCTTAAATTCTAGATTGGTGATTGTCCATGAAGTGGGTTATGTTGTAAATCGTGAATTGGTATGAAATTGAGCATGAGGATATGTTAGAATCATCATATAGAACATGGGTTATGTATTATTTAGGTTAATTTGATGCTTATAGGTGAAACCCATTAGTTATGGTGAGAATGATGAGTTGAATCATCATCCATGTCTAATTCTTGTTAAATATTGATGTATTATGTGAGTAATATGGAGTCTTGTTAGAAGAATTGAAAGAAATATGATGATAATATGTTTGAATGTTTATGTGTGAATGATATATGTTAATTAGTATGAGGATTTGATGAATTATGTATGAATTTAGGAGATTGTGCGTGAATTAGTTGTACCTTATGTTTAGAGATAATTGAGCTTAGATCACTAGTAAGTGATTAACAATGTAGTTATGAAGTGGGTTTTGTATAATATGATGATATGTTATTGTTAATGATGTTTGAAATTACATACGTGTGTAAATGTTGAAGGGATTTCGGCTAGGATTTGATAGATTAGTATGTTTTGAGTTTGAATGGTAATTTCCGAAATAAGATCCGTGTGATGAATGATGAACAAGCTAACTATCTTGAGAATGATATATGATAGTTGATGCTTGATGCTTGATAAGCGACATGGAAGCTTGGGAAAGAAGCGGGTCAAACAGGACTAATGCGCACGGGAAGCATATTCGGATGTTAGATAAGTTAAGCTTTCACCCTCCTTGTAGAATACTTATTCATTGTATAGATTATGAATATGGTAAGTTTATAAATGAAGTACGATGTTCCGGTAAGTATTGATACGGGTCGGAACATGTGTCCATGATAAGAACTATAGATTATGAATATGGTAAGTTTATGGTAATTTTGATTACGAGTCAACGAAAGAATAAGATACATAGAAGGGATAAGGAATAATCACAATCACACAAGGACTAAATGGACATTTAGACTTAACGGGTCAAATGGTGAAGCTATCACCATTTGACGATGTCGACTAATGATTGTATTGTCAAGTATTAAGAATTCACAGGGAGAATAGCGAAAGGAATTGCGTTGCTATTAACTAGCATCTTAGGGGACGACGTATTAAAACGGGTCTTAGCTTTGATCCGAGCGAGGTACGTGTAAATACAGTTGTAGTTATGTCGTAAGATTGGTTAAATATGCAATGAAGCCCTTTGTTGTAAAGGATGGGGCAAAGTTGACAAAAACGCCCTTGATAGGTATATCGGGCAAACGATCTTAAAATTCATTTGGAAACAAGCTATTTGATTAGAGTAATGTTTTGGTCAAGTATGAAAGCGAAGAGTATGGTTTTGTATGTCCTAGATCATTTAATGCGTAATTACCCATAACGGGTCAAAATAAGCTTTTGAGCGAAATTGGGTTAAGAGGATGCAAGACATCCATGAATTTAATCCTTTACGATAGATAACGTTGAAATTATAAGGTTCATGAGAAATTGAGGTCAAATACACAGATAATTTTGATAAATGCATGAACGGGTTAAAACTTTGTAAAAAGGTGATAAGTCGATAGCTTAAAAGTCTAGAATTTTGTTAATCCGGATGTGGGATGTTAACTCCATGTGATGGAGAATTAAATTATGATCACGTAGGAAAAAGAATCGGGTAAAACGGATCAAAAACGAGAAAGTTATGCTCGTTTCCGTAAAACTGAGTTATGTTGGGAATATGTAGCAACAGCTGCAAACATTCTGATCATATTGGGTGGTGGCGCGACGCGACGGCGAAGGCAAGTTGCCGTCGTGCGCCGCCACGGGCTCTAGAGTTGCAAAAAAATTATATTTCGTATATGCAATGCGAACCCGTTTAGACCGTTTTTAAACACTTGTATACTAAGTATGATTAATTTATTTCATGTTTTAGGAAATATAGGATTGTATGTATGTTTGTATGTATCTATACACGTATGTAGAAATGTATGTAAGCATGTATGCACCTACGTATGTATGTTTATAAGTATGTGAGCAAGTATACGCGGATTTATGAAGGTATGTATGTGAGTAGGCATGTATGAGTTAGGTATGTTGCAAGTAGGGATGTATGTATGTATATATGTATAATGTCATTAGTGTACATAATGATGTAGGTATGTGTGTATGTAGATACGTATGTAATGATGTAGATGTGTGTATATGTGGGTATGTACGTATGTATGTAATTAGTTATGTGTGAACGTATGAAAATGTGTAAGTATGTATGAAAGTAGGTACGCATGCATTCAATAAAATTGAGTACTAACGATAATAATAGCGTGCCTGGTGAATGAAGTGTAACGCAGGAATAGCAAAGAAGTCTCACCATGGATTGTATGATCAAATGGAAAGCCGGGAAGTAAAGAGTTATCGGAACGAAAAATAAACATGAATAAATCTTGTATGTTTATAATGCGTACTAATGTTATGATTTTTATGTGGTGAGCGCAGGTAGTACGAAACACGAAGATCATCAAGGAATAGAGATCGAGGACCGAGTCACAAGATAGATTGTATGGAAACGTTGGTGTATGTGATGTAATAAACACAAGTCATGTTTATATTTGTTAGATGGGTCGACTGATGACTTTATGCAAAAGAGTAATGTTTAGAATGAAACTTTAAAGCAAGTCAAAGTATTATAACGAAAGAAATTTTATGTCATGAGCTTCCGCTGTGACTTTTTGTCAAATACGAACTAGGGTCTTACAAACAATATACATCATCATAGACTGCTACCAGAAAATATAGCACTATAACACTGTACAAAACCTTTATTCTGCATCCATCACTATATAATACTCTATAAAACCTTCATTATACGATCTTCAGAAAGTTATAATTGATGCACGATAAAAAAATGCAAATTCGTAAATTATTTCGTATTCCTAAAATAAAGGGTGGCGGTTATGGAAGGTTATCAATTAATTGAATAAATAAGAAAATTATTTGTTTATCCTTTTGAATTAATTTTGATTGAGAACACGTGTCATCTCCACAATATTTATCACATTTCTCACACTTTTAAATTAATGTACAGAATCTTTAATCTACGAAGAGGATAAATAAATGGCTCAAAAAAGATAATAATGTGGCAATTGTTTTTTGTTTTTCTTGTTGGGTGGGTTTTAGTGATTTTTGAAGAATCGGTGTTTTTATGATATATTGGCTAAGGCCATAGGGTGTACCTTAACACATAGGGTGTTAAAGGTGACATGTCATGTTAAGATGCCTTGCATACCATTCCCTTCTTGTGTTAATGGGTGTTAAAGGGATTACTTGTTAACATGTTAACCAAATGTTAAAAGATTGAATTAATTTTATTTCCTTTTTAAAACAAAAAACCACTAAAGAAATCAAGTTAGATGGGGTTAACGGGAGTAGACCATTTCCTTGAGATGAAGTGAAGTGAAATAAGGAAAAGCATGTGATGTGACACCTAGATGGAGTTAAGAAATGTTAAAGTATACCCTAAGGCTTAAGTACACATGTTTTTATTACTTTTTGTGTTTCCTTATTGTGGATGCTTTAAATATACATTCATTGTTTTTTTTAGATTAGCGAAGAATGTGGATTCATTGCTTTTTAAAATTAGCGACCTTTTTGCGAGACGTAAATTTCAATTGCTTTTGCCAATATATGTACGTACCTAGACTTAGAGGGTGTTTGGGGTTGAGTTTTAAAGAAGATTTTTAAATTATTGAGTTTTGAAATCGTAAATAATTAGTTTTGAGTGTTTAGATAAAAAAATTAAAAAAATAATTATTTGCGTTTAGAAAGTTACAAAACGCAATTTTCCAAACACAGCTCCCCCTACTGCAACAAAACGCAGTTTTCTAAAAATTGATTATTTGCGTTTAGAAAAGGATTTTCACTTGTGTATTTTTTTAAATATATATTTGCCAAACACTCAAATAGTTGATTATCTGATTATTGTGATATCAAGCAACATAATCAAATGCAAATACTATCTTTCAACATCACGTTTTGTTACAGTTAATTATCTGATTCTAATTATTCAAAACACATAATCTATTTTAAAAACTCAACCCCAAACACTCTCTTAAAGAAAAAGAAATTAATAAACATTGAGTTTTAATAATTAATGTAGTAAAATGTAGTGTTATTTACATTTACCAAATTTTTGTATTTGGTCAATAGCTTTTTAAAAGTACATGAATGATTTGATTCTTGTGGTTTTGAATTTTGTATAGCATTAATCAAGATGATCGTTATTGTTTTTCATTTTATAACGCATTTAGTTTTTAATATTTTAACAATAAAATTCTCGCTTATATGATGTGATAAATTCCTAGAGACCTTATCCCATAGCACTATGTAGCCTATAAAGAGAAGGTTTAAGATTTCAACATAGTGAATATCATAAGTTCAAAATTACATGACACTTTTATCAACATTAAAACTTTACTTCTCCAACCTCAATATCGCATTCTTCATGACTAAACGGATGCTTAACAGCCGAACCAACAACGTAATTACTATCATTATTGTTCCCAAACATAACATACGCCGGACAATTAACTTTCAACCCGCAATGAAATGAATAAAAACAAAATTTCCAACTCAATCTTCCCGTAACCTCAACATTAATCAACATCGTACCCGCGGTCTGGTCTTGGGCCAAAGCCACCACAAGCTCGGGGCTCAACGGAACTTCAGTTCCGTTGAGGTACGGAGACCAGATGGTGACGTATGGGGCGTGTAGGTACGACATTGGAATCATTGTTGGCAGTGTGATCTGTTGGCTCCTGTACGAGGCGGAAACGTTAAGTCTGTCGAAGTGGAAAGCGGTGTCGTAATCTTGGTTTTTGGAAGAGATGGTTATTTGGAAGTTGGAGGTGAGTGTGGTGGATAAGTTGAAGGTGTATAGTTTGACATCGTTGAGGGTGAAAGTAGGGGAGGGGACAGGTAGGAGTATGAGCATGTAAATAAAAACGATTATGATGATGAATATGAAGATTAATACGCAAAAACAAGCGCACCCCTCTTTGGCGCTACAGCCTTTCTCATCGCGGCGAGGGTCTTTTGTGCTACGGCCTTTGTCGTCGTTGGTGGTCATGGTGGTTATAGAGCTACGTACCGCGGAGGAAAGGGAACGGGTTCGGCTGGTGAGTAGTGATTGAGGGAATAATGTGTAGTTCATCATGTATACGATTGATAAATAGTGATGAATAAAACTGAAAATGCACATTAGGCTCCTAGCTTTTCTCAGAATCTGATACACTTTGACTGAGCTAGCATGTAACATATCGATGAATAAACACAAGAGGGTTTTTTTTTTTTCATTATACATGGCAAAATGGGGGTATCGGATCAAAATGGGCTCCTGTCAAAAGGTGTCATGTTTTTTTTTTTTTTTTAATATCATTTTAGTTTGGGTCAAAACATGACACTTAAAAAGTGATAATGTTTTGTTCGGTTAAGAATGGGATGTTGCCAGTGTTAGGCACCATTGACACAACCACCATTTTGCGCCACTATTTTGTTGGTGATGGTGGTAAACCTTCAACTTTGGGGTGTTTGGAATTGATTATTTTAGTAACTTATTAGCTTATTGACTTTTTAAAAAGTTAAAAAATGTTTGGCATAAAATTGTTATGTGAGGGGAAAAGTTAATAAGTCACTTCAATATGACTTATTAATTTTTCCAAAAAGTCATAATTTGTTTTGAAAAAACTAAGCCAAACATTTAAATCGTTTTAGAATCATATGGAAACGATAAGATTTTGTGTATGAAGAGCCCGAGACAACGAATTTAGGCCCAATACATCTAGTCCAATAAGGAGTTTAGCCATTCCCATCTCCTATAGATAAAAGTTTCAAATCCCTCAAGTCTCTTCTCCTCCTTGAACATACCCATCTAACATCATCTTCTCCATGTCATCTATATCCATATTTTCATTCATGTTAATTATAATAAGCAAGATACTTGAGAGTCGGAAGGTGATTCAAAGACTCGGACTAGACGAAGAAGATGAAGTGCAGCTAGTACATCTCTATAGCCGCTATAATGATTCGGTAGGCCGCTCGGTGGATTTTTGTAGTTGTAGTGTATACATTATATAATCACTATTATACACATTATTGGTAGATTTTGGAACACATTAAGTTATTTCATTTTTCGGTTATACAATAATTCCATTTTTCTGTTATACAATCACGTGTAATACACATGTCTGTATATCTAATAATCGAGAATAATAACATTTGAGAAAACATTAATTTAAGATAAGTTCCTAAACCCGGATCGTTACAATCCCAATCTTTCTTCCTATACTAATAAATATTTTTTTGGACACATGTCACCCCTCAATGCCTTCTCACCAAGACTAGCGGGTGTGGTGTGGAGCGTTGGTTGGGGGAGGAATGTCAAAGTGATACTGTTTAAAGTTTTTTTGAAAGCAATGGTTAAATGTGACAGTTTTTTAAAAGTTAACTAAAAAAAGTTGAATGTACAATTTTAACCACCAAACAAACTTTGTTTGGTCAAAGTTAAAAGTCACAAACATGATTGTATTTAAGGATCGACGGCATTTGTATTATGTAATAACAATAAAATGAAAATCAATACAAACGTGGTCAAAATAAAATTCAAAAACTTTTGTGGTCAAAATGAAAATCCAAAAACTTTCGTGTAGCTAATGATTTGGTTTAATATATATAGTAATTACGTGAGTCAATTGATTACAGAAGTTTATTTTGTTGAACTGATAAATATGATTTATATCTGTAATCGGATTTCAGAATTAGAAGCGATTACCGAGTTTAATCGGTTTAATCGGATTTCACAATTGATTACCGAGTTACTACTTCTCGCTCTATAAAGCTCCTAAAAAAGTGATTTCAGAATTAGAAGCGATGATAAAAAAAATTTTATGGGGAGGTTCCACCGAGGAAAGGAAAATGCATTGGGTGGTATGGGATCGGGTTGCGCGAAACAAGAAAGAAGGGGGTTTAGGGCTATGTAAACTTCAAGAGGTGAACACGTCTCTTCTCTCCAAATGGGGGTGGCGTTATAAAACAGAAAGAAACAACCTATGGAAACGGATTATTGATGCTCTCCATTTTAGTCGTGTCGGATGGGAATGTATTCCATTCAAGAAGACGCTTAGCGGGGTTTGGAATAATATCGCAAAATTATTTATTAACACAAAGATTGGAGGCTTACCTCTTCGGAATTACTTGAAAGGTGAGGTCGGTAGGGGTTCGGAAATTTCGTTTTGGCTCGACCCTTGGGTTATAAACGAACCACTCAAACTAAAATTTCCGGAATTGTTTCGCATGGAGTCGGAGAAGAAATGTACGGTCGCGGACAGAATCAAAAATCAAGGTATGGAGCGGGTTTTTGTTTGGAATTGGAAGTTGCCTCTGATCGATCCGGTTGTTGTCTCCGAATTCCAGCAACTTTTCGCTGCCATTGAGGCTATTCAGTTGACAGATAGAGGCGATAGGTGGATATGGATGCCTGATAAGGAAGGAAAGTTCTCAGTCAAGGCAGTTAAAAAACTTCTCCATTCGGAAAATGTGACGACCAACGGATTCGTTATGGACTGGTGCAGATGGATCCCTGCCAAGTGTAATATTCATGTTTGGAGATTAGAAATGGAAAGAATCCCTACTGGCGAAGCATTAAAGAAAAGAAATGTTCAGATCGGAGATTCGGTGTGCCCGCTATGTTTCTCGGCCGAAGAATCCTCTTTACACCTTTTCACAGGTTGTTTGGTGGCGGCTAACATTTGGAACGGCATTAGTTCGTGGTGTAAGATCCCGAACATCTTTGCGTTCTCGATTAAGGACCTTCTTGGAATACACAAGGAAATAAGAGCCTCGGAAAGAAAAAAAGAAGCGGCTCAAGGAATTATTATGTTAGTCTGCTGGAGTATCTGGAGAGCGAGAAATAACTTGATTTTTTCTAGTCGCCCGATTCGGATAGATAGTATTATTAGTGAGGTCAAAGCTATGAGTTTTCTTTGGTTTTCTAATAGATCGAAACATAGAGGGATAGATTGGGATGATTGGTACTCTTTTGTAAATATGTAATCGTTGGTTCTGTGTTTGTTTGGCCTGCTCGGTTTGGGTGGGTTTCTGTTTAATGAAGTATAGTTTTCAAAAAAAAAAAAAAAAAAAACAAACTTCTTGAAACTTGGGTCAAGAATGTGACGCCTAAATTGAAAATATTAAGCCATTAATCTTTGAGTAAATTGTAACTAATTAAGTTTTAAAAATATTTATACATTTTTTTTCCTTTTAGTTACATCAGTTTTAGCCTATCTTACAATCTAATTACCAAAATAAAGTAATAGTTAACATTCTTTATTGAATGTGTCTATAATAGTTGCCAGTTTATAAACAAAATCCACTTTTTAATTTAGGATTTATTTTTTAAAACAATCTATTTTTTTATTAAGACCGTATATATACACTGTTACTTTAAACTTTTAGTATATGAGATTGTTACTATCCACATATCACAGGAAACAACGGTGTAATTAACTTGACAATAAAATTACAATCTGGTTATCTAAATAAAGTACCAAATTATTTTTATAATATTATTTGTTAGCCATGTTGGTGTAATATACGATACACGTTTATTCAACCTGAGCAATTTTAAAAACATATTTTTTTTGTTATTAAGTATGCTAACATTACATTTACAAAAGTAGTGTAATATACCAACTAGTGATAGAATAAAAAACTAAAAGGTATAAATTATTAATATTTCAACATAAATATCAATAGTCTTTTTTTATGAAAAAACATGCAAGAAAATTAATTAGCTAAATACCCACCAAGTTATCAAATGCTGAAGTTAAAATTTGCATGACCGATTTTAACGGCGTAACTCCAACATGACACCATTCAACAAAGGGACGCTTAGTGGCCGAACCAATGACATCAGTATCATTCCCAAACATAATATACTCGGGACAATTTACTTTCAACCGGAATCGACGTGAAAGAAACCCCGATTTCGCTCTCAATCGTCCTGTAACTTCAACATTAATCAACACGTTACCAACGGTCACGTCTTGTACCAAATACGCTGCAAGATAAGGGGGTACAGAAACTTCAGTTCCATTTAGGGACAAAGACCAAACCGTGAAGTCCTTGAGGTACATAGGAGGAAGCATTGTTGGCAGTGTGATTTGTTGGTTCCTGTAGGAGGCGTAAACGTCAATTTTTTCAAAGTGGAAAGGGTCATCGTAGTTACGGCAGGAGATGGTGATTTGGAGGTTGGAGGTGAGGGTGGTCGAGAAGTTGAAAGTGGTAAGTTTGACGTCGTGGAGGGTGAAATGAGGATACGGGGTGAGGGTGAGAAAAAAGACAAGGATCAAGACGGGGGAAGTAAGAATGACACAAAGGGTAATCAGGGTTACCAAGGAGATAGACTTCAATACGCGATGGTTTTTCTGGCGTTTGTCATGGTTGCAAACGTCGTCTTCGACGCTCATGGTGGTTAATGGGGTGGAGGAAAGAGGTGGGGTTTGATCTATGGTGAATGTTATTTTATATAGTTAGTTAATGAGTTATAATATATATGTTGTACCAAGTATACCAAGTTACTCTCCCTAAGACTCTCCTAGCTTTTCTTAGGATCTGATATATCTATTTTTGACTGAGCTGTTTGTAACAATTAGGGAGATGGATATATATATGGTTTATTAATTAAAAAAATATGTCTTTTGATCTAGATACCATCAACAAACAATAAAATACAATTCAAAAGAAATATTTAATGTAATAATGTATCTTCTAATTGAAATCACTAATGGGCAAATAAAAAAAAAGAACCTGTAAACAAATTATGTTTTCAGAAAATATAATATGGTTTCCTAAAGGTATTGTTGAGTGCTTATAATTATACAAGTTTTTTTAATATAAGTTGCCTTCGTTTTTTTTTAATATTTATTTGTTTTCAGAAAATATAATATGGTTTCCTAACTTATTATATTATAATTATAATTATGAATCAAAAGGGTTGATGAACAGTATTTGTTCATTTTTTTAATATTTATTTGTTTTTTTAGCATTTACTTTTTTATAGTCTTTTTAATGAACTTTTATTCATTATTTCAATTTTTTATTTTTGTAATAAGTTGCCTTCGTTAGCTTATTTAAAAAAAATCTAATTTAACAAATACTTTTATTTTTTTCAACATTTCTATCTAATTATACATATTATTATACATATTAATACAAAGGCTTCATGAACAGTACTCTTTTAATTATTTTATTACATAATTGATTTCTATGATTTTTATTATATACTTAAATTTTTATTTTTAAACTCTACAAAAATAATTAGATTTTGGAACCAAATATATATCTAATATAACCTAAAGCGTTAAGTTTATAGGGGTAAAGTGGTAGTGAGTCGACAGTGGTGATTTAAGTACACAGTGGCCGTGACGAAGAAACTCCATGTGCTATGGAGACACAAACCGGTGTAACAATGCAACATTGGTATATGTACCGATATTCATTTTTAATAGTTTGTTATGGATATAAAACACGTGTTGGTATATATCTCTTTCGGTTGCCATACCGTTTGTCGGTACCGTAACACACTGAATAGATACCGACCGATAACCCAATGAATTGAATCGATACTAAAGGAACCCAACCAATACCGATCGAGTTCCCACCACCTAGCGAACTGATACAAATCGAATACCTGCCGCATCGCGCATGGCGAATCACACTAGTTATTATGAAACTGAATGAAAAATTAAATAAATTAACATTTTATTACTAATAACATATACGTGAAAGTGAAAGTGTAAAATACAATATTGTTTAACATACGAGCGTATGATGTGACATTACGCACGTTGTAAAATTCAAAATCTGAATCACGCATATTGAAATACTTAGGTAATGAAGCATATTATATTTATGTAATGAAGCATATTATGGTTTTCAACATGCTTGATTATGTCTTTTCAACATTCGTGATTATGGTTTTCAACATGCATGATTATTTGGATTTAATCTATAATGGTTTGATTTTGATTTACAATATTAAAAAAATGTTAATAACAGTTTGGCTCACGGTTGTAAAAACCAAGAACACACTAGTGCTCATATGCTTCTTAAAGAATTTCACTGTAGCGAGCTTCTAGAACGGGTTTTGCCCGAGCTAGGTAGGTATCCTTGACACAACCACCGTTCTAAGGGTGTCCGGGGCACCCTTCGGTGACCCCTTAGGTGACTCAAGTCACCTATTAGGTGAGCATTGCCAACAATGAGGTGAGTTAGAGAGAGGAGAGAGAACCGGTGGGGAGATGCCGAAGAGAGGGGAGGAGAGAGGGAGAGCTTGACCAATCAATGCTTTTCTTCTTTTTTTTTTAAAAAAAAAACCAATTCACCTAAGAGGGGAGTGCCGCCATCAATTTAGGGTGTTAGGGGAGTTTAAGAGGGGAGTTGACGTGGCACACGAGGATTGGTTGGGCGTAAGAGAGGGGACTCACCTCTTAGGTGAGCACCCCTTACACCCTAAGCCACCTTACGTCTTTGTTGTTGAGAAGCATTTTTCAGCAACGATGATGGTAATCGGGGATCGATGAGGTTTCCAAATATGATGGTAATATGATTTGAACTTAGTGGCGGACCAAAATATAACATCAAGTGTTATATATCCTCTTCTTTAACATATTAGAGGGTCTAAATCATGTTTCTAACTAGAAAAACGTTAAATTATATATATATAAAATCCAACAAATTCCCACAGTCGGGGTCAGTGGATCCTATAGGGTCTAAATCATGTGTCTAAATCATCAGTCGGGGTCAGTGGATCCAACAAATCAACACGTTCCCAACGGTCACATCTTGTACCAAATACGCTGCAAGACCAGGCGTCACGGGGACTTCTGTCCCATTGAGGGACAAAGACCAAAGTGTGACGTCTGGTGAGCGTAGGTACATTGGAGGAAACATTGTTGGCGGTGTGATTTGTTGGTCCATGTAGGATGCGTAAACGTCAAGTTTTTCGAAGTGGAAAGCTTGGTTGTAATCTTCGTTCCGGGCGGAGATGGTGAGTAGGAGGTTGGTGGTAAGGGTGGGGGTAGGGGTGGTGGAGAGGTTGAAGGTGGAGAGCTTGAAGTCGTGGAGGGTGAAAGTAGGTGAGGGGGTGAGGTCATCGAGGGAACAAATAAGGATTAGTAAGGGGACACCAATAAAGAGAATGCAGGTTATGATGAACATACATATGCAGTCGTAGCACTCTCTCCGGCGTATGCGTTGGGCGGCCATGGTGGATGGTGGATGTGAAGCAACCGATGGAGGAAAGTGAGGGGCTACGGTGTCCATGGTGGATGGTGGATATGAAGCAACCATTGGAGGGAAGTGAAGGAGGGCTAAGGTGAGGCCTGGCCAAGGGAGATATTATATATATAGTTTATGAGTTATGAAGTTATAATTTAACTCGGACTCGGATTCTCTTACCTTTTTCTCAGGATTTATAGATGTAAACGGTTTTATCAATTTATTATAATTTTTTTTTCGAACGGCGACTATATTAAAATATAAATATAGAAGAACGGGGCTAACAAGAAGCTGGAGTCCCAAAAACAAAACGAAACTACAAGACACTTACATGATCACATCTCGGATATTAAAATCACACCATCTACCCCAATTTAGACTACCATATGGAGATCTATTTTTTACCCACAAAAACGCGTCTTCCTTGATTAATGTCACCGTTCTCGTTACCGACAATTTTGCATTATTAAAGACGATGTCATTTCTTGACCTCCAAATTCGCCACATAGTCGCAAAGAAGACTACCTCAATGACTCTTTTCCATTTGGAACTTCCACATTGTTGTTGAATTATTCCCATCAAGTCTTGGCAAGATTGTGCATTCAAAGGGAATGGTATCTTCACCCATGAAAATATATGCCACCAAATAGCTTTAGACATAATGCAGGTTGCCATCAAGTGTTGTACAGATTCTCTTTCACACCCGCATAGGCTGCATGTTGTACCCCTAACATTAACCCCTCGATCCGCCAAAGCTGCCTTCGTAGCTATCCACCCGATAACCGACCTCCACACAAACAAGTTGATTTTAATAGGAGCCCATGCATTCCACCTAAAAGGCGCAACATTAACCTTTGTACCTATCTTTTTCATCACCTCTTCTCTGAACAAAGTAACAGAAAACATAGAGCTACTATCCTCCCCAGTGACAATACCCCACCTATCCGACTCCGTAATGCCCGCTTTCTCCATGTCTTTAGTACTTGCCAAGATGTCTTTCCACACGCCTCTGATGTCCTTTTTGAGCGGGATATTATCTACATTATTTTGACTGCCATGGATCGCCGATATAACGCGAGCCCACAACTGTGTCGAACAACTCTTTATTCTCCATTTCCACTTTGCTAGAAAGGCCCAATTAAGACTTCTTATCTCGCCCAACCCGAGCCCTCCCATGAATTTTGGTGTCACAATTTTACACCACGAAACCCATCTCATCTTATTCTTGCCTCCAACTTTCCCCCATCAATTTATTATAAATATATCTTTGATTTGGATATAAATAAATTCAAAAGAAGTATTAAAAAACACACGATATATCTAGTTTTGTTATCAATCCAATTGGTTTTGTAATTTTTAATATGTGGGATAAACAATAATAATAGGGTAAATTACACTTTTCATCATTTATTTTTTTATCGGATTGCAATGGATGACCTTTAACTTCAATAATTACAATCACAATCATTTATTTGTAAAACTTATTACATTTACGTCCTTTGGTTCTAACCAAGTTAAAATTTTCAGTCAAGTCTATTTATATAAGGGCAGTTTAATCATTTAATAAATAAAAGAATATAACATTTAAAAACTTATGAAAACAAATATAAATACCCCCTCTCTTTATCTCTCTCTCTCTCTCTCTCTCTCCTCCGGCGAGCCAGTGAGCCACGCCGGCAAGTTCCCATCCACCACCAGAGTGCACGGGTCAACAGCCCGTGTTACCTTCGGTGTTAGCCACAAAATATTGAGGTATTGATATTCCAAATTTAAAGATTGACTCATTATGTAGATGATTTTAGATGATCTATTTTACAAACAATCATCTACATAAGATTGGATACGACGTTTACCAAAGGATTTACCAAAGGTAACACTGGCTGTGGACCCGTTTTTAGTACAGGTGGACGTGTCATAGATACTTATAGAAACCCTCTTACGCAAAAAACCGTCGAGTCTTTTATTTGTTCACAAGATTGGATACGACGTTTACCAAAGTATTTACAAAATACTCAAGTTCATGGAGTACAATTACAAGACTTGGTTGACAACTTAGAGAAAACAGAAGAAGGTAATAATGCACTTATTTTTACTTTATTATTTATTTTTACTTAATATTAAAGCATAATTGAATATGTTATTTTAGATTTGTCACCGGAAAAGAGAACAATTGAAGACTCTTTCATTGGAGATGAAGATTGGGATTAAACTTCCACCATGTAGTATTTGGTGTTTTTGGTTAAAACTTTGTTTGAGTTTATGGATTATGTCATTTTGGTTGAACTTTGTTTGTTGGTTAAAACTTTGTTTGAGTTTATGGATTATGTCATTTCGGTTGAACTTTGTTTGAGTATTTGGTGTTTTTGGTTAAAACTTTGTTTGAGTTTATGGGTTATGTCATTTTTGGTTAAAAAATTCGGTGATTAAAAGTATTAATATTTATAGATAATATTGTTTTGAGCTAAATTTAGCTAGACCCAAGTTCATGGTTAACCGACCCATAACCGACCACCATAACCATCAAAACCACCATAACCGCAACAGCCATAACCGACATCTCGGTTATGGTTATAACCCAAAACCGACCCATGCACACCCCTAATTAGATCCCAATAGAAGCTCTGTAAAAAAAAATACAAAATCCTAATTCCCAAAATCCATTATCTAACTAGATTAAATCAATCCACTCAAACCCAACAAAATTCAAATGTTTTTCCACTAGAAACAATGCAATCTTGAACAATTTAACGTAAATCTAATGCAAGATTCATTAAGAACAAAATGATATGAACTTTACTAGTGTATATGCAACGAATCTATGAATTGAAAAGGGGGAATTGAGGGAATTCAGGTCTGAATTTGTGGGTTATCTTAAAAACTTACCTAATCGTCCTTCTGATTCGCCATTCATCGATGGGGTTATCAAAATCTCCTTCCAATTTATGAGCATAACCAGATTGTCCTTCCAATTTGGATCCAATGAAAAATTAACAAAATCGCCATTCATAGATGTGATTATCTTAAAAAACTTCTTCATAATTATAGAAGCACCTGGACAAGACCCATTGGAATCTGTCCTTTATATATTCCGATTAGGGTTTTCATAATACCCTTTACAACATTCTTGCTCTATGATCTTGCAGTTTGTCCGAGTGCCTCGTCGACGCTGGAGAGTTGGGCGGCCTCAGAACCTACCGGTGGTGGTGGTGAGAGAGGAGGGAGACAGTGGTGGTTTTGAACCAGAAAAAAAGAGAAGAAAGGGAGAGAGAGCTGAGAGAAAGAAAGAGAGATGGTTTATTTTTAAATATGATTAATGTTTAAAATTTATTTTAGATAAATAAATAAATGAGTAAAATTACTAAGGTACCCTCATGTGCAAAGCACATGTCATACTTAACTATAAATTTTAACTTGGTTAGGGCCAAATGATGTAGAGTGTAATGAGTTTTGCAAATAAAGGATTATGACTGTAATTATTGAAGTTGAAGGTCATCCATTGGATTCCGATACAAACATAAAGGACGAAAAGTGTAATTTACCCATAATAATAATAAGGAGGAGGAGGAGAAGAAGAAGAAGAAGAGAAGCAGCAGCAGCATCATCCGACTTAGGTGGTGCTTGTTTTTTTCTAAAAAAGATTTGTGCACGCTCTTCTGTCTGCGCCGCACAGACCACACGCAGACATTGCCATCTGTAGACTGTTTGTTTTTTCGAATACACTTCATTAAAAAACGTCCGTGCGAGCTCTTCTTGGTGCAGACTTGGCACAACCACTTCTAAGATCTTCTAAGGTCTGCAGAGGGTTAAACCGTGAAATCAAATTTCAAGCTTGAATTGGTATCAACAAATGGGTTAATGTTCTTCTTCTTCATTGATCTAAGTGGAGAGAGAGAGAGAGAGAGAGAGAGAGAGAGAGAGAGAAAGAGGAAGAGAAAGAGCACAAATCTAGATCTTGATTCACAGGAAATTTGAGAGAGAGAGGGAGATGGGTTTGAAATTTGAAATATGATTAGGGTTTCGTTTGCCCCACTTGCGTGTTTGTAGAGGTTTTAAAAAAGGCTTTCAAATTATTAGAAGTAGTGTTAGTATTACTTTTAGGTACTAGGGTTATTGTCAGGGGCGGGTATGGGGTAGCCTAACCTTAGTTAGGCATAGACTGATCAAGTATGCTTAAACAAGGGAGCGTTAACCAATTTGCAATCATGATAATGACTAGTAAGGTGTACCATTGCCTAACATAGGATTATGTAATTATGTCATGACCCTGAGATAGTACCGATCATACTAGTAGTTAACTAAAAGTATTAAACAGGTGAGTATCATGTTTGCATTCCTAAAAGTGTGATATATGGTTGTGTAATAAATATATGTGATGTGAAGGAGGTGTTCAGACCATGTAAGGCCTGCAACACACCCAAACCTAATAAATGAATGAATTTGATGTATCATACATGCATGGGCATTGGGGTATTCCGGATCCATTGATACATAATGAGGTATTGAGGCTGAGGAAACCGCGGTGAGCCCTCATAGTATTGGTTGCCCAGTAGTAAAATACGCTCATAGTAGGTTGTATGCCACCGTCTTATATAATGGCAGTACGCCAGCCCAGTATGGGTATTTGTTTAGTATGTAAGGTGGAGGGGATGTACACCCACACTTGTAAAGGTAAATGTGGACATGCTAAGGTAACCAAAATATGTGCCAACCTATGTGTATCATGTAAATAGAGCTAGTATTGTTTATTGTTCATAAAAGAAATTTGTTTTTATATAATTATGCATGGGCTCACTAGCATAAGCTGACGTAAAAATATTTTTTATAACATATCACAGGACTAGCAAGTTCACAAGGAAAGTTACGATTCCGTTACTAAGTCAGGTATCAACTGTGCATGATCGCAAGGGTTTCGGGTGGGGTGTTACACCACCTCACCCTGACATCGCCAGAAAACCAACCACTGTCGATCTTCTTTAATATAAACCTGCAATTAGTGATAAAGGTTTATAAATCATAATTAGAATATGTTATATAAAAGTTAATGTTCTTGTTCAACTTCCCGGTCTGGTTTTATAAGTAATTACGATGGATAGAAATGTTGATCTGAAATAATTCGAGTGATGTTGATGTTCTTGTTTACATGGTGATTCCGATCTGTGCACTAGGCTATGTGGATTATGTTATTGATCATATCTGTTTGTTCTAATTTCTGGGTAGATCTTCATCGTGTTCTTGGTATTCATGAAAATCTGTGTTAAAAAGTATAATTTTTGGTGTCTATATTAGGAAATTGAATTGTGGTTGATTGTAGTTAATTCATGATGAAGCAATTGGGGGTTTAGGATGTATTAGTGTTGAAACAGTCAAACAGGTTGGGTGGCAGTGATATATAGCAGGGTGGAGGAGTGATGGTGGATGGTGGGTGGTCAGTGGCGGTGATTGATTGAAGAAGCAGGTGGTGTGGGTTGGGGAGGAAGATGAAGTGAAAATAGATGGTGGGTCTCTGCAAACTTATGTGTTTTTCTTTTACCTATAGTACCCACCTTAGAGTAAAGGCACGAGAATGAATATGCAAAAATTAAGGACTATAGCTGTAATTTTAGAAGTATTATAGCTTCAAATGAACCGTTCAAATTCAATTACCCACTCTTTATCTTACTTAAGGTGTGTTTGGAATTGCTTTTTCAACCTGATTTTTTTATTATTGTGTTTTGAAATCGCAAAAAAATCTATTTTGAGTGTTTGGTAAAAAAAATTTAATAAAAACTGATTTTTTACGTTTTGTAGAGATCAAAACGTGATAATCCAAAAGTAGGTCACCCCTTACTGCAGGAAAACGTGATAATCTAAAAACTGATTTTTTACGTTTTCACTTATTTATTTTTTTAAAATATATATATTTGCCAAACACTCAAGTAGTTGATTATCTGATTATTGTGATATCAACAAAATAATCAAATCCAAACACTGTTGATTATCTGATTATTGTGATATCAAACAACATAATCAAATCCAAACACTATCTTTCTGCAGCACGTTTTGTTACAGCTAATTATCTGATTCTGATTATTCAAAACGCATAATCTATTTTCAAAACTCAACCCCAAACACCCTCTTATTAATCTATTTTCAAAACTCAACCCCAAACACCCTCTTATTCGTTCTTATAACTAATTTAAATTATGATCATGTTTTAATATGGAACAAACATGACACAACGTGCGGAGTTACATTCACACAATATTTGTTATGTAAATATGATACACTGGATAACTATATGGACGCTATTTAGATTGCCTCTGTCTCGCTTTTTTATTAGTTGTTTTTATTTATTTTGGTTGTATATATACATTTTTTAGTATTGATTTTTGATTAGTTGATTTTATTTATTTTGATTGTATATATACTTTTTTTAGTGTAGAGTGACAATAAGCTAAACCTTGAAATCAAACCAATCCTAAACCCAAACCAATACTAACTATTCGTTAGGTTTGATATTAAGTTTCATCATTTGTTTTGGTTTACTAAACGGTGTGTCAAAACCAAACCATGAGTATCTATCATTTGTGGTCTAGTGGTTGGAAAAATTTGGGTTCTTTTTGGAGACTCAAGTTCAATCTACACTAGTGTCACATTTGGTGGATAAAGGCAATGAAGGCTAGTTCTCCCAGGCCCTAGGTTAAGAGTTGAAGCCTGAGTCACCCTGCCAAAAATTCTCTCTTCTGACGACACAATCCCCTGCCATTAGCAGTGGGTGGTATGGTTTCCCGGGAAACGTTGTTAGCCAAACTCTTACGCCGGCGTGAGCCCGGTTAAGACAAAATAGTATGACCAGAGTGAGGTTAGAGCCCTCTGTTTAGGAGGGTGTGAAATCTCTCTCAAAAATTAAAAATTTTCACCGTTAAAAAAAAATAAACAAACCATGAATACCTTTGCATTCATATACTTGCTTAAACAACTTTCAATTGCAAGGATGATTTTAAGATCTATAATACCCTTTATTTTATTTATTTATTTATTTTTTCTTTTGGTGGAAACAACCCAATATCATTCCACACAAAAGGTCAATTACAAAGCAATGGCAGGTAGTCGGGCAACAAGTTGCGCCGCCACCCTCTTTTGAATAACGAAAACACGGAAAATAGCTAATAATCGACAATAATAATAATAATAAGCTTTTCATGATTAAACATACATGGTAGAATTAAAAGAACAAAAAGGTACAATATTTCAAGATCTCAACACTAAATATCAAAAGTTTTTAATGAAAAGGGGAAGTTAAAATTTGCATGACCGTTTTCAACGGCTTCACTCTAACATGACACCCTTCAACAAACGGACGCTTTAAGGCAAAACCGATGACGTCACTCTCATTCCTAAACATAATATACTCCCGACAATTTACTTTCAACCGGTATCGACGTGAAAGATACCCATATTTCGATCTCAACCGTCCTCTAACTTCAACACTAATTAACACGTTCCCTACGGTCACATCTTGTACCAAATATGCTGCAAGACCAGGCGTCACGGGGACTTCAGTCCCGTTGAGGGACAAAGACCAAACCATGACGCCTGGTGAGCGTAGGTACATTGTTGGAAGCATTGTTGGCGGTGTGATTTGTTGGTCCATGTAGGAGGCGTAAACGCCAAGTTTTTCGAAGTGGAAAGCTTTGTCGTATTCGTTAAACTCGTCTTTGTTGGTGGCGGAGATGGTGAGTAGGAGGTTGGTGGTGAGGATGGGGGTGGGGGTGGGGGTGGTGGAGAGGTTGAAGGTGGAGAGTTTGAAGTCGTGGAGGGTGAAATTAGGTGAGGGGGTGAGGCTGCTGAAAGTGAGTAGGGTTGCCATGGGGGAAACAACAAAGATTGAGTAGATTATGATGAAAATACAAAAGAAGTAGAACTTTCTCCGGCGTATGCGTTGGGCGTCCATGGTGGATGGTGGATGTGAAGCAACCGATGGAGGAAAGTGAAGGACTACGGTGTCCATGGTGGATGGTGGATATGAAGCAACCAGAAGGGGATGACGACGCAGTTTGTTGATGTAAAGGAGGGCTAAGGTGAGGCTAGGGAGACATATATAGTTTATGAGTTATACTATAACTTGGACTCTCCTAGCTTTTTCTCAGGATTTGATGTATACGTATCAATTTATTATTGTATATATCTTTTGATTTTTAGATATAAAAAAAATTCAAAGAAGTATTTAAATAAACATGTTATATGATATATCTAGTTTTTTTTTTTTTTTTTTTTTTTTTTTTGTCAATCCAGTTATATAATAATACAAATACTTTTTTTATTAATTATTATTAGGTTAAAACATCGTGTTTTATACATACTGATTTTATAGTTTTGAATACATGGTATGATGATGATGATGATAATAATGATAATAATAAAATACCAATATTAATAATAATTATTGAAAAGAATATAATGTTTGAGGATATAAATCGATCAATTCTCCTCATTGACTGATCAAATATACTGCTAGAAGTGTTGGATGGATCCAAATAAGATTGATTTGATTTTGAAAGAGATAATTAAAGTTTGAATCTCTTGTAAAGCTTGGTTAATTTATTTATTATTTAGGGATTTTTGAATCTAATCGTAATTGACCAGAATTTAAGAATTTATTTAGTTGATTTAAGCTCATGATTACCTACAGGCCATAAACCCATGAAACACGATCAAATTATCTTAACATCCTTCAAATGTAAATTGAAATTTTATTTATTCTCTCATAGATTGAGAATATGTATTTTCTTTTAAATATATTCAAATATTATTTAGTTGCTAAGATCATTTAACAAAAATAATAATACAAATTCATGTTGAAATTATTCGGCTAGATGAAGCTAAAAAAGCAATATTCAAATTAACAAATGAGTGGACCGTAGTTTATGGATTTGTTTGGCATTATTTGGTTTAGTTAATTTTTTTTAAAGAATAATAAATATTTAGGTATAATATTTTTTAATAATTTAAGAATTAAAAAGAGGTTTGAATTCTTTTATTATAAGTCAGATTAGATTATATTAATATTTCTTGCAAACCCTGGGCTTATTGCTCAGTGGTTATGGAAATGAGGGAAGACTTTTGACCGAAAGGTCTCAAGTTCGATTCCTGATCCACCCGGGTTTTACCGGCTTTGCATTGTCGTGCCCTCGGGCGGGTGCAGGGTCGGGTTTTCCCCGGAACTGGTGGCATGGTGGGCTAGGGGCTCCGTGCGTGCAGGTTGGGCTGCCGCGGGCTACCTTTCGGCCAATGGGTGCCGCGTACGGAGTACCCGGCGATTCTTATGTTGGACGTTCAAAAAAAAAAAAAAAATATTTCTTGCATTTCAATTTATTGAAAGTAACTAGATCAGCGATAATTTAGTGACATTTATTGAAATTAACTAGATCAGCGATAAGTACATTATCTCATTTTGATCGTATTTTGTATATTTTTTTTTTATTACAAAGATCCAGTAAGTTTGTTTTGAATGTTATTTTCAATCATTTGATTTTGGTTTACAATATTCATGAATCCTAAATAACAATTTGGCTAACACACTTAAAATCTAAAACCAATGTTTTAAATACCAGTTTATACCACTGAGGCCTTGAGCCCCGTATGACATGGGCCGGTTAAATTAGCAAACGACAATATGTGTCAGTGGTAAATCCGGTAATTCCGGCTCAAAATGTTGTACCCTTTTTTGTTGATCTACATGTTTGATTTTTAAATTTTAAATTTTCAATAAAAACCCGATAATTTCAAGATTTACCTTTCATATTTCGATAAAAAGGTTACTAAAAACCTAGCAATCATTGAACGCTTGTCGCAACAGTTCCCGACTTCCCAACGAGGCTATATGTCCATTCTATTGTGGCATTCCAAAATCGAGTACTATTGGAGTATTTTATTGATTATTTTTTGTTTTTTTTATCGTTATGGAATCATGTATTGTTAGATTTTTTTTTTATGTTTAAGGTACCGATACCATGCCGAACCAAGTACACATACGTGAAAATATTTTATTAGTAATCGAGCATAACACAAGAAAACATTAGTTTACGAGATCACAAACTCCACCAATATGGCAATATCTACTTCCTTACTATTCCCCTTCCAGAATTTTAAAACGGCATTAACCGATTTTAACGGCGTTAAATTACGCAACCTTAAACTTCAACATGACACTTTTCAGCAAACGGACGTTTAACAGCCGAACCAACGACGTTACCAAACATAATATACGCGGGACAGCTTACCTTCAACCGAAATCGACGTGAAAGCGATCCAAGTTCCGATGTCAATCGTCCTGTAACTTTAACACTAATCGACACGTTCCCAGCGGTCTCATCTTCGACCAAAGACGCCGCAAGATAGGGACTCACGGGGACTTCAGTTCCGTTAATGTACGGAGACCAAACCGTGATGACGGGTGGGTCATGGTACATTTTCCTAGCCGTGATGTTATAATTTTGATTCTCTAGGTACGCAGGAGGAAGCATTGTGGGTAGTGTGATCTGTTCGCTTTTGTAACAGGCGTAAACATTAATGTTGTCGAAGTGGAAACCGTTCAAGTAACGAGTGTTCTTGCAGGAGATGTTGATTTGTAGGTTGGAGGTGAGGGTGGAGGTGGTGGTTGAGACGTTGAAGGCGTAAAGTTTGACGTCGAGGAGGGTGAAAGTGAGTGAGGGGTTAACTATCAGGAAATCGAGAAGTGTAAAGAACATGTATGTGATACATGGGACGGCCAACATGAAGATTATTTTGCAAGAGTTAATCAGTACGCATTCGCGTAACTCGCGCATGTCAGCGGCGCAACTGGTAGTGGTCATGGTGGTTATCGTTGTGTTCCCGAGTTTAATAAACGAAAGAAAAGAAGAGAAAATGAATTAAGAAAGTGGGTATGGTTGTTAATGTTTATGAATCAATTTGACGGTGTGCAGCCACATTACTCTCCCTAATACTCTCCTAGTTGTTCGGTATATAACAAACTGATGCACATTTAAACCTCCATCTTAATCTCTAGAAAATCTAATATCAAAAAAGTTATATTTACATTCTAAAAACATTCCGAAGAATCTCATTCACTATAGATTTTTATATTTCATTTAACTTAATATCAAACATAACATAGGGTCAAATTATTCTACAAAGGCTTCTAATTGTAAGAAGTGTAAGAAGGATTTATAGAGTGACAAGTGTCCAATGACCTAAAACTAAACTCACTATATCACCACCAAAAACCTAAACACCCACCCCCACCCCACCCCACCACCACCCAAAAACCTAACCCCTCCCCCCACCACCCAAAAACCTAACCCCCCCCCCCCCAAAAAAAAAAAAATAATAATAAACACCCACCCCCATAAATCCTTCTTACACTTCTTACAATTAGGATCCTTTGTATTTGATCCTAATCCATCAAACATATTATTCGGAAGAAAGTTCAGTCACTCTTATTTTTAAATTCGTTTCAAACATTCCTGTTGCATCTACGAACCAAACAACCTGAATTATATATATTGATCTTAGTATTGAGAAAAACTTCACTCGTTTGAAATTGAACCCTCTAACGGATCTCCCATACTCTTAGGGGCTGTTTGTTTACCTCTTAATGAGGTTCTTAATGCTTCAGACGTTCAGCACTAATGGTTCAGACTGTTTGTTTCACGAGCAGATCTCTTACTGGTTCAGCACTTAATGGTTCAGACTGTTTGTTTCACGAGCAGATCTCTTACTGGTTCAGCACTTAATGGTTCAGACTGTTTGTTTCACAAGCAGATGTCTTAATGCTTCAGACCTCATTTGATATAAGTTCCCATACCCAAAGCGGGTGATATAATAAAACAATAAAAAAGATAGAAATATTATTAAGATCTCAACACAAAATAACAAAAGATTATATGTGAAAAACAAAATATGAAAGAAAACTAGATCTTTGTTCAATGTAATCACTTTCTTTCCTATATGACACCTAAAAACACATCCCGATGAGCTTATTATAGATGCTCTTACACTCATGTAACCAAGAATAATAGCAATACTTCCAATCTTTGTTAGTTGCATTTTAGGCGTATTTTATCATGTTTTGACATCTATTTCTATTGCATTTTATGAATTTAGACCATACATGTTACATCTTTTTGGGAAACACAGGAACGAAGTCTACCTTGTATTAATTTTGATGTTTTATAGGTGTGAAGCGGTTGCAAGGAATAACAATGAGCACTGGAATTTGAAAAGCATTTAGGAGATATTCGGATGGATGAAGAATCTACAAGGTAGTTATTTTCTTTACCATTGGTAAAAGATGAAATAAATTAACATTTACGTCTTTCAAGGCAATTGAGTAAGTGATACTAAAAAATTGGTGAACAATTATTTTGCAAAACTAACAAACCGTTAGGCTCTATTGGGAGGGTCATTTTGTGACCACCCTCAGGTATGAGGATAAATATGTATTTTAGAGAGAGAAAGTAGAGAGAGTAAGGATGTAGAACAACGTACTTGAAGCGATGGTATTTATACCTAGCGGCGGATAGGCGTTCGGCAATCGGCGGTGGGTCAGTTGGAGGCGGAGCAGCGGGATTCAGCAATCGGCAGTGGAAGTCGGAGTGGTGAGGGCGGAGCGGCGTTCAAACCCAAATTATTTGAGTGTTTATGTTTAATGAATCATGTGGGTTTTTGTGTTTTAATGATGTGGGCTATTGAGATTTAATTATAGTGACCTTTTAACTGTTTATTATTGGACATTTAATCATAAGTTTGTGGTTGGGCTTGCAATAAAAACCCATTTTTTTAAGAGTTAGCCTAAAATAATCTCCAGGGTAACGCAAATTTTTTAGGGCTAACAAAATACAGAAAAGAATGTAAAAAACAATAAAAAATTGCACTACGTCGTAAAAGTTCAGGGGTAGCGTCCTAATAAAGTATGCCCGCCCCTAGTTTGGTTGAAGCCCCACTCCACCATGTCGCCTTCCCACACCGTCCAGTCTTAGTGTTGTTGAAAAAGTGGGGGTTTAGAGTAATGTAGCATGCTGACTAGACTAGTATGGATTTAGATCACCCTTTAACGTTGTGAATGTTGTTAATAGTATATATATATATATATATATATTATTTCACAAAATATAGAGGGTGTTTGGGATTGGTTATTTAATTTCAAAAGTGTTTTTTTGTCAAAAGTGTTTATTAAGTTATAACTTTTTTTCAAAAAGAGCTTTTAAAAAAAAGTGTTTGTTTTATCTTTTGTGGTGAGAAAGTAAAATGACTAAAAATGATTGAATAAATTTCCATTTTAGTTGCTATTTTGAATGGGAGGGATATACTCGTAATTTAATTTATTAAAAAGTCAAAAGTCATTTAAAAAGTCTGTGGCTTTAAGAAACAGGTTTTTACTTCTAATCAAAAAGCCAAAATACATTTTTTAAACTTATTGGCTTTAAAAAAAAAAAAAAAAAAAAAAAAAACAATAAGTCATTTCCAAACTCAATCACAAACACCCTCGTAATAAAACCTTAATAAGGTAAACACTCAAGAAAATTAGATAAGTGAATTAACATAAAATTAGAAACTCCTTTTCTCATAATAACACTAGGAAACTCAAAACTTGCATGAAGACATGAACGTAAAGTGTGTATCTATAATAGTGAGGTTACACACACCCTATATGTTAAACGCACCCAGTAGTAAAAGTAGAGAGATAACATGACAGATAGTGCATTCAGTATGTTAAACGCACCCAGTAGTAAAAGTAGAGAGATAACATGACAGATAGAACAACAATCACTACTAGAAAACTGGACATTTGCGACCGCTTTTACATCCGTTTTTTGTCAGTCGCAAATTCTGGTCGCAGTTGCTCAGTTTTCTAGTTATTAACGACACCAATTCTCAAATGGATGCTTAACGGCCGAACCAACAACGTTACTACTATTGTTCTTGTTCCCAAACGTAATATACGTCAGGCAATCTACTTTCAACCGGTATCGACGTGAAACAAATCCCTCTTTTAACCTCATTCGTCCTGTAACCATAACATTAATCAACACCACACCCGCGGTCACATCTTGGGCCAAAGACGATGCAAGATAGGGACTCAACGGAACTTCAGTTCCGTTGAGGTAAGGAGACCAAAGCGCGACATCTGATGAACCTAGGTACCTCGGTGGAAGCGCTATTGGTGGTGTGATCTGTTGCTTCTTGTAGGCGGTGTAAACGTCAATTTTGTCAAAGTGTATACCGTGATCACCCTGCTTGTTCTCGCAGGAGATGGTGATTTGGAGGGTGGAGGTGAGGGTGGCGGTGGTTGTGGAGACGTTGAAGGCGTAAAGTTTGACGTCGTGGATGATGAAACTAGGTGAGGTGGAGAGGCTGACATAAATGCCAAGGATTGTCAAGGCGAATACGTAGATTGGGGCGAGAATAAGACACAGCAACAGTTGCACATGATGAGCTAGGAAACAGTCTCAAATTGTTGGAGAGGGAGATGTTCAAAAATCATGCATGCATATATATTTTATTAATAATTATGGTGTGGATGCAATATATCTTTTGATTTAACTATCATTTATCGACAAATACATAAAATTGAAAACAACAGATACTTTCAGAATGATATTAACTAACTGTATATTAATTTGATATTAACTATGAATTAACAAATTGCATTCTGCATATTTTAACAACTGATTACATGATTGTATTTGTATTTCACTTCCAACCTTTTTTAGATGATGACAAACAAATTGATAAGGATGCTTGATCTTAAAAGTAAAAATCCCCTGCTGCTCTAAATTCACAGAAAGTGCATCATTTGATCCCTCTGATCTCTCAATTACTGAGCCGGATACCATCAAGTCAATTATCATCGAGCCTAAGATGCTGATGGGATAGCCGCCGCCCCGGCCTATGAACAGAAGAAGAAATAAAATCAATATAATTCGATAACCCAAAACCTTAGTTGTCACAGTAAAAACCTGGTCATGTGAGTTCAGCAATCAAGGTCTTTTCGGAACCAAATTGTTATTGGGAATTTGGGATAGGCATTTTAGCCTTGTTAATAACATTTGTAAACTTGTAAATACTTTTATTAACAAGAACATTAACATTACGATAACAATAACTCCGTACGTAATGACATTATGATCATATATGTTCACCTGTTACTGCTAGTAAATGATTCTCTAACAGCATACATGAATATAGCCATTTCTTTTCTTCAATTTTGTAAAACAATGATAAATATATAGGATAAAAATAAAATAAACGGACGAAACGTACGAATTGGGGGAAAAAGCAAAAAGTGGCGGTGGCAATCTGGTAATTATCAGCAACTTCAAAATTACTGGGGAAAAAGCAAAAAGTGGCGGCGACAATCTGGTAATTATCAGCAAAAATTACTCTAGTAGAGTAATTTTGAGCATTTGTAGAGTAATTTTTGGTAATGTAGGGTAATTATCAAATTACTCTGGTAGAGTAATTTTGACTTCTGTAGAGTAATTTTGGAAAATGTCATTTTTACGGGAACTTAACCCTAAATATATAATCCTACATGTGTGTTATCATTAGACAATACATATTCTATATAATGTTGTCCAAGTATAATATCTAATTATACTTATCAATCAAATTAAAAAGAGTTAATGCCAACTAATCAGTCTTAACTAAGCATGCCTTTGCAGAAACAACTTCCCACATTCTCATATTTACATGCAAAAAGTGCATACAACAAAGAATACAACTCCTTTGATGAACCAAAAAAAGGAACTCATTTTCTGGGTGAAAAATTAGAAACTGAACACTTCACAATTAATATGGAAAAATTTCCCAAAATTGCTTTTCATTGGGCCTGGGCCACACAGTCTTGTTGGACTGCTATACTTTTTTCAGCCCAATAGATCAAGGTACCAGTACCACACCTTTTGGCAAATGCTAACCGAGCTATGACCGCTAAAATAACTTGGGGTTATTTCTTGGAATATATGAGGTAGGGATCTTGAGCGATAGTTAACACATCGGGCCGGTCTTCCTGGTTATACGTTAAGCATCGCCGGATAAAGTCCTGCAAGGAAAAATAATATAATTAAAGAAAGTAGATATAAAAACGAGAAAAGGGAGAACATGGAATGAAGAACTTACCTTCGCTTCGTTTGACACTGAAGGTCTAGAAGGAAATTCAACTTTTCGGGCTTTGATTATGGTGTCTTCACGTAATATTCGTTCTTGTGTTTGATCATGCCCGAAAGGGCGTCTTCCAAAAAGCATTTGATACAATAGAATACCAGCTGACCATACGTCAACCTATTTCCGAAAGGAAAATAATCAAATAAACTGGATCACCCTAAATTCCGAAAGGCCGTTGTTACTACATTTCCCTTTTAAAGCGAGATATAAACCAGAGAAAAAAAACTAAAATGGATCATTCCTCAAAAAAACGAATTCAATTTGTTTGTTGGTAAATTAACTAGCCAGGAGAAAATAAAGTCGGATATATATCACTAACCTTTGATGAAATGAGAGGGATCTTACTTAGCTCAAAGCATTCTGGTGGGAGGTACCTGAGCATGTAAAAAAGGGTGATTACAAATGGAACTTAAAACTATTTCCTACGATGATTGGCGTGAACCTTATATTCATTTCATAGTAAATAAACAAAATCAGACTGTATAAACGAATAACAAAAACAATATTACTTTGAATCATCTCAGTGCATAACGTTCTCTTGGTTTATTCAATTTATTATTTACTATAAAATAGGTCGATGCGATATTCTTAGGGGCTGTTTGGCAACATCTGAATGGTTAAGTGCTGAACCAGTAAGAGGTCTGAACCATTAAGTGCTGAACCAGTAAGAGGTCTGAACCATTAAGAGCCTGTATAATGCTTAACCGTTTAGAGGCAAATGTCTGACCAATTCTGATTAGAGGTCTTAACCATTTAGAGTTTGTATAAATCTTAACCATTCAGAGGCAAATGTCTGAGCCATTCAGACATCTGCTCGTGAAACAAACAATCTGAACCATTAAGTGTTGAACCAGTAAGAGGTCTGAACCATTAAGAGCCTCATTAAGAGGCAAACAAACAGCCCCTTAGTGTTCTGAAAGATTGGATATGATATTATGAGATTTAGAAAGATATGCACGCATTAATTGACATTTTGAAAGATACATATGAAATTACGCTTTACTCCTCCATAATGATTATAATGATGATGAAGATAAGCATGATTTTATAGAAAAAGAGTTCATACTGACGTATTTCCGATTTCATTGCAAAAGGTAACTTTTAAATGGATAAAATTATGAACTCTCACCAATATGTTCCGGCTCCCTGAGATGTAAGTTCCATGCCTTGGGATCCAACGTCATCTTCCACAATCTTGCTAAGACCAAAATCAGTTACTTTTGCAACACCAAATTCATCAAAAAGAACATTCCCGGGCTTCAAATCATAATGAATGATCCTCTGGTTTCTTTTGTTTAAGTAAACAAGTCCTTGAAATATCTGAAAAATAATTATCCTAGCTTCTTTTTCTGGTAGTATGGGTGTTGCTTTAAGAACAGCATCAAGATCTTTACCTGTATTAAAATGAACAATGAAACAATAAAAATGAATAAACAGTTTTATGCTAGTAAATCATCTGGGTAAAAAAAAGGAAAAATTACAAGTTTTCTCCTTTATCTTTATACCACTTTTCAGGCGGTGTCCTTTTTAACGAATGTTGACAGGCGGTGTCCTTTACTAGGTATTTTGTTGCAAGTTTAGTCCTTTACACTCAACCCAGTTAAAAAACCCTGTTAATTGTTGGGTGTAAAGGACTAAATTTGCAACAAAATACCTAGGTAAAGGACTAAACTTGCAACAAAATACCTAGTAAAGGACACCGTCTGTCAACAATTAACATCGTTTTTTAACTGGGTTAGGTGTAAAGGACTAAACTTGCAACAAAATACCTAGTAAAGGACACCGCCTGTCAACATTCGTTAAAAAGGACACCGCCTGAAAAGTGGTATAAAGATAAAGGACAAACTTGTAATTTGTCCTAAAAAAATGTTAGAGACTATGTATATACCGCTGCAATACTCCAAAATTGTGGAAAAGGTATTTTGATCTATCTCAAAGATGTCCCATAGCCGAACAATGTTATGGTGTATTAAGGTTTTATGAATATTGTATTCCCGTATAGCATGACGTATGTAACTTTGCTTTTTATCTTCACTCCAGTTGGCGTTTAAACCATGAAGCTTGCATGCAACGTATCTATATTCCACCAAATCAAATGCCTGATAAAACAGATATTTATTCAAATCATTGCAGATAGATGTATTCACACGGTTGCATAATTATTTAAATAACCAAAACAATTTATTTTAAAAGGAGAGAGAACTGACCTTGTAAACCTCACTGAATCCTCCTTTTCCAAGAAGATTTAAGAGGGCATATCGATGATTTAGAATCTGATAATTATTGAAACGAGAACCGTCTTCATCCCTAATACGCTTCATTTCGCGTATAAGCCGTCCCTTCTCTAGTTCATAGCGTTCTCGTTCACGCACATAGGTTTCTTCTTCCTAAAATATACAAACTTAATTAATATTTCTAAAATATGAAATAATATTGCAAAGAGTAAACTGCCATTTTGGTCCCTGTGGTTTAGTCACTTTTGCCACTTTAGTCCAAAACTCAAACTTTTTGCATTTGGGTCCCTGTGGTTTCAATTTTATTGCCATTTTGGTCCAAAAATGAAAACATGTCATATTTGTCTTATAAAATCCTGCAATTTTGTCATTTTCCTCATGGGCAAATCAGGTCATATTTGTCTTATAAAATATAGTATTTATTTATAAAAAAATGATCATTTTGCACCTGCGGAAAATGACAAAATAACAGGATTTTATAAGACAAATATGACCTGATTTCATTTTTGGACCAAAATGACAATAAAACTGAAACCACAGGGACCCAGATGCAAAAAGTTTAAGTTTTGGACTAAAGTGGCAAAAGTGACCAAACCACAGGGACCAAAATGGCAGTTTACTCTATTGCAAATAAGGAAACTTACACGTTTAATGCTGGCTAGACGGGATTTGTAAATCTCATCCTGGATGATGACATCTTCTTCTGGACCCCCTGATTCTCCTTCACTTCCGTCGCTCTTATCTTCAAAGAAAAAAGGATTAATTTCATATATACCCTTACAAACTTGAAAATTTTCATATATACCCAACCAAAACTAAAAAATATCATATATGCCCTTACAAAATAGTTAAAATATCAAATATACCCATTTTATTAAAAACAATCTAATAAATAATCATATTACCATCATTCTTTTAATTTCTAAGTTTTCATATATGCTCATCTTTAAACTTCATATAACATATTTTAAGCTTAAATTTATTTTTACCTATTTTTATTTTTTCCCATAATCAATAGTATTCTCCATATATAATATTTAAGCTAAATAAATTAAGCTAGAAAAGAGTAAATATAATATTTGAAGTTGAAGGCCATATATGAGATTTCGAAGTTCTAGAAAAATAAGGGTATAATTGTCTTTTATTAAATTGTTTTTAATGAATTGGGTATATATGATATGTCAACTACTTTGTAAGGGTATATATGATAATTATAATTTTGCATGGGTATATATGATATTTTGCAAGTTTGTAGGGGTATATATAAAATTGCCCCAAGAAAAAAATAATGGAATTTAAAATTGATTGTAGCAGAAATATTTATTTCCCTACTTGATTTAAAACTAACTGAATCTAAAAGTAAGGAGTAAAATGCCATTTTTGTCCTTGAGGTTTGGCCAGTTTTGTGACTTTCGTCCAAAGGTTTGTTTTTCCGCATCTGGATCCAAAAGGTTTGAAATCTTGCCATTTTCATCCGGCTCCTTAACTCCATCTATTTTTTCTCCATTAATGCAGTGGTATTTTCGTTAACTTAAAGAGCAATTCGGTCTTTTTCACTTTATGTACAAGCATTTAGCATAATGTACAAGTATTCAAAAAGATGAAAATACCCTTAAATTAGCAAAAAAGATGAAAATACCCTTAAATTAGCAAAAAAGATGAAAATACCCAGGCGTTCACGGAGAAAATGGATGGCGTTAACAAGCCGGATGACAAATGGCAAGATTTCAAACCTTTTGGGTCCAGATTTGGAAGAACAAACCATTGGACGAAAGTCGCAAAACTGGCCAAACCTCATGGATGAAAACGGCATTTTACTCAAAAGTAAAGAATTGATAGACATTTACCAGGCTGCTTTTTCTTTAGTGACTTCCTCTGCCTCTCGATAACCTCCCTTAATTCTAATAAACGTCTCTACAAAGCAGAAAAGGGAATGTAAGTAATGTTCATGTTACAGTCCATTTAAACTGAACATCCAATAGAACACACCAGGTGAGCGTTAAGATCCTTAATTGCTTGCCCGTCTTCCCAGGTCTCAGATATGACTGTTCCAGCTCTGCAATTGACCGAAATGCAAAGAAGTCCAAATATCAGATGCATTATCATCTAAAAAGGTAAAACATGGAGCATATTTGGCTACTTTAAGTAAGCGATTACGTTTCTACTTCGCTATGCAGTTAATATCGGTTATCGGTCCCCATGTAAAATATCAGTGTCAAATATCGGCCAGAAAAACGGTACCGATATTATCAGCGATATTGACCGATAGTTGACCAATATAATTGATATATCACTGATTTTCCCAATATCAGTACCTATCTTCTTAGTTCTACCATTCGTCTTTCTTCTTTTGGCTGCCATTAGTGTTTTAAGTCTTAATTGTTAATTGTTCATGTTTTAAGTCTTAATCTGTTCATACTTGCTACAATTGTTAGTGTTAAATTGCTATATATATAAATTCTGCATGATATTAAAATTACCGATATCTCATTGAGATAACCTATATCTCAAATATCGGTCCTTGACCGATATCAGATATTTTACCGCATTAACTGCATAGCTACTTCGTATGTCGATCAACAAATAAGTCAACAGCTAATTGACTAAACTAAAATAATTTAACTGAATATTTTTTTACCTAATAACACCCACATTTCCAAGTCTCAAAGAATCGTGTCTAACTTTCATTCTTGCTTCTTGTCTCTCAGCTTTAGACACAGATATCAACAGATCAGATATGACTTTCATTCTCTGAAATACAGAAAAGGTACAATTAAGAATCTTCTAAGCAAAGTGAATAAGACCCTACTACTAAATTTGAATTTATCCATATGCTAATAACTCGAATCTTCAATACAACTGAGGCAAGAAACAATTTTTTTACAGTTCCTTTGTAGAAGTGCTAGTTGACAAAAGTGAAAATACAGCAGTACAAAAAAAAAACTCACTTTAGGTTTCACTTGTTGTTCATTATTTTTAAGTTCCTTAAGTTCCTGTACAAACCATAAAGCAAAGATAATTAAATATTGACTATAGATTGCAGCAAGTATAATACAGTTCTTGAAATATTAAATAAGAAGGTGACAGCAATTACACCTTTTCCAACTGTTGGGATAGATGTTGGTATTCTGAAGCCTCTTGGCGTGCTTTCCTTAAGTCCTCCTCTAGTGTTGTTATTTTGACACGCAAAGATGTGATTTCCTCCTTTAATAAAAGAAATCCTTAGGTAAGAACAAGAAAAATCAATGACAGTGAGATACAAACATGCTAAGATATATCGCATTAAAGTCGATATGTATAACTAGAGGCAGCAATCTTGGTTTAAAAAATCGTGCCTTAAGCGCGCTTAAGCGCAAAGCGCATCTAGGCGCAAACCCCATCGCCTTGTGTGACATAAGGCGCATGATGTACAAGAAGCGCAGCTGAGGCACGCTTTTTAGGGTGAAAATCGACCTAAGGCGCAGCTGAGGCGCACGCTTTTTGCACATGGGGTGTTTCTATGCTTCTGAGTGTTGTACAACAGGCTTTTTATGTTGTACATTTATGTTTTTTTCATTTTAAAACATATATAAAGCTTAATTATAGCTAAATCATAGGTATTCAATGCTAGACACTTATGGGATATATAAAATAAATTATATAATCACTTTGCGCTTTGCGTACAAAAAGCTCACCGCTTTTGCGCTTCGCTTTTTAAAAATCGGTTTTAGACCTCGTCGCTTTTGTGCACTTCCCGCTTTTTTAAACCAAGGCAGCAATTACTGTTCACTGACATCCTTAGATGTCTAACATATGGTTTATGTGTGGGTGTTCGTCGCTTGTTAGTCCTTCCAACATATTATACATCATCTGTCATATTTTCCCATTTAATAGCAGTCCCTTATGCAAATTTAGTTGTATTTAATTGTATTTATTGTGTTCTTCCTTCAGAAATACTATTAAGAAAACTGCATTTCGAATGTATAAGATAACATGCAAGCAATACATAGGCAGACAATACCTCTAATGAAGCAAGCTCATTTTGTCCGAATTGTTCGTTTGGCCTGCTACTCTCCTGAAATGTATTGAGAGAGGAGAAGTCATTGCACACAACTAAAATAACGGATCCAAATTCTCTAGTGCTAATAACTTTACTATATTTGTACATGTTGATCAGCTATACGTAATAAGTATGCATTTTCAGTAATATGTGCAGCATTCAAAGTCGAAGAGCCTAACTATTAAGCACCGCCCATCTAGCCATCTAGGAACCGAATTATGGCAACTCTTTCTGTTTTCTAATTATACTTGCTACATTTTCCATTTTGAGTGTCGCATTTCCATATTAGCATTTAGTTAGCAGCAATGTTTCCATTTAGGGGCATTCAATTTTTAAAGTTATGTTTCTCATCCAAAAATTGCAGCAATAGTTCTAACTTGTGTGACTTTGTCTACAATTTTTATAGACTGTCATTTGACGAGAATACTGGTCATCTAAAGACCAACCAAACGCTTATGTTATACTGTGAGCCCGGTCGCACATCGCAATATTTTATAGGATGGAAGGAGTACTTCCAACTAGCAGTAACTATAAAAGTACTGCACAAATCTAAAAACCAAGGATTTATTTTGTTGATTGTATTTTGAAATATGTATTAATTTAAAAGTTGTTTTTTGACTTGTTCTTCATTTTATTAATCTAAAAGGTCAAAGGCTTAAATGTGAGACAAAACTCTCCACCAATAACAAGTTAACATTAAAGCAAGCCACGAATTGTGAAGTTAGTTGGGGACTTGGGGTAGCTAGGCTAGCCGGCTAGGCCCATCATTAACTAACGATACGTTGAACCATCAATGCTTCAGGAACATGATAGGAAGGTTAAGACTTAAGTAATTTCCATGTTAACCACTAAAGCCTTATTGAAGCGAAATATGATTTGAAAGATTATAATCAAAGATAGACAGTCATCACTTGTAGTAGCATACTTCGGAATTGGTACTTCTAGTGTGACCCATCAACTTTCTACAAACTAGTTAAAACATACTGTATTCGTAATTTCGTATGATAATGTCCAGACAACGAATTTGCATATGAGTTGGGTGCATAGCGATGAACCCATCGCTCAAATTTCTAAAGTAGTTTTTTTATTACTTTTATGAGAAGAATTTCACTTGCTCGTTGAAAATTGCACATGTAACATACACAAAGCAACATGTACGAAAATCGCACTAAAATTTTCATTATTCACATCGAGTTACTTCGTCCATTGTTAATACGCTGAAGTTAGATGTCTATGAGTTGTGACACCGCATACATGCACAGCAAAATGGTAGTTACTTATGAACAAATATAGTAAAAAGTAAAAGGTATTATGTCCGGAACCACAGTTAAATTCTAATAACAGCACAAGAATGACAATCACTTGTTATATGGCCGAGTAATCATGATCACAGTTAAACTATAATAACAGCACAAGAGTGACAATCGCTCGTCAGATGGCAAAATTATAATCACAAAATACAGCAACAAAAACTAATAGATTACGAGGCCGAGTCTAAACTCAGTTTTCTTACAGGAACACTGATAAAGGTTGCACAGAAACGATACCTTCGGATTTGAGTTCTCAGGAAAACCATTTGAGGTAGAATTTTGTATTCTTGTCTGATTATTAACTAGGGGCCCACGTCCTCTGGCTGGAGTAGAATTACCCTTACCACGGGTTTGTCTTCTCCTGTTTACATCTGAACCACTCTTAACCTCCACAGGTTCCACAACATTTTGTCTCGCATCCGACATAACCTGGAGTATTTCAAAGAAGAATAGTTACAGAAAATACTTGCTAGAAAAGAATTTTGTATAGAAAGTTTGAAATATAATGAAAATAAACTAGCATTAATCTGTAATCCTGTATATGATATGGTCATAAAATTCAAGAAACAAATCAACCTCAACTTGGTTGGCTGCAGTTGAATCAGCATCATCCGCGAGTTTTCTACGCTTCTGAAAGTTAGGCTGTATGAGAAACTCTCTCCCATTCTGGATAAGAAATGAAAATTAAAGGTTAACTGAAAAGCATAAACTTTAAGGATGTCATTTGGCACAAAAAAACAGCAGTTCCTAACTCCCTAGGAGTTCGCCTCTTAAAGTTTGTTTTCATGTTTCCCATTTTGTGATTTCTTTTGGCACAAAAGATTTGACAATTAAACAACGCAAGTCAAGATCTCTTGCAATAAAAAATGAAACAAAAAACTATGTAACAGAAACATTTTTTTAACGGAAAGGTCAAGATATGCAAATTTCATTGCAAGCAGAAGTAATAAAAAATAGAATAAAGCATCTATCTTATAAAATCAAACTCTCCTAACGGCTTATTTAGTCCAAGTGCCCTCTCCTCGCCTGAAGTCTGAAGATGAGTCACCCCACATTCTTCACATGTCCTGACTTGTAATCTTACCCATCATGGTGCGGTCAGCCAGTCACACACACACCCCTCAACTTGTATACTTCATATACTCATAGTCCAGCCCATTGTATCTCTTTTCTGACTCAAATTCGAACTTTTTGGTCATAACATGCCTTTTCGTCACTCTATATAATTTTTAACACAACTGACACAAGACTGCACTCCTGCAGTTGAGATAGCCAACTAAAACATTTTGGAGTCACTGGTTGTACAACATCCGGCCTTCCTTCAGCAACCTTTCTACAAATATAGCTTTCCCAAACATGTATCAGCTCCTGGAGTCAGGTTCCTATTGGCTGACTTTTAACCATCTGTATAAGAAACTTATTATCTCTATAACAGTATAACTTCCATAATTTAGCTTTCACCGAAAGCATATAACATGCATTTGAGAAGTACAAAACACAACATTGTCAAGAACACTGCCTCTCTGCTCATTCTTAATGTGCCAAACACCCTTAAACTTTCGATAAATTTGCTATTCAGATTGTTGAACATATAAGTAACATTAACTAAGACGACCAAGAAACTAGAAGTGCTCGAACAAATATTTGAGCGACGATAACATAAACTAAACTAGGTTTTCTATAACTTTAGCATCCACAAACCCTATGATGTCCAAAACTCCATAACCTAAGGTTAAAACTTCTAAGTTCTAACTAATGAGATTAGCAATCCACATTATGCACAAATCACACTATAACTACAGAAAACATGAAGTTATGCAACAAATATTCTAACAAAAATTAAGAAAAAACTCATCTGAAAAGACTCACAATATCATCCTCTTCGGAATCGCTAGATTCTAACGATTCAGCACAAATTCCACCAGCAACGTTCGCTCCAAACTTTGAAGAAACATCAGCAGCAGAAATCTGAAGTGTAGTAGAGGTTTTACCTACCATTCGAGCTTCGAGTTTCGCGATTTTCGATGGCAGAGACTGATCAGACTGGTTAGAAGAGTTTGACGTGAAGTGCTGAAGAAAGTCTTCTGGCATCGTTGATTGATTGTGATTAATAAAAACCTAATTCAACCAACAGTTCCAAAAATCATAAGATGGACTCAGATTGAAGAATACAGATGGATGAAAATGGTGTTGTGGTGATATTGCATGTCGTAGTGGAGGCGATTTTGATAAGCTCAACGGTTACAGTGATCGATTAGGGTTTTTGAATAATAGATTCTTCGATTTGGGCGTTGATACAGGGTGGTGAGGTGGAGAAACAAGCGGAAATGAATTTCAACCCGCGATATGGCGGTCGGCAGTCGAGTGTATTGGTCAAATTAGGGAATAATCTTTTTATTTTTTTTTTTTGTAAAAATTTATAAAAAGAAAATAGTTTTTTTTTATAAAATATAGTTTTATCTATATCGAGTCGGGGGTCTCACTAGAAGTAGCATCTCTATTTCTACGGGGTAGAGGTAAGACTGTCTACATCTTACCCTCCTCAGATCATACTTTAGCTTTGCTATTGGTGAGATTTACTGATTATGATGATGATGAGTTTTATCTATATATGGTTTTTATGTATATATGTATATATAATTTACTATATATGTAAAATTTTATAAAAGATAGTTTTCTTTATAAAATATAATCTATATATGGTATATTTGTAGATATAATTTACTATATGTAATTTACCTGTAAATTTCTACGCGTGTTGCGGCGGCGTCGAAACGTGAATTAACACACATTTATACCTCCTAATGAAAATGTATCATGTTTGACTTGACTCATTTCCAAACAAAAGTTACATCAAAACGTAGACAAACTAAAAAGCGTACATAAAAATAAGCACGAAAATGTATTATATATTACCTGACTTGTTTGCGAAAGAAATTTACGTCAAACGTTACCCAACTTGAATTTATACCAACACATACATAAAATAAGTACTAAGAATATTCAGTTTTTAAAGTTAAAGAATGGTATGGTGTGTTGCGCCGACATCGAAACGTAAAATTACACAAATATATATCGTCTGATGAAAACATATTATATTTGACCTGACTCGTTTTATAACAAAATTTATGTCAAACCATAGACCAACTGAAAACGTATATAAATACAAACACCAAAAACATATTATATCTTAGCCTGCTCAGTTCTAAAAAAATCACGTTCAAATATAAATTAACTTGAATTTATACCGACATATACATAAAAATAAGCACGTAACAATTGATTAAAAAGTTTTTAGAAAGTTGAAGAGTTGTAAGTGATAATGTTAAATGTTGGAAGGTGAAGATACAAATATATATATATATATATATATATATATATATATAGAGAGAGAGAGAGAGAGGCCGGTTAACGTACAATACCTCTTATCCTACATTATGTACACGATGCCCTCAGCCATACGATCTTCAATCGATCAAACGCGAGCGAAACTAATTTAAAGGATTAAATTAATCATTTTAATATATCTAAATCATACCAGGAACGTTAAACGTCATTGCGAGGTCATAAATCTCTGTAATTGACCGATGATAGTTCAAAATTAAACCCTAAATCAAATTCAAAAACCTGAAAATCTTCTTCCCCAACCTCCCTTCGTTCCTTTTAGTGCGATATCGATAATAAGAACTACTAATTTGGGAGTTGTAAGGGTCAAACGGAAGAAGACTGACAATGATCGACCAACAATCGAATAAGATGAACAATAACACACACACAGATTTTTCACATGCGATATTCAATTTTCCACATGCGATTCTACACACCCCATTCCATTTTTCACATTACCCCATGCTAGCCATTTTTTTCACATGCGATATTCAATTTTTCATATGCGATTCTACACACCCCATGCCATTTTTCACATTACCCCATGCCATTTTTTCATATGCGATATTCAATTTTCCACATGCGATTCTACACACCCCATGCCATTTTCACATTACCCCATGCCATTTTTCACATGCGATATTCAATTTTCCACATGCGATTCTACACACCCCATGCCATTTTTCACATTACCCCATGCCATTTTTTCACATGCGATGTTCAAATCTTTCACATGCGATTTTGTCCATCTACACACCCCGTGCCATTTTTCACACTACCCCATGCTAACCATTTTTTCACATGCGATATGTATTGAATTCGCACCAGATCTGCACCTGATTGAATGGCTGAGATGATCGCGTACGTATCGTACGATAAGCGCATTTGTATTTTACTCTTTACCTATATATATATATATATATATATATATATATATATATAAACACACTCAGAAAAAAGGAAGAGGGCAATCACCTAATGGAACTGTAGGCGTAACTTACTAACTTGTTTGTACATGATCTCAACCCTATATGTATAACTAGTGATGGACGTGTTATATACATGTTAAATCATGTTAATAAACCTTCCAACTCCATGAACTATACAATGAACTTATATTTCTTGTACAAAATAATAAAAAAATGTATACAAGAATATAGTGAAAACTCCATTAAAAAATATCAAACAAAACAAGAGAATCTGACTTGCTTTGACTTAGACAGTTCAGTATACCTTGATATTTCTAAACATAATGATGCGACAACGCCAAAGTCTATTAATCTTAATAGGAATGAGCTCGGCACCGTACCAATACCGAAAATACCGATCCCGAGAATCGCCAAAATAGGTACCGGTACCGAAAGTGATTGATACGGTATTCGAAGGTAAAAAATGGGTAAAAATACCGTGCCAAACCTAATACGACCCCAAAAAACTTCAAAATGGGTATCGAATTAGTACCAAAATTCAATCGCTACGATACAGTTCCATATTAGTATTTTTCGGTTCGTATCAACTCCCCATCCCTTAATCTTAAGGGCCAATTGTGATTGTTTTGATTGTAAAAGGGTCAAAAGTGAGAAATGTTCAGTTCTTTCTGGATGCTTTGATTCAATTTGTACGCGAAGCCGGCCAATATCGCCGGAAGAAAAAGGGGTTTGTAGCAAATCGGAACGATGGGAGAAGCCAATACATTTTCAATCGATGACGATTTGCTTCTTAAAAGCTTCTACGCTGAAGTCAGCGAGGTTGAGCGCGATAATGAAGTCGTCAGGTAGGTGTTTTTGATCGATTATTTGATTATTACGTTAAGTTTATCGAATTCTGTACATTAGATTGTTTTTATAGGTTTATTGTGTAGGAATTTTCATGAATTTTTGTTTATATAGAGGAAGTAGTTGCTCTAGTGTGTTTGAGTCATTAGAAACCTCAATTAGAACCCTAGATTGAACAGTATTAGACCTTTTTTAATGTAGCTACAACCTGTTCACATCACATAGTTGCATTCGAGATTTAGCTATCACATGTTATTGTTAAAAGTAGAAAGCATGATTTAGGTATTTTGTTTAAATGAGACCTTATTTTGAGATTAGAATTATAACACTTATGGATTTATCATAGATTCGTAGGGAAAGGAAGAAAGCAAATAGATTATATTTTGAGCTAACTGCCATTTTCGTCCATGTGGTTTGTCCAATTATGTCAGTCCAGGCCAAATTTCAAATTTGTACCATTACTGTCCTTGACATTCCTGACACATGTCAGTTCCGTCCAAAAACTAACGTCTGTTATGCCAGTTTCGTCCCTGTGGTTTGTTCAATTATGCCAGCAGGTTTTAACAAACGTTAGTTTTTTTGACGGAACTGGCAGACTAGCATAACTAGACAAACCACAGGGATGAAAATGGCGGTTAACTCTTTTTTTTTTACTACAATAGTTACATAGCAGGTAGGTTTGTTTGTAGCAGATTGCTAAACCTTTGAGCTTCAGCAAGTCGGTTATTGTGTCGCGATCATGATTCTAATCTTGGTTTAAAAAAGCGGGAAGCGCACAAAAGCGATGAGGTCTAAAACCGATTTTTAAAAAGCGAAGCGGAAGCGCAAAAGCGGTGAGCTTTTCGTACGCAAAGCGCAAAGTGATTATATAATTTATTTTATATCTCCCATAAGTGTTTAGCATCCAATACCTATGATTTAGCTATAATTAAGCTTTATATATGTTTTAAAATGAAAAAAAAAACATAGATGTACAGCATAAAAAGCCTGTTGTACAACACTCAGAAGCATAGAAACACCCCATGTACAAAAAGCGTGTGCCTCAGCTGCGCCTTAGGTCGATTTTCACCCTAAAAAGCGCGCCTCAGCTGCGCTTCTTGTACATCGTGCGCCTTATGTCACACAAGGCGATGGGGTTTGCGCTTAAGCGCGCTTAAGGCGCGCTTTTTTAAACCAAGATTCTAATTTAATTGAACGTCGTCCCTGTTGCAAGTTTCATAGCTTTAAAAGCAAATTTCTTTTAAGGATATCTATTACAGTTAGTTTTGGTGGTCTTACATTTTTGTTTTTTATAACTTGTGGAGAGGAACTTGATGATGATCTTATGAATTAATAGTGACTAACCTACCTATAAGCTTTCATGATCTCTCTAACAAAGTCTTCTACGCTTGAATTTTTCAGTCAGAACCTTAAACCGAAATACTTCTAAAAATTGTAAGGTATTTAGAAGTGTTCTAAAAGCATTAAGCAATAAGCAGGGCTAGACATTATTGCCACCTGGTAGCACTTGATCCCATGATGATCATGGACACATGTAGTTAATTGTAAAGATAATTGTTTAAAATTTGGGTAAAATTAGAGTTAAAATTACGGCATAGTACTTTTCAGAGGCAGTTACTTTTCCAAATGGTTTTCGTTTAGATGAGCAGATAAGGGCATTGATTGAAAGTAACCTTCTTATTTTAGAATGGTCATATTTGGAAGCATTGAAGATAGTTTCAGCATTGTTTGCTCGACTAGGATCTTGGTTTTAAAAAGCGCGCCCTAGGCGCGCCTAGGCGCAACAAGGCGCAGGGCCTGGGGCTTTTTTGCTTCTCGCCTTGTGTAATTACAGGAAGCAACCAAAAGGCACATTTTTTGATGTTTTTTGTGGGCTTTTTGGCCTGAGGCGCGCGCCTCATGTAACTTAGGCGTTTTACTGCATAAAAATGTTGTACCTTGGGTTTTTTGACTTGTACATGTAATTAAAATGGTATAAAAGCCTTACTTATAGCTATATTTTGGTTAAAGGAAGCTAAAAACCTATGGGATATGTATGGGATATATAAAAAAAATTATATAAACATCTTGCGCCTCGGGTACGAAAAGCCCACCGCTTTTGCGCTTTGCGCCTCAATTTTAGACCTCGTCGCTTTTGTGCGCCTCTCGCTTTTAAAAACCAAGACTAGGATTATCTATCAGTTAATGTTATATTGTTATCTTTTAGAATGTCATGTAGTTTTCTCTTATTGTTTTCTAGTCGGACCAGGTTTTGAATTCTACAATGTTCTGTATAAATGAAATCCTCCATTATGATGATTATGATTCGGATGATGTTTTCATTCTCAAATTTACTGTGACATCCTATCCTACATCATGTATTTGACTTGCAAAGTCAATCGTGTCTCTTCACGCATTATGTATTTTCTATATAAATTGAGGTTTTATATCATTATCTAATACATGTGTTTGAAATAACAATTTCACAGGATTCTTTCATGCTTTAAGCTAAACGCATTCGAGTATCTTAATCTACCATTCGATTCGTCTCCAGAAGATGTGAAAAAGCAATATCGTAAGGTAATACCTTCGTTTTTACAGTGTACGTCAACTACTATTCTTATATTGGTGTTTGATATTTGATAATTAGGCCATGTATGAGTCGTATGACACCTCTAATATTTATAATGGTGATATACAGCTATCATTGTTGGTTCATCCTGACAAATGCAAGCATCCCCAAGCAAAGGAAGCATTTTCTGGTACGTACAATCACAGTGTATTTTTGACTTCCGAGTCCTACTAGTGTGAATACTCTTGTTTAGTTTTTAAATTAAATTTCACACTAAACAAAGAATTCGACTCTTTTTTATGCAGCCCTAGCAAAAGCTCAACAACTATTACTTGATCCACAAGAAAGAGAATATCTTGTAAACCAAATTAACGCAGCAAGAGGTTTGTACAAAAGCTACTTTCTGTTTCCACTGCAGTAGGTCATTTACCAAAACTTATTGTCTTCATGTTGCATCATATCTGCCTTTTCATGGCGTACCATAAAATAATGATTGTTCCATCATAATATCATATATTTGTATAGGTAGAGGATCCTGTACATTAATCCAGAAGTGTGAGAAGTGTATTATAACACTATATATAACACCATATAAACACCGTATAACAATATGTAACACCATATAACATCATATAACACTATGTAACACTATATAACAAATATAACACTATAGTTTGTCTGATAGCATGTCTATGATATATGTATAGTGTTATATATTGTTATATAGTGTCATATAGTGTTACATAGTATTATATGGTGTTACATGGTGTTACATAGTGTTATACGGTGTTTATATGGTGTTATATATACTTATATAGTGTTATAATACACTTCTCACACTTCTGAATTAATGTACACTATCCCTACCCTGTTTGTATATATGTGTGTATATGTATATACATATGTGTGTATAAGCGTGTGTGCGCAGGCATGTGTGTAGCAGTGGGCCAAATGTATGAGTGTGTGTTTCTATTTAACAAAGTCAAGCACCTATGCCTAATTGCTACAGTTGGGTGTCAGGATAACTGCAGTTTTGGGGTCAGGATTCATGGCTGTACATGGAAATGTTAGGATGCAATGATAACTTTCTGTGATATACTGAAATAGGGATATTTGTAGTTTTTTAATTCATGGTATGTATTCATTCGGTATGATAATAACAAATTCACTGGACTCATTTGCAGAAGAACTTCGAGCAAAGAGGAAAAAACAACTGAAGAAAGACACTGCATCTAAGCTAAAGTCACTAGTCGATGAGGTAATATAGCATAATTCATTTGCTCATATTATTAACATTAATTTCACTTTGAAAACGTAGCAGCATTTTGTCAATTAAATGTGTGAAGGCGTTTCTCATTCATATTAGGATCTCTACTTATTGATTTTTTTCGTCTGAAAACAGAACCAGCTTATTTCTAATTAAAGATAAATCTTTTTGCACAACTCAAATACAATCTCTGTAACATGGAGTCATGGACACACGGTTTGATTTGACAGCAAAACCAATTCGTTTTGGGCAAAAACATCTTTTGAGATTACTTAGATGGCAGCATTAGTTTCTGCTTGTATTTTGTCAACATTGAACACCATATTTCAATCTAGGGGTGAGCAAGTTTAGGTCCGGACCGAAAATAACCGAGAACCGAACCGAAAATATACCCAACCCGACCCGAACCCAAGTACCTAGGTATTTAGATCGGTTCCAATTTTTCATATAAAATCGGGTTGGGTCGGTTCTCGGTTCTTTTCATGGTGAAACCCGACTTGGACCTATGGACCGGAACCGACCCTATATTTAGGGTAGTGAATCGGTTCCATATTTTATGTTTGATCGGTTCTCGGGTCGGGTCAGGTTTTTCCTTTTGCTCACCCCTATTTCAATCACTATGAGGATTGTAATATTACTTTTGCTTTTTGATCTTTTCTTTTGCAGGGGAAATATGAGCAAGAATATGAAAAATCAGATGAATTTCAGGCTCAGCTAAAGTTGAAAGTTCGGGAAATACTAACCGACCAAGAATGGCGAAGGAGGAAAATGCAGATGAGGGTAGGCTTGAATAGAATCCACTTAGTTGTATTTTTTCGATTTACAATTTGTAAATTGCAAAAAAGGAAAACAGCATGGAATATTTTAATCAAACTCGAATTATAATTTTTTTTTTTAATTTTGTGTAGATTTCTGAGGAGGAAGGTAGATTGAAGAAAGATGAGGAAGAATCGAAAGAGATGTGGAAACGAAAGCGTGAACATGAGGAGCAGTGGGAAGGAACAAGGGAAAATAGGGTTTGTATCTTACTTTTCATTTTTGTACTTATTAAAATCATAGTTATTAAAGCGAGCGCCCAGGTGCAAATAAAGCCCCGGGCCCAAAAAATCGCCCTGAGTGCGCCTCGTGCCTTTAATAACTATGATTAAAATTTCAATTTACATGCGCATCTGTTAATTTCGAGGTCAGCTGATGCATAGCAAATAGAAACAAGCTGGTCATTTTTTCTCGGTTTTAGCAACCAACTTTAAGTTAGGCGCAAAAATAGAAAACGACTTAAAATATTACTGATTATAGCAATCAGTCTTATTTAACTGATTTTGCTTGAAAACTACGATGTTGAGGCTGGTCAATGCCATGTCAGATGTCACATATGCAAAAACTGCTTATGTTAAATATTAGAGTTAATTACTGTTTTCGTCCTTGAGGTTTGTCAAAAATCATTATTTCAGTCCATTAGTTTAAAAATTGCGATTTCAGTCCCTGTGGTTTCACTTTCGTAACCGTTTCAGTCCACCTCGTAACCATTTCAGTCCCTGTAATTATAGAATAAATGGATTGAAATGGTTACGAAAGTGAAATCACGGGACTGAAATGGTTACGAAAGTGAAACCACAGGGACTGAAATCGCAATTTTTAAACTAATGGACTGAAATAGTGATTTTTAACAAACCACAAGGACGAAAACAGTAATTAACTCTAAATATTATCTTCAAGTTTGAAAAAAATGTTCCCTTTTTCTTCAAATCTACGTTTCAGAATAAGCATTGAACATCATATCAGATGTCACTTGGTCGTAATAGAATGTAAGTTGGGTCGTATTTTACGCCCAGTATGAAGTTGGTTGCAAAAATCACGAAAATTTGCGACGTTCGTTTCTATTTTTGTGCAGTTTGGAAATTTTGATATGGTAATATTTAATGACAAGCCCGTTCCAAAGGTTTATCAATGAATCCGACATGGATGTTTTAGTGATTTGTTATTCGTTAATTTTATTGCACAACCCCCCAAATCACACATTTCAGCACATAACCTGTGAATGCTATCACAGTTACGTTTTGGTGTCATTTATTGCTAATCCCTCTATTATTTTTGTTTAATCAGGTTTCTAGCTGGCGGGACTTTATGAAAGGGGGAAAGAAGGTAAACTAACTTATTCTATTATAGATAAGAGTAGAGGTGCAACCCTAAACCGGGTTAGAAACCGAACCCGGCAACTCTATCCTACCCAAACCCGGTTTGAACCCGATCTATAGCCAACCCGGCTTGGACCCGTTTCAACATGTAAGGGTAGGACTCGGTTTGGGTATTTCATAATCAAACCGGTTTCAACCCGATAGATGACAACCCGATTGCTCAACCTGGTTTGAACCCGATATCAGGAACCCGTCCATATACATGGAACTAGCTATTACCCAATGGCTTTTTAACGGCTTTGTGGCCATTTTAACGGCTTTAATACATTTGTATTAAAGGTGTTGGTTAAATCAAAACACACAAAAAAATAAATAAATAAATAAACGCTCCCAAAGCGCTATGGAATCAAAAGGAGGGCATTCATCCGTCAATATGGGATTATTCCTTTATCGAACCTACCAAAGACGGCGAAAAATGTAAAAAAAAATTGTATTTCGTGTCGTAATGTTTTATTCATAATATTATATTTTAGTTTACTTATAAACAACAAATAAAGTATAAATTTTAAGTTATTTATCTATATTATTTGTTTTTGAGAATTTTATAGTAACAGGGCTGAACCACCCGGTTTGATATCCTAACCAGATCCTAACCCAACCCGAATCGGTTTCATAGGGTGCGGTTCTCCTGTCACCTAACCCGGTTAGAACCCAACCCGGTTTGAATATTTTGCATCCTAACCCAAACCTAGTTTGAAACTGGTTGGGGTTGAAACCCTAACTCGATTTGTGCACCTCTAGATAAGAGTACAATTTAGAGGTGGTGAGTTGGGTGGGTCGAGCGAGTTGGATACAAGTTATGTTGTTTCAATAATAATCTAATTTTGACTAAATCAGTCGCAAAAAAAAAAAAAAAAAAAAAAAAAAAAAAAATTGCTTTTTCAATTCAAGTGATTTACAAGGTTTTATGCATTAAAAGTGCACGTTGGGCAACTTTCGACCCATTTGACGGTTTAAAAAAACGAATCTTGGTTAGTTTTATCTATTTGACCCCTTAGCGATGTAACATATCCCGAACCAATTCATACACAAGTAAACGAGTAGAAATGGACATCTGTAATTACAAATGACTAACAGATGCTGATTGGGTTAATAACGGGGACATGTGTAGGTAAAGAAAGGTGAACTTCGACCGCCAAAACTGAAGACAGAAGACCCTAATAAGTCATATGTTCAAAGGCCAGTGAAGCGAGGTTAGGTGGCCCTACAATTGCCGAATTTTACTTGAATTGTGCAACTTCATAGTTGATTTAGTGGTTGAATACTGTAACTTTCTATTGTTATCTTTAGCGCAGTATAAAAGCATTGTATATTTGCATTTTACCTTTTTTGTAGTAAAAACTTTACACAGCTTAGATCTTTTTTACCTTACGAGTAACTTTCAACTCTACACACTTTTGAATATAAAGGGCCCACATCTTTCATTTTACAGCCAACATGATTGTGACGTAATCATTGTCGAAACCAGACTTTTATGACCAGTGTCGGAACCAGACTTCTATGACCAGCGGTCGTAGACTTTTAAGACGGACCAGTGTCGGAACCAGACTTCTATGACCAGCGGTTGTAGACTTTTAAGACCAGGGGCCGCAACGTAATTCTTATTTACACAAAAAACTATTTATTTATTTTTTTCTAGTGGATGTACTTCAGACATTATAACAATCAAATTAGTCAGAAGAGATTTTATACTTGGTATTTTTTTTGCCACAATTAAAAAAACAAAACAAATTTCAATCTATTCAATCCGCAAGCAAAATAAGACGCCAGATGAAAATTTCATAAAAAATAACTATTGGAAGTGTCGAGATAAACTTAAACAACAGCAAAATAATGTCACGAAAAAACACAAAACTCCAGTTTTCTTCTCAAAAACTTTTGCATAATGAAGCAAGAAGTTGAGCACTCTATATGCCTGTGAATGCTTTCTTTCCACCACTTGCGGACCCTGCTGGAATCACCTTCAAGACATTGAACCTCACTGTCTTCGACAACGGTCTAAAAAGACAAACATTAAAACAAATTTTTAATAAAAGGAAACATGACTTAGCATGTACAAAAGTACTGCAGAAATTATCTGATTGTATGCGTTTGTAAAGAGGTATAGTTCTATAATATATAGTATTAAACCTCTGATATTACGAGCTTAGACCTAAACTATTGCAATTATAAGTGGATACCAAGCCATCAAATTCTTTATCCAGCGTTATACAGTTTTACTTATAGTCTGTTAATATTTTGAGAATTTTTGGTCAATTATTCACCCATGTGAGCTGCAAACTTCCTCTTTGTGTAGCAGTATTTCCATACCTTAAAAAACCTTTATTTGATATAATACAATCGACTGTTTGTCGGAACATTTATAAAACAGACATAAAAAACAGTTGAACAAAGATGAACAAACCTGCATTGCCCAACAGTAACATGGTCGCCTTCTTTCACACGAAAGCATGGTGAGATGTGAGCAGGGATGTTTGAGTGCCTTTTTTCATACCTGTAAACAAAAAAGTAACATTCAACCAAATTTAGTAAAATGTGTAATTAAGGTTTGTTAAGGCTAAAATGTCATAAGTTTGAGTCTTACCGTTGGTACTTCTTCACATAATGAAGATAGTCCCTTCGTACGATAATAGTCCTCACCATCTTAGCACTGTGGCAAGTACCCGCCAAAATACGGCCTCTGATAGATACATCACCAGTGAAAGGGCATTTCTTGTCAATATATGTTCCTAAACAAAAAAAAAGAAATATACATAAAAATCAAAACATAAAATATCTTGAAGTCAAATATTATTGACATAAAAATGCACTATAAGAAACACAACGGGCTTCAATAAATTCAAGAGTAAATTACTTTTTGAGTCCATGTGTTTTAGTGTTTTTAACAAAATCAGAAAGTTTAACGCTTTTGAGTCCTTAACCGCTCATTTTATAACGTTTTGAGTCCAGTTTTTAACACTTGTACCTTTGATTTTGGACACAAGTGGTTAAAACCACTAAAATAAAGGGACTCAAACAGGGGCGGAGGTAGTGTATAAGCAGGGGTAGCCTGTGCTACCCCTCAACTCTGTCTTCTTTGTGTAAAAATATCCTTCAACTTCATCTAGTAGTCAAAAAAAAAAATTTTTGGTTTTATACAAATGATACCACTAACTTTTTGGGATACCCCTGAATTTTTGAGCTAGATCCGTCATTGGACTCAAAGCGTTAAACTTTTTTTATTTTGGACTCAAATGGTTAAAACCACTAAAACAAAGGGACTCAACAAGTAATTTACTCTAAATTAAAAAATATGTGAACAATGTAAAACTAAAAACTAGAAATCACAAACGACATTATTTTAGCGCTTTAAAACCTCAAAGTGACAGATGCATTTCCAATAGCAGCAAGAACTAACTCAATAACAAAAAATAACTCTAAATATATAGTCACTTAACCAGCAAATAAACAGCATATACAATATATGCTTTCTCCTCAGCCATTCTAGTTTTTACAAATAATCAGTCAACATTTCACAATAAAAATCCATTTGATTCAAATTCATCTACTTATGTTTCATATTCATCTAACACAAATTTTAAATTCATTCAAACAATTCACCTCAACAACATAACCAAAAATAAACTAAAAAAAACACACAATTGATATTATCAAAAGCAAAAAAACAACAACAATACCTTCAATAGCCTCTCTAGGAGTCTTAAATCCGAGACCAATATTCTTCCAAAACCTGTTTCCACCCTTTCCAGGCCTCTTTCCTTTCCCGCTCTTCTTCGAGCTGATAAAACATAACACAGATCCACAATTCACACAAAATTAAACACATTCAACCAACAATCAAACAAAATCTAGCAATATGACATAAACCTAAAGGTCTAGGGTTCGTAACTAACCATAGGAACACCTTCGGTTGCTTCAAAAACGCCTTCTCGGTCTGTGAATAGGTGCAGGAAGCAGATTAGAATACGAGAACTGATGATATTAAAGAATAAGATTGAATTTGTGTGAGAGCTTACTTGTTCTGCCATTGTTGATCTGAAATTAGAAGCTTTGCAGCGGCGGTTACAGTTACAGAGAAGATGAAGCAAAACCCTAGATGTTATGATTTTAGGTTCTTTATTTAAACGTGTGGTTAGTTAGTTGGTTCACTGGGCCATTCTTTTGGGCTGGGCCTAACACATGAGCATTTCTTTTGGGCTGGACTTAATACTTTGCCGAAATTTTGAGTAAATTGTCATTTTCGTTCCTGAGTTTTTTTTTTATAAATTGTCATTTTAGTCCAAATAGTTTTTTTCTTCTCTGTGTCCCTGACTTTTCCTTTTTCTTGTCATTTTGATCACATTGCCTAACTTAATTTAAAAACCAGGTTATAATCAGGGGTATTTTTGGCATTAAATTATTATGAGGTTTATAAATTATGTTGTAAACTATCCATGGTTATCACTACACAACAGTTATGTCAAAAATACCTCTGGTTATAACCAGATTTTTAGACTGAGTTAGGCAATGTAATCAAAATGGCAAGAAAATGGAAAAATCAGAGACCCAGAGGAGAAAAAAAAACTATTTGGACTAAAATGGCAATTTGAACCAAACCTCAGGGACTAAAATGGCAATTTACTCCCGAAAATATTTATAAGATATCTTGTTCTTTTAAATATCTTGAGTATAAAAATGAATGTGTTAATTTTAAATATAAAATTTCATGTTATTAATTGCTCCTAAATACTACATAACTAGTTGCACAACAATAAAAATATATAATGCGTCCTTGTACATATTAGTAAGCACGAGGTACAAACACAAAAATTGCCAAAGAGAGAGAGTGAGAGAGAGCTGGTTTTGTGTTCACTTAAGAAATGACGTACGTATTAAATTGTCACTATCATTATAATCTTTTATACTTTAGTCTTAGTTAAGTAGTTTGTCACGTACAACTAACAAGTCTTTTGTTGCCACCATTTTGCAAAATACAAGTATAAATAATTGTACTTTAGAAAAATAAGTGTTCATGCCTAATACAAGTATAAATAGGGTAAAGTTCTTGTACAAATAATCTTAACATACTAAACATACAAATTAAAGGAAAACTCAAAAAGACAAGGTGGCATTTTTGTAATTATCAATAACTATCAAAGTTACTCTACAAATATACCTAAAAAAACCTAACCACTCCCCCACCCCCAAAAAAAACCTAAACCCCCCACCCCCCCCCACCCCACCCCCCAAAAACCTAAAAAAACCTACCCCCCCCCCCCCCCACCCACACACACACCCCCCAAAAACCTAAAAAAAAAAACCTACCCCCCCACCCCCCACCCCCAAAAACCTAAAAAAAACCTAACCCCCCCCCCCACCCAAGCTAAAATGCTAAAAACTAAACCCCCCAAAAAACCTAAAAAAATCTAAAAAAAAAAAAAAAAACACACAAATTATTTTATTTTATTTTTTTAACATCTTTTATTAAAAAATTGCTACTTTTAGTAGCAGCCAAAAAAAAAATTTTTTTTTTTTTTTTTTTGCTAACGAAATGTAGCGATTTTTTAATAAAAAATGTTAAAAAAAAATTTGTGTTTTTTTAGGTATTTTTGGTTGTAACTTTGATAGTTGGTGGTAATTACAAAAATGCCACCTTGTCTTTTTGGGTTTTCCTTCAATTTGTATGTTTAGTATGTTAAGATTATTTGTATTTGATCTTTTGCCTAAATAAATATACTTCTAGAAAATAAGTGTTCATGCCTATTAGAAAGGGTTGTAGCCTAACGATAACCCTTGGTAAATAAGACCAACCAAAGGTTGTAGCCTAACGATACCATAGGTGTATGGACAGACGCCCCTCCCCCATAAGTTTAGGGTTCAAGTACAATAGTGCACAAAGATGTAGATCTAGGAGTAGGATTTAAAGGTGTGAGTCGTTAAAAAGGTAAATAAGAACATCCGCATCGTAAGGAAAGACGGGTGCCCCCTCTCACATTCTCGTCTGACCTTGCCTATGGAGACGATTTTTTCACTCCCTCTCCTTGCAACGTTTTCCGCATCCCTCTCTCTTACACATCAGTCTTAATGGACACCGAGTTGGAAATCGTCTATAAAAATACTAGGATGACATGTTACATTCTAGAATAAAAAATAATAAAGACACAAAACTACAAATGAAGTTCATCAACATACACCAAACAATCACTATAGTGTTCGATGTCCGCCTCGTCAGGTACCCACACAGATCTCCAGTAATAAAACATACACATTGGTAGTTACAATGACACGACACCCGACAATCACAGCATGCTAATCTTCTCGGCTTCTCTATTCCAACTTGATGCACAAAATAACTCATGTATATACAAGCATCTATCAGCAGCTGTTTGTATGATCTTGTTGACTTCAGTTTGACTTTGACTTGAAAATGATCTTAGTTGACCTTTGTCTGTTGGGAAACCTTGCTGTTTGAGCTCACAACACCTTTACCAGTCTCTTGCCTGTCCAGATAATGTTTACCAATTAGCATATGAACCAGTGAATTCAGAGCACGTTTATCTCTAACGGGTCAAATGAAAAATAGCTTAGAAGAAAACGTCAAAAGGGATAGTCGTTTCTTTCCCTGATCGCCCGAAGATGAGGACCTCTCTTTAGGATTGCTACGGGATCTTGACTGAACTGAATCCGTTAGCGGCTTTGACTTTGACTTGACTGACAATGATGCAGGGACTTCTTGGATCATGCTAGTGGATACGACAGGCGAAGAATCAAAGCCATCAGATTGAGATTGACCCACTTTCTCATTGTCCAAACGTGAAGGAAGATCTGAAGCAACGGTTTTCTTGCACACAGCTTTTAACTGATTATTGATGTCGTTTTCCTGTTCCTGTTTTGTAGAACCGTTTTCCTGAATGTTAACTTCATCTCTTGTATTGATGTCAAGAATACGGTTTTCCCATGGACGAACAGCCATCCATCGCTCCAGCTAGTTCCAACCCCAGTTACTTTTATCCAATTCAAATCCCGAAGTAGTTACCTGCTGTTTGGGTCCTGCTTGCCACTGCAGCAAAATACTGTTTATGACCATATTGTACTTACATAAAAAGAGAGTGAACGAGCTGCAAACGAACCAAATGTTCGGCGGGAAGGTCGTTTGTGTTCGTTCGTTTATTAAACAAACGAACTCGAACAAGAAATTTTGTTCGTTTAGTTAAATGGACGAACATGAACAGAGGCCGCGTTCGTTCATTTATGTTCGTGAACGTTCGGTAACGTGTCCATTTGTGTTCGATAGTTCATTAGTGTTTTTTCGTTTTTATATTTTATTTAAATACTTCAAAATTCCGACAAATAAAATATTTAATAAGTGTTAGTGTATTCTATATTCTGTTCATCGACACTTGTTTGTGTTCGTTTGTTTCCATTTGTGTTCATTAACATTAGTTTGTGCTCATTTGTGTTCATCAATGTTCGTTTCCGTTCATTGCCTAAAATTAACAAACGAACACGAACAAGTTCATTTCGTTAACAAATGATCACCAACATAAGATCTTGTTCGGTAAGTGTTCATGAACAGTTCGTGAACACATATATTTCTTAACAAATGAACACGAACATAAAATCTTGTTCGGTAAGTGTTAATGAACAATTCGTGAACACATATATTTCTTAACAAACGAACACGAACAAGGCCTTGTTCGTATTCGTTCGGTTCGTTTGCATCCCTACAGAATTATGGCAAGGAGCAATAGAGTAAAACTCAATATTTGGTGGTGTGCACATGTAAAAAGAGACATGAGATTATTCATATATATTCTAAATTTTTCACAAGGCAAATTGGAAATAAATAATCCCACCTAACTCAATTTGGCCGATAATAATCCTAAGTCAGTTATTGGCCTCCGAGCTGGTCAATTTTTTTTGTGTAAAATAGTCCGCCATTAAAATAGCTTGACGGAGTTAAGTTTTTTTCCGAATTACAAAACCGATGTTTTAGGGCTTTTGATCAGAACGAGGATACGAGTCGATTGATGTAAAACTTACCTCGAAATACTACCCCAACCCACGAAAGCGGTGCTTCAATTCGGGTGTTTAAACTTTCAATTAACAAAAATCAAGCCATTTCGAGGTAAATTTTACATCAATCGACTCGTATCCTCGTTCTGATCAAAAGCCCTAAAACATCAGTTTGTAATTCGGAAAAAAACTAAACTCCGTTAAGCTATTTTAACGGTGGACTATTTTACAAAAAAAATGACCAGTTCGGATTATTATCGGCCAATAATTGACTTGGTATTATTATCGGCCAAATTGAGTTAGGTGGGATTATTTATTTTCAATTCGCCTTTTCACAAAAACAAGATATTATAGTATTACCTGGTGAGCAAGAGCATACGCCATGGCTCTTTCACGTTTCGCAGCCGCTTCCTGTCTCTTTATCAACTTTGCTTGAATTTCTTCGACAGATCCAACACTATCGCACCATCCTTGCTGTCAAAAAAATTAACAATATTCACAAAGGGTGGACAATGTTTAGTAAACATTTGTATAGTAAATGTTTACAACGGGAACCTTTTACATATACATGTTAAGTGCTGACCTCTATTTCACGAACACGAGCCTCATGTTGAAGTTTTTGTTGTTCTGACTGACTTTCCAATGCGATCCGGACCCGCCCGGCTTGAACCCGTGCCTGTACCCTAACCAATGCTTACATACACCTAAGAGCTCGTAGAGCCCGCCTAGCCTGAACGTTATTATAATAAAAAGTAGTTCAAGGTCAAATATAGCATCATCAATTACTAAAATTTTGTTCAATAGCGTTGAGCATAAATTTAGATAAGTAAACATCTTTAAAAACGAATAGTTTTTTGCGACTTTAACAAGATTAACAGTTGAGGTAGCAAGGTATGTGGGTCAAGCAAGTAGAGTAACAAGTCAAAATGGGTACAGGTTCAAATGAGTGGTTTTTTAATTTTTATAACGGTTGAAACGATGACCTGCAAACACTTTCTTTGTCTCTGTTTATGTGTTAACTATGGTTTGCAAAAACGATATTATTATTATTATTATTATTATTATTATTATTATTATTATTATTATTATTATTATTATTATTATTATTTAAATTTATTATTATTATTATTATTATTACTACTACTACTAGCTTAGAACCCTGTGTTTTACACGGGTGTATAAATTTAATTTTATATAATAAGTAATATAGTTATATCTTTAAAATACCTTGTATATTGCACGAGTTAAATAAATATAATGTAAACGATTAAAACATACAGTCGTCAATATATGCATTTAAATGATAAAATCGATGTACTATTTACTTATTAAAATTTTAATTTGTTTTTTCATGTGCTACTAGGTTAGAAACATGTTACAAATTATATATTATTATTAATTCAAAGTTTGATAAAAAGTTATTATTCTTGTATAAATTATATTTAGTTAAATTATTGTTTAATAGGAAAAAGAAATTAAAAAATAAGACAAGGAGATTATTAATTCAAAGTTTGATAAAAAAATATTATCCTTATCTAAATTATATTTAGTTAAACTATTATTTACTAGTAAAAAGAAATTGAAAAATAAGATAAGGAGGCACCAGAGATTGACACGTGTCAAAAAAAGATTTTCATTTATTAGTATAGAAAGATATTATTATTATTATTATTATTATTATTATTATTATTATTATTATTTACTAAATAATGTCAATTTAAGAGATTCTATGCATAAGAAAATAATCTATAGCTATCTAATTATTTGACCTCTTTGAGATAAAGTACAACCTAAGTCGACCCATTCATAAGTTAATGGGTCAAAATTGCCACCTTATGCATTACAGTTTTAGCTTCAAACTAAGCATGTGTGTGCAATGAACAAAACCTAGAAAAATTGGCTTTTTCATAATAAGTTGCAGTGTTTACAATTTATAAAAAGAGTAAACTATCAAAATGGTCCCTAAGGTTTGCTCACTTTTGTCACTTTAGTCCAAAACTCAAACCTTTTGAATCTAGGTCCCTGTGGTTTCAATTTTGTTGTCATTTGGGCTACCTGGGAAGTATATAGAAATAATTAAGGATACATACGATAGAACGGAAACTAGTGTCCGCGCGCCTGTAGGGGATACAAACTTCTTTCCAATGGAGGTAGGACTCCACCAAGGGTCTGCGTTAAGTCCTTTTCTTTTTGCGGTGGTCTTGGATGAGTTGTCCAAGTTAATGCAGGAGACAGTTCCATGGTGTATGCTTTTTGCAGACGATATTGTGTTGATTGCAGAGACTAAACAGTGCCTGAACGCAAGGGTAGAGGAGTGGCGTGTAGCTCTAGAGGGCAAGGGCCTAAGGATTAGTGGATCTAAGACTGAGTATCTACATTGTGATTTCAGTGGTGTAGCCGATAACGACGACACACAGATCACCATTGAGGATCAATTGGTCCCGCAAGCAACTAGATTTAAGTATTTGGGGTCGTTTGTTCAAAGAGATGGTGACATAGATAGTGATGTAACCCATTGCATACAGGCTGGCTAGTGTAGATGGAAGGCAGCCAGTGGGGTATTGTGCGATAGGAGGTTCCCAACTAAACTAAAGGGGAAATTTTACAGGGTAGCAGTTAGGCCCGCTATGTTATATGGAACAGAATGTTGGGCTATCAAGAAGACACAAGCGCGCAAGATGGAGGTAGCAGAGATGAGGATGTTGAGGTGGATGTGTGGACATACGAGGTTAGATCGGATAAGAAATGAGGTTTTGAGGGAAAGATTAGGAGTGGCCAGTATATCGGATAAGATTAAGGATGGGAGATTGCGATGGTTTGGGCATGTGAAGCGGAGGCAAACGACGGCACTAGTTAGAGTAGTGGAAACTATTACTGTGGAGGGGAGGGGAGGAAGAGGCAGACCCAAACTGACATGGGATGAGCAGATTAGGCATGATTTACTAGAGTTGCATCTTTCTGAGGACATGGTCCAAGATAGGACTTCGTGGAGGCGTAGAATTAAGGTTAAGGACTTCTAAAGGATAGTGCAGTAAGGTCTTAGGTGTATATTAGGGACGTATGTTTTTCTTATTCTTTAAGTGACTTTTCCGGTGATTGCCTTCTTGTGTTTATGCCCAAATGATGTTGTATACTATTATACATGATTGACATTATATTGTGTCATTCTGATCACTTTCTTGGTATGTGAGACTGCTTGTTTCTATATTCTTTGACTTGGTGTGTTTGTATGATGTTCGTTTTGGAGCCGAGGGTCTCTCTGGAAGCAGTCTCTCTATCCCTAGGGATAGAGGCAAGGTCTGTCTACATCCCACCCTCCCCAAACCCTATAAGTAGCTTTGCTATTTGTGGGATTTTACTGGGTATGGTTGTTGTTGTGGTTGTTGTTGTTTCATTCAAAATCAACACCTGGTCAGATTTTCCAGTTAACATCCAGTTTTTTTCTCGTTTTCCTTCCTTTTAATGGCAGGCAAAAATAGTCTTTTAACGTTTTATTATAACAAATTAAAAAAAAATCTGACCATTTTACCCTTCATTACCAGTCATGTAGTTGTTAAATATGTTATAAAAGTTTTTGTTTTTGTTTTTATGTCTATAAGTAGTTTATAAACACGATTTACCTTTACCATTTTAAAAAAATTGTTGATTAGTTCTATTTAAATATAGTGGAAAACATGTAAATCACACCTGTTATAGCAGATGGTCGCGCAGCCATGAAGTTTGACATGATAGTTAGCTTGATCCGGTTCCCATTTTGTATGTATGTTCTTGATGGTAGTACCAAATTCTAGGGTTTTCGTGATTGTGGAGAGAGATAGAGGGGAGACAAATTGTGTATTGATGTTATGAGAGTCTAACCTTAATCTCTCTCTGGTAATTTTCTTATTAGCTAATAAGGGTAAGACAAAATTGCATAAAACAACCTTTATGTTTGCCTCAAACTGCACTTTATACCTTTCACTATGAAATTGGCAAAAACCAACCTTTATGTTCATGTTTTGCTACGAGTATAACCTTTAGCACTAACAACGTTTGTTTTCTTGGTTAACTGCCCTCACATGCAATGCATGTGAGGGTATTAATGTCATTTCAATTAATCTTTTAATATATATTAAACAAGCTACAAATCTTTAATCTTCCCAGCATAATACTTTCACTTCAGTCAACAATGAAGAAGACACCAATCTCTGCATCCAAATAATACATTCACTCTCTTCTTAAACCCTATAAGTCTTCCACAACCACCCATCTCCGTCACATCTTCGTCGCACCGGACTCACCACAACCACCATCACAAGAATTAACACAATCCATCATCACCCAGATCACCACCACCGACAATTGGACAGCAAACACCACTCTCAATATCTTCATAAATGTCAACTTCATAATTCACAACCTAAATCTCTAATACGTTAATAACTGAATACAATTAGGTTTAAAAAAAATAGAGCAAACAGATCTGATCAAATTAGGATACCAAACAATACTTGTGCGAAAAACAGAGGATACGAACTAATATCACCGGAATAATCAACAGTCGGAGTAAGACTCCGAAACTCCGGCGACGGAGTAAACTCACCAAAATCATCCAAACACGAATCTGATTCAGCCTCAACAAACAAAGCACCCTCACCATTACGATTAATCAGCGAGAGATCTGATAACCGAGTATCTCCTCAAATGATCTTTAAAACCTTAACACCAGCAGTGACGTCATCATCACCACCATAAAATACACTGTCCGTACAAACCTCCACAACTTCTCAACCAGTCCTCCTTTTTCGGCAGCCATAGCAGCGCCGTGAAACAAAATTTTCTGACGACGATCGTTGATTCAAGCCGATGGCGGAAGAGATATAATTAGAGAGAGACGATGTGCGTTGATTCAAGCTGATGGCGGAAAAGATCATTGATTTAAGCCGATCATTGATTCAAGTCGGTTGGATTCGATAGTGACGGTGGCTGAATTTGGTGGTGGTGGTGGTGGGGTTTGTTGAATATATATATATATATATATAGGGTGGGGTTCTAGAGTGAACACCATTGTATTTGTGAACTATGTGAACAAATCCTAGCCATTGATTTAGGAGATCTAGAGTTTTTTTATTAATGGTAAGATGGTAATTATATGTAGCATCTTTCCTTTAAAATAAATGGTAGGAGGGTATATTTGTTATTTGCAATCATCCATATTCTAAACCCACGAACTATAATATTTTCCTTTATTAAAAACAATTTTAATTCCCATATTACTCGCATATATCAGTCTCAAGGAGATAATTGTTACATTTTATAATATATCGATTCTCTCTAACTCTATCATTCACCCAGACGACGACAGATGTACACATGTGTACAGAATGTTGTGTAGAAGGCTATTAACTGAATTATTGACATTATTTATTGGGTTGTGTAATGCATAGATATACACATGTGTACAGAATGCTGTGAAAATGTGTACAGTGTGAAGTGCACAAGTGTACAAACCCGGTATATCATTGTACAAACCATTATACAATGGTGTACGGACTGGTTTACACAAGTGTACATACTGCAATACACATGAGTAATGTTTAGATTGTCCGGACATGTAACTTTATGGTTCATGTGTAGGCAATTGGTGTTCCAAACCGAATCTGGAATACTGCATTACACATAAGTAATGTTTAGACCGTTGTATAGAATGGTTTACATTATGGACTATTTGATTCGTTGTTATTTGAGGCATCCATAGATGTATGTGAATTTGAACTATACTACTTTCCAAGGAAAAAGAAAGAAGTAAGCTATGAGATCTGGTTGAGGAACGATGATCTGCGATCCGGGGAAGAAAAAATTGTTAGTTGTATGGATTCAGACTAGAATCCATGAAAAAAAAATATCTATTTGATTTGGCCATAAACTTGCGTGGATATGAGGTATAAGTCAATCAAGAAAAAAAAACACAAAGAATGAAGAAGAAGCTGCTTGTGTGACCTGGAAACAGGTGAATAAAATAAAATCTCGACTTAAAGTTGTTTAGCATCAATTGTGATTAGGATATTGTTATAATTTAAAAGATATTTTGAAATCACAAGATTATAGGTTGGTGTAACTGATGTGGATTACTATAAATAATGAATTAGTACTAATTAAAATGCATAATTACGATCTTATCCTTTTCAAATAAAAAGTAGATTAATGGTTAAGATTAGTTCACACAGTTCGCAAACAAAGATGTTGTTCACTCATGATCCTTATCATATATATATATATATATATATATATATATATATATATTAGTCTTTTAAAATCTGATTTTATTATTTGTTTAAATATATTAAATAAAAGTCTCATGAAAGACTATAATACCCTCACATGCAAAATATGTAAGGTAACTTAACTGAGTTTTTGGATGTGGTTAGTACTAAAGGTTATAAAGTGTCATAAAACATGAACATAAAGGTTGATTTTCGCCGATTTCATAGTGAAAGATATGAAGTGCAGTTTAGGTATAAGTGTATAACATAAAGGTTGATTTCTACAATTTAGTCTAAGGGTAATATGGTCCATCAATAATTACTAACTAATCATATTATATGTATAATATATTTTGATTTATATTATATAAATGATTATAATGGCTACATTATAAAATATAACATATAATAAATATATTTAATTTTACAAATATAGTTTCTTAAAAAGTTACATGTGTTTTTGTACACTACAAAAAGAAAACAAAAGGCTAAAAATGGGGTCATGCATTTTAAAGTGAGTTTGTCATGAAAAAGAAGGTGGGTATATGAAATTCATTCTAGCATCCATGGTTGATGAAACAATGGTTAACCGGACAGGATTAACACACTGGTCTCGTCAAGAAGGGTTAATCCCTTTCTCTCGAGGATCGCTGGCTAAGTCGTCCACTGGTTGATCTCCTGCACAAGGAAACAAACCGTGACTCGTAACAAGGAGGATGGGGTGGGGGGTACTCCTTGTTACCACTCTTCGGCGTGAGAATCAGTAGTCTGCTTGGGAAGCAAAGTATGATAGTAGTAGTGAGAGAGTTGTGAAGAGATACCTCAGACCTGGTTTAGGGTTGGTATTTATAGCCGAGGAGTGAAGGAGGAGGTGGATGGATAGACTGACGACATGCTGCACCTTTGCAGGTGTGCCAGGCATGTCGGCTATGGAGGTGAAGCCACGTCAGTCTGTCGCTTACGTAGACCTGACAGGCGGCTGCCATTGGTGCTACTTGCTCTGTGGTGTCAGTCCCACTTGCTGAGTGCACAGGATGCGGTGCGGGCCGCATCGCTGTTTGCGGTAACTGTAGATGTTCCCGCGTCTCACTCTTTGATCAAGAAATACGCGAGATGCAGTGCCAAGCCGCATCGTCGTCTGTGGTGACTGTTGCTGTTATCCAGCTCCCTTGTATTGATAGAAGTGTTCACTGGATGCGGTGCTAGGCCGCATCGCTGTGAATACTTCCGTTTTCATACACCAGATGCGGTGCCATGCCGCATCACTATACCGTTCTCATATTCCAGGTAAGTCCTCCTCCATCATAGGGCATATTGGATTCAACCACTGTGTTTGCGCGTTCCCGCACGGACACAGGTAGGTTGTTAGCTAGTGGGGGTTTTGATAAGGGTAATGGTCACTCGCGGTCGTGCTAACGCGAGATCTGGGACCATACCCCTTCAAGTCCCCCCAGTCTAGTGTTGCTGCCATATGCAAGTTGCATGTGGGAGGAGTACTGGACTATGGTGTCTAGAAGGTAGTTTGGAGTCTGGAGAAGATTCTAGGCCATGTAGATGGTCTTTGCTCTTCGTAAATCAAGCTGGAGATCTGGAAGAGTCATGTGACACCTCTTCCGTACCGGTGAAAAAGTTTCGCCTGATGCGAAATTCTCAGCCTCGGGTTTTGATATGGTAGCATAGGCTACCTGCTTCTGAGCTCATCAGGGTTGGGTGCCACCTGTTGGTGTGTCGAACCAACCTATGAGATCTTGCTGGGGGTGTCCACAAACTTCGAACCAACCTCTGAGATGGTGGTTGAAGATGTGCACAAACTTCGAACCAACCTTTGAGGTGGTGAATTAAGAAGAGAGTGGTATTCAGTAGTAATTGGACATGTGATCATGATCCCTTTTGTGGGGTTTTCATGTTCTTCTAATTAGCTCTCAAGTAACCGCACGTCCTTTGCGGTTACCTCGTTGCTTGGCATTGTTGGCCACGTTTGGCTAAACAATGTTGGATACTTGCGTCATTGTTGGCCGTGTTTGGTCGAATAATTTGAATCTGGATAATGGTCAAATAAACATGGTCATAGGCTGCGGCCGAAGCGATTGCTGTTAAGGCCGTGGAGGCAGAGGCCCGGTTGGCAAAGGCGCTTGAAGAGGCCAAAGAGGCGGGGGCCCGTGCTGCAAAGGCTCTTGAAGAGGCCAAGGAGAGGGAGGGTCGCGTTTCTAAGGCTCTTGAAGGAGCGAATGCTGATCGCACCCGTTTGAATCAGATTGTTGGGAGCCTTCAGGTATGAGTTGCCTTTTCAGTTGAACTTTCCTTTTACTTTCTGAGTATGTTTAGTGATTTGTACATACTGTGTTTCTTGCTTTCGAAAGGCTGAGGTGCAGACACGCGAGGCCCAGCTTGCGGAGATTACTACCCGCGTGACTGTAGCTGAAAAACGGGCTAACGAGGCTGTCGAGGCTAGAGATGGGCTTACTTCTTCGTTTAACCAGCTTGAGGCCGACCGTGAGTGGATGCGGTGTCACGGTATTGCACATGTAAGTATCTGGTGCCTTTGTATTTATTTGGGTTAGCACGTGATAATCTTATTGCTTTTTTGTTGCAGATTGTTAAAGCTATCCTGAATGCGCCTGAGACTGCAACTGGTATAGACTTGATTAAGCAGCGTGCCCGGGATGCTGGTTTTAAAGCTGGTTATAACCGCTGCATCGGCCATATAAACATCTTGTCTAAAGGCGGCTACACGAATGAACGATCCGGGTTTTGTGATGTGGACACCGAAGCGCTTCTCGAGGCGGCTTGTTCATCGTTTTATGACATGTCTATCTCTGCTGTTGAGAAGCTTGATGAATGCTTAGAGGTGGCAGACTATGTAGACCACTTGCGGATGTTATATGCTGATGCGGAAGAGTTGGAAGAGGAAAATACTGCTGGTGACGGCCAAGATAGCGCGGGTACCAGTGGTACAAAATAGGACTAGGTTGGCCTGCGTGCCCCTTTTTGTTTTCCTCTTTGTACATGTTAGAACTTCATGTAAATCCGTTGTGCACCACGTGGGTGCATGAATTTTTTGAATATAAAGTTTAACTGTTCTTGCTCAAGCTGTACAAGTGTTTTTAGTTCTTGAATGTTTGAACGTGTGTATGCAGAACTCTACCCGTTGTGAACGGGGTTGAGTATACTTTATACCTTTGTCGTATGAGTATTAGTCAATTCCATCGTTTGCCCTGTTAGGGTTTAGGAATTGTGTAAGTTTTGTAAAAACCCGTGTGTGTATCCGGCCGGATAGACACTTAATGTTTTGCCTTTGCTGGCCTATTACAATATTTGTGTGTGGTTAGCACTTTGTGTGGTATCACGAATGAAGATTTTGCCAATCTGTTTTTTGCGGATACCGCAAAGTGGAACACGCATTTGTAATAGTAGTAACAAACAATATTGCATTAAATCGCTCGTTTATTTATTTGTAAATGGCCTGCGGCCCGATAGGTTACATGGAAATGTAAAGAACATGGCTTACATGTAGCAGCGTCGAAGCTGTTGTGCATTCCATGTGCGTGCGATAGTTCGCCTTCTAACGTTTGTAGTTTATACGCGCCTTTGCCCAAGACCTCTTTGATCAGGTAGGGTCCTCCCACTTGAGGGCAAGTTTTCCTGGGCGCTCAGCGTTAGATGCTTCGTTATCGCGAAGGACGTAGTCTCCCGGGTTAAATGTACAAACCCGCACGCATGAATTGTAGTATTTTTCAAGCTTGGTTTTGTACCTGGCCTCGTTGATGGCAGCGTTTTCGCGCCTTTCTTCTAGGAGGTCCAAGTCAAGTCTGCGTGCTTCATTGTTGGCTATTTTGTTGATAGCCAACATTCGAGGTGAAGGAAGACCTACTTCCGCGGGGATTACCGCTTCTGAGCCATAGACCAGGCTGAAGGGTGTCTCCCCGTTGCTCGTTTTTGGGTTTGTTTGGTGAGCCCATAAGATACTTGGGAGTTCATCGACCCAGCCACGCCTGGCTGTTCCCAACCTTGCTTTGATGCCTTCAACTAGACTTTTATTGATACTCTCAACTTGGCCATTCCCTTGCGGGTGTGCCACGGAGGAGAATATGTGTTCAGTATGTAGTTCTTCTAGCCATTTTTGAAATTCGTCAGCAGCAAAGTTGGTGTCGTTATCGGTAACAATGCACATTGGTAGACCGAAACGGCAGATGATGTGTTCCCAAATGAATTTCCTCGTTATCATAGCAGTGGTTGAGGCGAGTGGTTTTGCCTCTACCCATTTTGTGAAGTAATCGACAGCTACTATGATAAATTTGACCGCACCTGGTGCGTCTGGGAAAGGTCCGACCACGTCAATTGCCCATTTCTGAAAGGGCCATGCGGTGGTGACCGGAATCAAGTTGTTCTTGGGGCGCAAGGTCTTGGGGGCATGTCGCTGACAATTAATACACTTGCGCAATTCTTTGACGGCATCCAGGTGCATGCCGGGCCAGTAATACCCAGCATTCATGATTTTAGCCACTACCATGCGTGGCCCTGCGTGTATGCCACACATTCCCTCGTGTATCTCTCTGATGAGGTATGTGGCATCTTGGGGGTCGACGCAGCGTAGGAGTGGGCCCATGTATGATTTACGGTATAGGATACCGTCTCCCATTTGATAATGGCACGCTTTGTATTGCAACTTACGTGCCTCTGACTTGCTTTCGGGAGTCATACCTGATTGCAAGTATGCAATGATTGGTGTAATCCAGGATGTTGTACCATACTGGATGACATTGACTTGGCGCAGGGGTGCCGATGGATTCTGCAGAATTTCAATGCGTATCTCCTTTGCCAAGTGCTGGAAGCTGGTGGACGCGAGTTTTGACAGTGCATCCGCGGATTTGTTTTCACTTCTGTTGATATGAAGGATTTTGAAGGAAGTGAATTTTGATTTTAGTTGCAAGACTTGCTCGAGGTAGAGGATCATGATATCCCCTTTTGCGGTATAGTCACCGTGCACCTGCCCTGCAACTAACAAGGAGTCGACATGTGCTTCCAGGTGTTGTACGCCGAGCTTGACTGCTAGACGTAGCCCTGCTAATAGAGCCTCATATTCTGCCTCGTTATTTGTGCTTTTGAAATCAAGGCGGATTGCATAGGTAAGCTCTTGGCCATCGGGGCTGACGAGTCGCAGACCTGCGCCCGCACCTTCTTCGTTGGACGCACCATCGGTAAAAAGTGTCCATATTTCTGAAGAAGGTGGTGGTGGTGCAGGGTTTTGTTCTTCCTCGCATTCTTGGATGCGATTTGGCGGTACCTCGGCAACGAAATCTGCCAAGACCTGGCCCTTGATTGCGGGGCGCGGCTTGTAGTTTAGCGTGAGTGCGCCCAGTTCGATTGCCCATTTTGCTAACCTCCCAGAGATGTCAGGTTTGGATAGGATCGGGTCGATCCTGTAGTTGGTTAACACCGTGATGACGTGATTTGCGAAGTAGCGTCGCAACCGTCTTGATGCGTGTACTAGTGCTAGTACCAACTTTTCCATTATTGAATATCTTGTTTCTGGGTCGTTGAGCATCTTGCTGATGTAGTAGATGGATGTTTGAACTCCCTCCCGCTCCACTATTAGTACCGCACCCACCGCATTGTCTGCGGCGGATAGGTATAATATAAGTGGTTCGCCTTTGCGTGGTGCGGTTAGAGTTGGGAGTTGTATCAAACACTTTTTCATTTCCCGGAAAGCATTTTCAGCCTCTGCGGTCCATTGGAATTGTTCTTTCTTTAGACAGTGCCGTAGGGTCTTGATGAAAGGATAAGACTTAGCTGCATGGTTGGCTAAGAATCTGTTTAGTGCGGCTAGCCTTCCGGTTAGTCGTTGCATCTCTTTCATTGTTGAAGGCGATGGCATGTGCTCGATCACCTGAACTTTTTCCGGGTTTACCTTGAATCCATCTTTGGTTACGATGAATCCAAGGAATTTGCCTTCTTCCATTCCAAACGAGCATTTCCCTGGATTGAGCTTCATATTGACGCTTCGCAGAGTTTGGAATGTTCTTTCGATATCAGTGAGCATGGTATCCTCTTCCATGCTCATGACGACTAGGTCGTCCATGTAGATTTCGACACTTTTGCTGATTTGCCCGCGGAAAGTGTCGTTCATAAGTTTTTGATAGGTTGCGCCCGCGTTGCGCAATCCAAACGGCATTTTTGTATAGCAGTAATTTCCGGTAGGGGTGCGGAATGCCGTTTTGTCTTCATCCTCGATTGCCATCTGTACCTGGTGGTAGTCTTTGTAACAATCGAGGAAGCACTTCCATCGAAATGGTGTGAGGTTATCGACCTTTTCGTCGATTTCCGGAAGTGCGTAACAATCCTTGGGACAGGCTTTGTTGAGGTCTTTATAATCGACGCACATGCGCCAGCCCCCGGATGGTTTTTCTACCATGACTGGGTTGGACAACCAAGTCTGGTACTTGACTTCCTGCAAGATGCCTGCGGAGAGCAGTTCTTCGACCTGCTCATGCATCGCCTGGTTTTTTGCGGATCCAAGGTGGCGTTGGCCTTGGATCACCGGTTTGATACCTGGCAAGGTATTCAAAAAATGTTCTTGATCGAACTGGTTGAAGCAGTGCTCATATATGATATCAGAAGTACTGCCCGGGTCGATGAACAACCGCTCGGTGCAGTAATGAGCTCGTTGGTTGTTGGGGGCCGGCCTTGCTATCTTAGTCGGACGCAGTTCGTCCGACGTCATAACTTCTCGGCGTGCATAGATTAACGCGACACCTATTTCGGTTGGGAAACCGATTGCAGAATGGGGTACGGACGTAAAGATGTTGAAGTCACCTTGGGATTCTCTCCCAAGGAGCACGTCATATTTGGAAGTATGAGGTAAAACCATGAAGTTTACCTCTTCTGTTCGTGTGTGCCTTCCGCTGGTGAGGCGCACAGGAAAAGTAATTTGGTCGAGGGGAAAGACAGTTTCCCCTGCGAACCCGGCCAACGGGTAATCTACTGCTTGCAACCGATTTTTGTCTTCTTGATCGAACTGGTTGAAGCACTGCTCATATATGATATCAGAAGTACTGCCCGGGTCGATGAACAACCGCTCGGTGCAGTAATGAGCTAGTTGGCCTGTAATAACGACGGCGCGCCTGTCGCGCGGACCGCCTCGGACTTTCGGAAAAACGACTTGCTCGTCTTTCCAGTCATTGTCTGGTCTTCTCGCCGCCTTGCGCGGCCTTCCTTTGCCTCCGTTGATCATATGGGTTGAGGCCACATGCATGGTCCTCTTCCCTGAGGAGGTGCCCTCGCCATGGGAGGTGATGCGTTTGGTGGCTTTCTGCCCACCAGGCAACAGGTGTTGCAGCTTCCCCTCCTTTTTCTCCGATTTCTATGTTTTGCATCTCCAACTGATCCGTAACGCATCCCGATGCATCGTTTTTCGACCCAGTGACCCGTAAAGCTCCCGAAAAGCTCCTTAAACTTCGTTAAACCTGCATACACACAAGTCTAATTAAAAGTAGGCTATTCAAGATTAAAACTCATATAAAAACATAAAGTTACGCAATAACGAACACCGGTTTTCAACCACGTATCAGATGGGAATAAGTCTGATTGTGAGAACGAAAGACCTCCTGACCTTGGTTAAGTTGGACAAACTCTTCCATCTTTCTGATGGTCCGAAGGTGTCCCTCAAATACGTGGGTGGTTTGTATATGTTGTTGATCTTTGAGAATTCGGAATAAATGATTAATTTCAAAGATTTTAATCCTTGTGCCAAAGACTGGTTTACGTGGATTGAAACCTGGAAGGGACAATCTCTCCCGTTTGAACGTGTTGCTTGGCCTAAGATTATGAGTGTTCCTCTACACTTGATAAGTAATGAAATCTTTGACTCGGTGGGAAGATTGTTCGGCAAGGTGGTTCATGCCTCTTCGGTTTTCGAGGATGTTAGTGATCTAACTTATGATCTAGTTGGCGTTCTTGTTGGTGATAGGGATAGGATAAACCAATCGGTTACGTTAAAGTGGAACGACAGAAGATTTAAAATTTGGGCCTCAGAGGAATTGGGGGATTGGATTCCAGATAGCATTATCGATGACGGTACTTGGGAAGAAAGGTCTGAGGAGGAGTCCGTAGCAGTAGTGGAGGCTGTTAGAGTTGTTATGGAGACACCGACGGTTTCTAGGAGTACACCGGAAGTCTCGTCCAGAACAAAGGAAGGCCAAAAGGGTGGTAGTCAGGCAGTTTTCCTCGATACTGGGTTTGTGGAAGCTGAAAGGGTGGTGTCAGTTCATGATCATGACATGGGGGGGGGGGTTGGCGGGACCGGTGCGGTGCAGTTCCCTAACATGGCGGAGTTTATTCCCGAGGTGTTGGAAGAAGGTGAAATTCCCGAGGTAGTTATTGGCGGTAAAATCGACTTATCGGATAAAGACTATGGGCCTAGCAAACCTTTTAGGGTCCAGAGGAAGCCCGGAAAAAATAAGGCCCCAAAAAATAATCTTTTTGTAAGTAACTTGGGCAGCCTAGTTCAAAAAAGAGGAGAAGGGGCGATGTTCTGCTGGGTCACGTTATCCCGGAGGCCTATAGCGGTACGACTGGAGAGAATGGGTTTCCAATTGACCTTAACGTGAGGGCACGTGAAGAGGATTCCTGCCAACAGGGGGATAACAATCATAGGAAGAAGGCGGTGTTATGGACGCCGACACGAGCACTGAACCGGAGATACGGAAGAAGTCTTTCTCTAATGAGAAGGAGGTATGCAAAGAAGATGAGAAAACAATTGAATTAGGGGCTGAATTGGGTGTGGATCTGAGTGATTACAGGGAATTGGTTGAGGAGATGATTAGGAATGAAGGCGTTCAATCAGGTAGGGGTTTTCCATGATTTCCATTTAATGTTGGTGGGGATTGATGTAGCGGGAGATCGTTCGCGGGCTCGTTGTGGTGTCATGCTGGTGTATTTGGTAGCAGGTTTTTCGTAGTCCTTCTCTTTCGGTAGAGGGGTTAGTGTATGGTTTTTTGGGGTAGTGAGGTCTCTAGGTTTTTCTTGCTGTTTTTGTTGTTCCATTCTTTATTCTCTTGTTTGGGGTGTTTGGTGTAGTTTCCCTTGGTCCTGTTGTAGTCTGGAGTGGTGCAGTCCTATGCTTTTTTTTTTTGTCAGGCTGGCCGGTTTCTTAATGAAGTTTATCTTAAAAAAAAAACATAATGTATACCGTAAAACGTCTAAACACGTTTATTCATAAATGTCCATTCCGGTTAATCAAAGTGGAGTGGCTTAATTAAGGTAAACATTAACCTCAATGATATAGGAAATAAAGACGCTCCACAATAAATTTCAAATGATGTTGATACATGTATTATTATAGCTAGGAGACATGTATAAATAATGATACATGACATCTATAAGACATCCAATAAAACGTAATTTTATTAAAACACATAATTTTATGAAAAGACGTACATTTTAATGAAGCCTTTGGCTCTTTGCAACTCTTGTGAGTGATTTAAGTTTTTTTTTTTTTAAGAAATTTAACAAAAAAGAAATTATTTAACAAACAGAAATTATATTATATTGCCCCACTTGCGGTGTGCACATATAATGTATATATGTGTGGACGCTCGAGAGTAAAAGTGAAATGGTACTAACTTTAACGTTATTTTACTAATTTCGTGAAAATAACGTTAAAAAACGGCGGATGGTTAATCATGCATCATGTGGTGACGTTGATAGCTGAAAGACACGGGGTTATATGCACCAATCAGTCTATGTCCCGATTGTTTGAATGTTATGTGTCTTATGTCCAAGGCTTGATACAAAACTACAATCGAGCCGGGGGTCTCACTGGAAGCAGTCTCTCTATTCCTACGAGGTAGAGGTAAGACTGTCTACATCTACCTTCCTCAGACCTTATATTAGCTTTGCTATTGGTGGCATTTAATGAGTATGATGATGATGATTATCTATCCTAATTTAGAGGTAGGGGAGAGTTCATTTGAGAAAAAATTTTAATTGAAAGCAAAAAGAACAAAGGGTAATTTTGTAAAACATTAAATAGTTTTCACTTATCTCATTTATTATTATTTTTTATTAATTAATTAGTCATAAAGACTATTATCCTCCACACTAACTTTTTTAGCCTACACACATCAAAAGTTATCTTACTTATTTCGAAATTCATCCTACACATTGAAATTTATTCTACACAACTCGTAATTTATCCGACACAACTCGCAATTTATCCTACACTTTAAATTATTTTATTTTATTTTTTTGAAAAAAAATTATATTTTGAAGATAAGTTATAAATTAATGTAGTTAGCTATTAAAGAAGAACATTACAAATTAATGACCTATGTAGATTTACAATTATACCCGTATAGTAACATTACATACTTATATTAAATCAAGTAGAACAAAGCATTCTTATTGGTTGAAAATTCTTTTTTTTTATAAAAAATTTCTTCTCATTTAAACTCTCCACTTTAGAGGTATCAATAAAAACTAGAGTTAATTGCCAAAATCGTCCCTGAGGTTTGGGCACGTTTGCCATTTTTGTCCAAAATGTCAATTTTGTACCAAATTGCCCCCAACGTTTGTAACTTTTTGTCATTTTCATCCAAACCACTAACTTAGTTTATTTTTTCTGTTAAGTTGAGGATATTTGAATGAAACTGACAAATATAAAACCACAGGGACGATTTTGGCAATTTACTCAAACCCTTTTTAATTTCTTTTATTTAAATATTTTTGTTACATATATAATAAAAAAGAATATACATGGAGTTTTTAGAAAACAAAATTAATAGTTTTGTCACATATTTTTTTAAAATTTTCATCTAAATCATTAACTCAGTTTATTTTTTCTGTTAAGGTGAAGGATGTTTTAAATTTTATAAATTAAGACAGAAATTAATTTACAGCTTCTTCATATAAATCAGTTTTATAAAGAGAAAATGTCATTGGTGTGCAACACATAACAATCGATTACAACTTTTAGTATTTATCAGTTGTAGAGATAGAAAAAATTGTAAAACGTTACATATTTTTTAAATGTGTTGAGCACCTAGGAAATATGCTGGTAGAAATAAAATATTTATTTAATTAAGAATATGAGGGTAACTAACTAATACTTATTCGGAGTGGCTTGAGTGAAGAAACTTTTGGTTCATAGCATTATAATTACAATTTGGTGGGTAATTTTAAGGTTTGGTAACAATACGTTGTTTGATTGAGGGGGGGGGGGCGAATTTAAAAGAGTAGAAGATGAATTACAAACTTGGTACATATGATAAAAAAATTTTATTTGACATTTTTCAATAAGTTCACCATCATTTTAGTTTTATAAAATTTAAAGGTTTAAGTAGATTTTATTTTTATAAAACTGATCTATATAAAAATTATAAATTAATTTCCGTCTTAGTTTATAAACATCCTTTGCCTTAATAGAAAAATTAACTTAATTAGTGGTTGGATGAAAATTTATAAAAATTATGTGACAAAACTATTATTTTGTTTATATAAAAATTGCATGTATATTCTTTTTTATTATATATGTAACGAAATTAGTTAAATAAAAGAAATTTAAAAGAGTTTGAGTAAATTGCCAAAATCGTCCCTGTGGTTTTATATTTGCCAGTTTCATCCAAATATACTCAACTTAACAGAAATAATAAAGAGTTAATTGCCAAAATCATTCCTGAGGTTTGGGCAGGTTTGCCATTTTCATCTAAAATGACACTTTTGTACCAAATTGCCCCCAACGTTTGTAACTTTTTGTCATTTTCATCCAAACCACTAACTAAGTTTATTTTTTCTGTTAAATTGAGTATATTTGGATGAAACTGGCAAATATAAAACACAAGGACGATTTTGGCAATTTACTCAAACTCTTTTAAATTTCTTTTATTTAATTAATTTCGTTACATATATAATAAAAAAGAATATACATGCAATTTTTATATAAACAAAATAATAGTTTTGTCACATAATTTTTATAAATTTTCATCCAACCACTAATTAAGTTAATTTTTCTATTAAGACAAAGGATGTTTATAAACTAAGACAGAAATTAATTTCTAATTTTTATATAGATCAGTTTTATAAAAATAAAATCTACTTAAACCTTTAAATTTTATAAAACTAAAATGCTGGTGACCTTATTGAAAAATGTCAAATAAAAAAATTGAGTTAATTGCCAAAATCGTCCCTGAGGTTTGGGCACGTTTGCCATTTTTGTCCAAAATGACACTTTTGTACCAAATTGCCCCCAACGTTTGTAACTTTTTGCCATTTTCATCCAAACCACTAACTTAGTTTATTTTTTCTGTTAAGTTGAGGATATTTGGATGAAACTGACAAATATAAAACCACTGGGACGATTTTGGCAATTTACTCAAACCCTTTTTAATTTCTTTTATTTAATTATTTTTGTTACATATGTAATAAAAAAGAATATACATGGAGTTTTTAGAAAACAAAATTAATAATTTTGTCACATATTTTTTAAAAAATTTTCATCTAAATCATTAACTCAGTTTATTTTTCTGTTAAGGTAAAGGATGTTTTAAATTTTATAAATTAAGATAGAAATTAATTTACAGCTTCTTTATATAAATCAGTTTTATAAAGAGAAAATGTCATTGGTGTGCAACACATAACAATCGATTACAACTTTTATTATTTATTAGTTGTAGAGATAGAAAAAATTGTAAGACGTTACATATTTTTTAAATGTGTTGAGCACCTAGGAAATATGTTGGTAGAAATAAAATATTTATTTAATTAAGAATATGAGGGTAACTAACTAATACTTATTCGGAGTGGCTTGAGTGAAGAAACTTTTGGTTCATAGCATTATAATTACAATTTGGTGGGTAATTTTAAGGTTTGGTAACAATACGTTGTTTTATTGAGGGGGGGGGGGAATTTAAAAGAGTAGAAGATGAATTACAAACTTGGTACATGTGATAAAATTTTTTTATTTAACATTTTTCAATAAGGTCACCAACATTTTAGTTTTATAAAATTTAAAGGTTTAAGTAGATTTTATTTTTATAAAACTGATCTATATAAAAATTAGAAATTAATTTCTGTCTTAGTTTATAAACATCCTTTGCCTTAATAGAAAAATTAACTTAATTAGTGGTTGGATGAAAATTTATAAAAATTATGTGACAAAACTATTATTTTGTTTATATAAAAATTGCATGTATATTCTTTTTTATTATATATGTAACGAAATTAATTAAATAAAAGAAATTTAAAAGAGTTTGAGTAAATTGCCAAAATCGTCCCTGTGGTTTTATATTTGCCAGTTTCATCCAAATATACTCAACTTAATAGAAAAAATAAACTTAGTTAGTGGTTTGGATGAAAATGATAAAAAGTTACAAACGTTGGGGGCAATTTGGTACAAAAGTGTCATTTTAGATGAAAATGGCAAAGCTGCCCAAACCTCAGGAATGATTTTGGCAATTAACTCTAAAAACTATTATTATTATTTCTCAAAATATTTAAATCTATTCAAAACATTACATGAATCACGAGATACATATCATGAATCATGAGATACATATAAAAATCTAAAATGGTACACGATTACATTAAATATAACATCTTTTAAGGTGATAGCTAGATCAAGTTAGAAACTCGTATTACTCGAGTTTGGTGAAAAAATTAAGGAATATTGGATTTAAATAATTCCAACTATTCGTCGTTGGTCGCCAACAGTCTCAACTTTAAAAGTAACCATTGGCAGTCTCAACTATTGACATATTGGTCACCAATGGACCCTGACTAACATAACCCTAACGAAGTTAGTCTTTGGTTGCCGGAAAAGCGTTTTTGGCCAGAAAAATGTTTCTAAAGGTCCGATCTAAGGTTACAAAGTGGTTTGGCACGAAAATGTTGAGTTTTCCGGCCAAAAAGTTGAGTTTGCCGACAAAAAAAAGTTTTCCGGCGAAAAAATGAGTTTTCCGGCGACTTCAATAATTTGGGCTTTTACTAGAAAAAGGTTCCTAAAGGTCCGTAATAAGGTTACAAAGAGGTTTGGGACGAAAATGTTGAGTTTTCTGGCAAAAATGAGTTTTCTGGCCAAAACCGTTTTTCCGGCGACCGGAGGCTAACGACGTTAGGGTTCTGTTAGTCAGGGTCCATTGATGGCCAATATGTTAATAGTTGGGACTGCCAATGGTTATTTTTGAAGTTGGGACTGTTGGCAGCTAACGACGAATAATTGGAATTATTAAAATTTAAAATCCAATATTCCAAAAATTAAATAGTTAACAACAGAGACTTATAAATTATAAAACGATATTTAAAATATAAAATATAAAATAATATATATATATATTTACAAAAGTAAGAGATAGAACACTAAAATGTAAAATAAGATAAACAAAAAAAGAATCTTGAGTTCACATGATTATAACTTTTTGAACGATTAACAAAAGCCCGATCATTCGAATAAAATAAACCAATGAAATAAAAGTCATACACGCCTACAAATACACGCTCGTGAGCCCGTCCGTCACTATTCTAAATGAAACCTACTACCGAAAGGCCCACCCCCGTTAAAAAAACATGTTTCTTTAACAGCAAGAAACAACGTGCCAACCACCATGACACCGGGCGCTGTGGCCAAGGTCGACTACTCGGCCGCCGCCAGCCCCTTGGCTCTCCCAGATGCGCGGAAACCCAACCTCCACCCGCCCGAATACACAACAGTGGAGTTCGTCGCCACACGTATTCGCACTTCACCTGGATGCCGCAGAAAATAACGAGAAGAGTGGGAGTCAAACCTGTGTCACAAGAACACCAATTTTTTCCCCAACCACTCCACTGCTACCGAAAAAAAAAAAAAAAAAAAAGAACGTGTTTGATAGCCAAAAAGAGGAGGGGCTCCAATGCAAATAAATTGGATGTTTTGGGGATTTGAAATGGATTCCAAACTTTTGGCTCCGCTGAAAGCCGCTCTTTGAGCCGTTACTCTGTTTCACGCTTCTATCTCCGCCATACCTTATCATCGTCCACAGCGGCAGCAGCTTCATCATTGTTTCTTGGTATGATTCACCCAACTTCATTACTCTCATTTTCCCAATTTTTATCGACAAATTGCATATGGGTATCTTAGATTTTCGTAGTTTTTGAACGTAGCTTGCTATTTACCGGCCAGATCCGATTTAAATCACACCCAGTTATTTCTTTTGCTAAAATTGTAGATGGGTATGTGAATTGTGAAGTTCTTGTTGTATACTTTGTTTTTTTAGGGTATAGTTGTGCATTGTACATATTTGCAATCTTGGAGATAAAAATGGTAAATAAACAAACAAACAAACAAACATACCTAGTAAAGTTCCACTCGTAGAGGTCACCGGAGATAGAGAGGCTGCTGCTCCTGATGAGACCCCGGGCTCAAAACCCCCTATTTGGAGTATAAAAAACAAGTAACATAAAGGTGGTGTTTGGGATTCCTTCTCAAAAACAACTTATTAACTTATATGGGACTAAAAGGACTTTTGAGGAGGAGAAGGAGATCCAAACATTATGCAGAAGTCAGGAGAAGGATAAAAGCTTAGCCAAACACTATGGAAATAAGTCCTTTTTCAAGCTTTTTTTGTCTTCAAGAAGGAGAAAAGGAGAAGTCACAATTTGTGACTTATTGATTGTGAAAAGTCCTTCTGAGAAGGAGAAGGAGAAAAGCTAGGCCAAACACCCCCAAAGTGAGTATTAGTAGGAATGGGGACAAGAAAGAGTAGGGCATATAAGATTCATAAATCACCCTATGGTTAACTTCTAGTAACACGGCTTAGGGGCTGTTTGTTTACCTCTTAATGAGGCTCTTAATGGTTCAGACCTCTTACTGGTTCAACACTTAATGGTTCAGTCTGTTTGTTTCCTGAGCAGATGTCTGAATGGTTCAGACATTTGCCTCTGAATGGTTAAGCATTATATAAAGTCTGAATGGTTAAGATCTCTAATCTGAATTGGTCAGACATTTGCCTTTGAACGGTTAAGCATTATCCAGGCTCTTAATGGTTCAGACCTCTTACTGGTTCAACACTTAATGGTTCAGACCTCTTACTGGTTTAGCACTTAACCATTCAGATGTTGCCAAACAACCCCTTAGTAGCATTATATCTATATTATTTTTGAAGAATCTTGTGTCAAACAATGTTGAAGTTTAAGGTAAACCCTCATTTGGAAGGAGTTTGATGGTAGTGTGATGCCGGTTTTGTAAGTGAAAGTGAGTTTAACGTTAAAGAAAGTAGGAAATACTTTGAACGAGTTTTAGTTGTGGAAAGAGTTAATCGGTGACAACTGTGGAAACATCATTACCTATGACTCTATGAGTGTATATTGCCATAGCCCATATGACTAATATCACTTGTGATTATTATAACCAGATTACATAAACTGTGTAACTCGCGTTTGGATTACGTGGTTACGATCTCTTGTTGCCTTTTATATCTGATTGATGACTTTTATAGGATATAGATCTTTCATTATCAATGTTTCCGCACACAAATTATTCGCTTATACAATGCAGCGTCACCTGTGTTGACTGTTGCGTTAGTTTTTTATGTTGCTTATTTCATTCTTTCTATGTTCTGTCTTCCTTTGTTTATTTTCTCCATTTTTGGTTAGTTATGAATTAATGTACAAAATGTAATCATTTTCATTACCATTCGAGATTATCGTTTTTTATGATGTCTGGTATTGATTAAGTGGCAAACTAGTGGTTAGTCAGTTACTTGAGATGTAATAAGTATCATTAGGGATTACATTTTTATCAATATTGGTAGGGCCTATATCTCAAGTCAGTCGACACGTATTTTATATAAACAAATGCGTACTTAAAAGGACATGAAAGTATGAACCAATAAAAACATACGTAAATTATGCCCTAAAGTTTCGAAGACATGCATGACATCCTTTCATGCACTTTTATATACTACCAATTCCTTTATTAAAATTTCAACATTATATATAAAACATTAATGGGTCACGTGTAAGACTTTAACAAAATTCCCAGTCTTTTTTTTTTTTTTTCAAATATAGATAAAGAAGAGGAATTTGCTGTTTGTTCTACTCCAGTTTTGTGTATGTTCTGAATTCTTTTAGAAACAAGACTTGTTCACATTTCTGTGTGCCACCTTTTGCATACGTGTGGCTGGGCAGCTGACTGTTGTCAGTGCCACTTGCTGGTTTGGACACTTAAGTCAAAGTGTCAGCTCCACTTGCTGCCGACGATAGGATGCGGTGCTGGGCCGCATCGCTACGTGCGGCAACCGCGGTTGTCCGCATCCCTTGTCGTGACGAAAACAGCCGTTTTCATACACAAGGTAAGTCTTCTCATCACTAGACCGATTGGACTAGTCAACTGCGTTCGTGCGTGCCCGCACGGACGCATATAAGTTCTTGTTGATGGGAAGACTTACCTTGTGTACATTGTCTGCTTATTTACAAGTGATATGTTTTTAGTCTTGTTTTAAATGCGGTCCCTCTTGTTATCTAATTCGGAATTACTATAATATATTCCACACTTGAGGATCAGCGTTACGCAGTTATAAATAGAGTTAAATTAGGATGTCCCTTCCACTAAATGCATTAAAATTAACCCTAGACATTTACCAAAAATGTTTTGTTTTGTCTGCTAGTGCTAATTTAGTGTAACATTGTTGAAGTATTAATTTCTTTACTTTAGAGTTAATTACTGTTTTCGTCCCTGTTGTTTGTCAAAAATTACTGTTTCAGTCCATTAGTTTAAAAATTACGATTTCAGTCCCTGTAGTTTCACTTTCGTAACCATTTCAGTCCCTGTGGTTTCACTTTCGTAACCATTTCAATCCATTTATTCTGTAAGTACAGGGACTGAAATAGTTACGAAAGTGAAACCACAGGGACTGAAATCGTAATTTTTAAACTAAAGGGCTGAAATAGTGATTTTTGACAAACCACAGGGACAAAAACAGTAATTAACTCATTTCTTTAAGTTTACAGCAGGATCATCAATCATGATAACCATAACTTATGCATACGAGTTGTAACACTGCATAAAATGTTCAAAATTACAGACAGTGGCACTACTAATTCGATGTGTATTGGTTCAGGAATCTTCTAGAACATCAACCAACTTATGGATAATGATCGCTTGAAAGTTATGGAAAAGGAAGGAGTTGAGGTATCGTCTCTTTCATTGCTCACAGTTTTTTTATCGTTACGACGGCTGTTACACCTAGTGTTACTTCAAGCAGGATTTGAAAGATTATCTCTATAAATAGCAAGCCAAATACATTAATAGACATAATGGGTAAATTAAAAAAAAATTAAAAAGGTACTAGGTTAAATGGGTCGAGTGGGTCAAAAGTAGGGGTGCAAACGAGCCGAGCCCGAGCTCGGCCAGGCTCGAGCTCGAGCTCGATTAACTTATGAGAGCTCGGGCTCGAGCTCGGCTCGATTCGAGCTTTGTTTTCAAAGCTCGAGCTCGGCTCGTTTGTATTTTATCAAGCTCGAGCTTGCCTCGGGCTCGGCTCGTTTATTATCTATTAATTAGTATATTAAATAAAAATAATATAAATAATAGACTTTTTAGGCTTGCGAGCTCGATAAGTAAAGCTCGGGCTCGGGCTCGTTTACTAAATAAGCTTATTTTTAGGTTCGAGGTCGGCTTGTAAACAAGTTTAAATAAGCTCGGCTCGACTCGGCTCGTTACACTAAGGCTCGATAAGGCTCGACGAGCCTAACGAGCTTCACATGTGAGGCTCGAACACGGGCTCGATAAACAAACGAGCTTTGTTTTGAGGCTCAAGCTCGGCTCCGGCTCGATAAGGCTCAGCTCGTTTCGAGATTTTTTTGGAGCCGATCTCGAGTAGCTCGCGAGCCGCTCGGCTCGTTTGCACCCCTAGTCAAAAGTCGCTTAAAGGGTACCTATGATACATAAAACCTCCTAAATAATCTTATTAGAAAATTATTGTATCATTGAAACTGTACAATCTTAATTAGCGTATTCGACATATTTATTATACATAAAAAATTAAGACGGTGTTTTTACTAACTCCAGTAATGTAATGCAGGATCCAGGTGCTGGAGCATCTAATTCTTCTATCCGAAAGTCATCGCGTTTGCAAAGCAATAAAAATTTATCATCAGGCTCAAAATACGTATTCAAATCTTACCGCAATAATTCCAAAAATACAAAGAACTCTTCAAAACCAAGCCTATGTAACGAAAATTTGGTTCCCGAAGGCAAGATACAGGAAGAAAAGAAGCATCAATTCTCACAAAGAGATGAAAATAACGGTGCATTTTCAGCAAATACCGTATCCATGAAATCTTCTGCAGCAGTTCCATCTTTCCAATATCACGTTGCATCAAAAAATGGGATCGATCTTGTCGTTGATTTAAATATGAAGCGATCCGATTGGCTGAAAAGTATGCAAAAAAAAGTTAGTGTATCCCAAGATCTTTCTAAGCCTGTGTTTGGAAGCTTCCGGAAAGAGGTCGAGTGTTTGAGCGATAGGAATAAGTTGAGTGACGTTAAAGTTAGTTCACCTGACAAAAATTCTGCTTCGGATGCCAGCATAAGTTCTTGTGTAGAAAATAAAATTTCGGCTGGATCAACGAGTAGAGAAATCGAGAAAACGCTTCCTTCGGTTGTAGAAACGGAAGTGGTTACTGTAAGTGGTTCTAAACGGTGTTGGTCAAAGGTTGACCAGAAGTCAGAAGTTTTAGTTGGAAGTTCTGACAATTCTGAGGAAGTCCAGTTGTCGGATTTTTCAAGTCCGCAAAAAGGCTCGTTATGTTCGAGAACTGGAAAAATATGTTCTGAAAATTTGTTAAATAGCACTATCGAGGTTAATCAAGAAGCTGGTGGTATACACGAACAGTCAACCGCTAAAGATGAGGTATGTTGACTTTCATAAAACTAACTGTACTTGCCTTGTGTTTTAGGAATTCTTGTTAGGAATGTTTTTTCTGGAGTTAATTACGTTTTTTGTCCCTGTGGTTTGTTGAAAATAACCATTATAGTCCATTAGATTAAAAATTGCGAAAACAGTACCAGTACTTTCAACTTTGTAACAATTACAGTCTACCTCACTTAATACCACGTTAGTCATACCACGTTTGGCTCACAACTAGGGGTGTAAACGAGCCTAGCTGAGCCTGACTAGGCTTGAGCTCGTTTCACCTGCGAGAACTCAAGCTCAGCTCGTGAGTAGTTTTTCAAGCTCGAGCTCGAAAAGTGAAGCTCGGGCCCGGGCTCGTTTGCTAAACAAACCTATTTTTAGGCTCAGCTCGTTTCGAGCTAATTTCGAGTAGCTTGACTCGTTTACACCCATACACACAACCAAACACCTCTTTTAACATTACCACTGTTACATGTGCAGGAAAGAATCAAGTCTGCAGAAGGAATGGAAGTGTCAGGGTAATATTCTTATCAGAATAATCTTTGTTATATATATATATATATATAACATAGGGGTGGGCAATGTTGTAGAAGGCGCTAGGCACTAGTCGGGCGGTGAGGTACCGCCTAGGGATTAATCGGGATTAATCGGATTGGAAATTTTAAGTATAATTTTACAAATTTTTATATATATATAGATAACTTTATACTTTTTATTAATAAATTTACAAGTTTAGGAGATAACTTTATACTTTTTATTAATAAATTTAAAAGTTTAGGAACCATATGTAAACTAATGAAAGATAGAAGGGGTTAAATGTTAAAATACCTAAACTTAAATGTTAAAATAGGTTTATAACTAAAATTTGGGCTTTAAACCATGGGCTAGGTTTCAAAAATTGGGTTTTTTGGGTCAAAAAACATGGGCCCGATTAGTCCGATTTTTACCGATTTTGACCGATTTTGTCCGACTTTTACCGACTTTGACCGATTTTGACCATAACCAATTTTTTTGACCGCCTAGCTTAAATTTAGGCAGTAACCCACCGACTAGCGCCTAGGCGCCGATTAATCGGCCGCCTAGGCCGATTTCTGCAACATTGGGGGTGGGTTATCGTAGTGCAACGGTACGCAAGTAAATTACGCATGTTCATTTTTAAATTGCGCACATTACAAAATTCAAATCCGTAATTACGCATGAAAATGAAATTACGCATGAGTTAACTCAAATAACGCATAGGTTGGTTTAACCCTAATTACACACGTTATATACATAATTGCGCACGTTATTTTGTGGTCGCGTACCGTTGCACGTTAAGAGCCTTTTGTATTTTAAACTTTCACTATATATATGTCTGTGTGTGTGTGTGGATTTGTAATATGTTTTATATGTAAACCACAGAAGAGAAGAGAATGCATTTGCTACACCCGCATCTGATGACGGGCCTAAGAGAAAGAAACGTAACTACAAAAGTGATGACATTCATGGTCAATCTCATGAAAGAATTTTAAGAAGCACACCGGTTTTTGGTGGGAAAATTCAAGAGCGTGATGGAGTTAGCGTTTGGCGTTCCTCACGTTTGCACCCTAAGGTTCTCTCTAGTTTCTTGATATCACTGGCTTCTTCATCATGTTTGTAGCTAATATTTTTTTATTTATTTTTTTTTTATTTATTTTTTTTTTCAGTAAAGAAGCAGTACTACAGGATACATTTACAATGGTTTTTACAGATATAGACTTATGCTCCGGAACTAGGCTTGCATATTACTGCAGGTATAAACAATGATTTTTCATCCAATGTGCTGAATGAAATATTTAATTATTTATATTAGATGATCGAACTTATTTTCTACGAATGCTCTGCCTAGCAATATATACCTTCCTCAAATGTGTTTCGGCATTTTATGTTTAGTATATATAAATCGTAGATGGTAACGACTAAAAATCAACTTTAGGTTGTCTAATTTCAGTTTAAATGATTCTTGTTCTGCAGTCATATCTTTTTAAATCTCATAACTATTACATTCGCTATGTGTGTGCTATATTAAGATTTAAACATGGGTGGAGCCAAGGTTTAAAAGAACGGAAACGAGTTTTGAGGCCTTTTCCCTTCGCCTCAGGAGGCGTAAGCCCTGAGGCGAAACGAGGCGTAAGGCCGAGGCAGTATTAATAAATAAATATAAAAATTATATATATTATAAAAATAATAATACTAACTAATGTCATCATCAGATTCATCAAAATCATAAAAAACACATGAAATGCTTGAAATTGACACAAAAAATCAAAAACAGCTATCAAAATCCCTGAGGCGCAGCTTTCTTAGCGCCTTAGCCCCTCTGAGGCGCATATACATTAAAAACACCATGAGGCGCGCCTCAGACTCGTTTTTTGGCCGTTTCGCCTCGAGGCCGCGCCTTGAGGCGCACGCCTCAAACGTTTTTTAAAACCATGGGTGAGCTAGAGGGGGTCTGTTGGGCCAAATATTCTATTTATAGAGGTATCTATATTGTTGTCTCGCTTTCTTGTAGATTGACCCCTAGGTAGTCACAATCGCAAGGTACAAAGGGCCCACGTTTCGCCTAGATGCAAAACAAAGCTCACAGTCAAGACAAAAGAACGTAATAATAGTTAAATAAACTATATACTTGATCGACAAAATTTAAAATAGTACCATTCCGAAACGAATATACAAAACCTAATAGAATTAACAATTAGAATCGTCAAATTACTACCAAAAGTTGAAAACTAATAAAAATTCACAAAATGTAAGCAAGATTATTTGTTCATCATCAACCAAAATGGTTTAAAACCTAATATTTGTTTCAGGATATATATGAATTCATATTTTTTTTTTTGGGAAATTGGCCTGTAATAATCTTACCTAGACCTTATTGGCAATTAATAATCCCACCTCAGAATATTCCCCCCATCAGTCCCACCTTTCATCTATTTTTCCTACAATGGTCCCCGGTTAAAAAAACTTAACGGAGTTAAGTTTTTTTCCAAATTACAAACAGATTTTTAGGGCTTTTGATCAGAACGACGATACGAGTCCATTGATGTAAAACAGATTTAAAACCTAATTTTGTACTTAAAAAAAAGTTGTACTTGAATTTCAGAGCTGCCAAGAACTTTTTGTCAGCTTTTTAAATCTTGATATTTTGTTTACTTTTTATTTTTTTGTTTATGTGCAGGCTGTTGGATTACTGGAGTGAATTATTCAATACAAGCTGCTTAACTTTTTTGATTATTTTCTTTTTAACAGCCATAATTACATTTTTCAACACTTTTTCTTGTAATCTGTTTTGATGTACTATTGGTACCTTTTCAACATTAATGTTTGGTTGGTTGGTAGGACTAGGAGGATAAACTGAACACATATGATCACTATGAGAATTACATACACTCGTATCCGGATGTGATTCGGATATAGATATTATTCGACATTGATTCAAATTCCTTGAACTTTATATTTTGGAAAGTAATCATACATGTTTTATGTTATGTAATTATAGAAACAACTATTGTTGGTTAAATGCACCATTAAACTTGTACTATGATTGTCATATGGTAATGTGACATGATCGCGAGTTATGTTTTAGGGTGAATTGTATGAAAATACAACGCATTTAACACAGCTGTCGGTCGTTATATTTAATAAATTTTCATGCTTGCATCATTTAATGTCTAAAAACAAAAAAAAAAATGTTGATTTAGTTATGATTTGCCACACTCGACTAGATTGACGATTAATTTGTAAAATTAAATAGAACCAAATACGGTTTTTAGGTAAATATAGTACTCAACACAAGGACATATAGCTAGATCTTCATGGATAGCCTCCTTGTATCGGTGGAGGGTTCAAATCTTGTAAAATACAGGTATATTTGTTAGTCAGACTCATAGGTTTGGTTTGGCTACATAAAGTTCTGCACGACCTTAATTTGCCGAATATAGATCATACCCCACCAAACTAAGGGGTTGTTTCAGATCTCTTACTGGTTCAACACTTAATGGTTCAGGTTGTATGTTTCGCGAGCAGATGTTTGAATAGTTTAGACAATTGCCTTTGAATGGTTAACCATTATATTAAGTCTGAATGGTTAAGACCTCTAATCTGAATTGGTTAGAACTTTGCATCTTAACGGTTAAGCATTATAGTGGCTCTCAATGGTTCAGACATCTCACTGGTTCAACACTTAATCATTCAGAAGTTGTCAAACAACCCCTAAGCAAAACCAAACCAAATCAAACGAAATGTAGGGGTTCAACTCATAGGTTTTTTAAGACAGTTTTCCACAAGTTAATAGCCAAAATCTTTTACTAAGACTTGCAAAATAATCATATAAGATAATTGACAGTTTCACCTATATAAATTGATAGTTTTACCTATATCCCAGAAGAGTAATATTAAGTCAATAAAAATGCATTATAAGCAAGGAAAGACCTATACAGTTTTAGTCCCAGTTTTAATTTCCATTAATACCCATGTGACATAATTAATGACAAAAAGTAGCACTTAACACCATTGAAGTCAATTAATTTCAGCTGGGCCCTGGTAAAACATTAGGGTATAGTTAGTGGTTACGGTGAGAGGGGCACCTTTCTTACGCACACCTAATTAGGTTATGTCACGTCAATTCCCCTCTTAAACTCTTCTCACACCCTAATTTGATGGCGGAACTCCCTTCTTAGGGGACTTGGTTTTTTTTTTTTTTTTATTTGTTGTAATTATGCATGTTTATAAAAAAATATTAATAACAATTAAATAAAATTTAACAAAAGACATTTCAAAGTAGAAAATAAAAATAAAAATTAAATTCAAACTAGAAAATTAAAATTACATTCAAACTAGAAAATAAAAATTACATTCAAACTAGAAAATAAAAATTACATTAAAACTAGAAAATAAAAATTTGATAGATTTTTAGAGTATTTGAGAATGAGTGTGGTAAAAAATTAGATTGAAGTTGGTTATTTATATTGGTTAAAATTGAATTTTTTTTAATTATTACCGTTTGCCAACGTTTAAAAAATTGACCGTTCCTCAATCTTTGTGCCATTTCAAGCGGTGTCTCCTCCCCGATTTGGGTCCCTGCGGTGATGGCGGCGGTGTTCCCGATCGGGGAATGGGGTCACCGATCCCCCTCCCCGCTAGTGCCCCGTACACCCTTAGACACTTGAAAGTGGTAAACTTCAAAATCAACCAATGAGAGTGTGCCATGTCATTCAATGAAAAGTGTTTAAACCTATACTCAAAAGTGTTGACAATGGTTAGACACTTCATGAATTGGTAAACTATTAAAAAAAGGAAAAATGTGTGATTGGTTAAAGACGGCATGGACCCCACCCCACACACCCCCTCTCTCTCCTACCCTCCCTCTCCCCGATCGGTAACAGGTTGCCGCACCTCCACCTTCACCGCGCGGCAAACATGGTTAGCGGCGGTGTTCCCGCCCGACAAACTGCCTTTGCCGAACCAGTTTGCCGCCCACTCCATATCCCCTTATAAGCATAAAACAAGTTCAAAATCCAGTCATATAAATTTGAAATAAATTTATATGAAAAAACATGTCCGCCAAACCATTTTAATTAAATCAACGAAGTAACGGTTTGATGAAACAATGGTTAACCGGGCAGGGTTAACTCACTGGTCTCGTCAAGAAGGGTTAATCCCTTCCTCTCGAGGATCGCTGGCTGGATCACCGGTGGGTTGATCTCCTGCACAAGGAAACAAACCGTGACTCGTAACAAGGAGGATGGGGTGGGGGGTGCTCCTTGTTACCACTCTCCGGCGTGAGAATCAGTAATTTGCTTGGGAAGCAAAGTAAGATAGTAGTAGTAGTGAGAGAGTTGTGAAGAGATACCTCAAACCTGGTTTGGGGTTGGTATTTATAGCCGAGGAGTGAAGGAGGAGGTGGAAGGATAGACTGACGACATGCTGCACCTTTGCAGGTATGTCAGACATGTCGGCCGGGGAGACGACGCCACGTCAGTCTGTCGCTTACGTAGACCTGACAAGTGACTGCCATTGGTTCCACTTGCACTGTGGTGTCAGTCCCACTTGTTGAGCGTATAGGATGCGGTGCTAGCCGCATCGCTGCCTGCGGTAACACCTGATGTTATCGCGTCTCTTGCTTGTGATCAAGAAATACGCGAGATGCGGTGCTGGCCGCATCGTCGCCTGTGGTGACTGTTGCTGTTATCCAGCTTCCTTGTATTGATAGAAGTGTTCACTGGACGCGGTGCGAGGCCGCAGCGCTGTGAATACTTCCGTTTTCATACATCAGATGTGATGCTATGTCGCATCACTCTACCGTTCTCATGTTCCATGTAAGTCCTCCATCACTAGATAGATTGGATTCAACCCTTGTGTCGACGCGTTCTCGCATGGGCACAAGTAGGTTGTTAGCTGGTGGGGGTTTTGATAAGGGTAATGGTCACTCGCGGTCGATGCTGACGCGAGATCTGGGACCATACCCCTTCAAGTCCCCCCAGTCTAGTGTTGCTGCCACATGCAAGTTGTATGTGGGAGGAGTACTGGACTATGGTGTTTAGAAGGTAGTTTGGAGTCTGGAGAAGATCCTAGACCATGTGGATGGTCTTCTCTGTTTGTAAATCAAGCTGGAGGTCTGGAAGGGTCATTTGACGCCTCTTCCGTACCGGTGAAAATGTTTCGTCTGATGCGAAATTCTCAGCCTTTGGCTGGTTGCCACCTGTTGGTGTGCCGAACCAACTGTGGGAATTAGTTAGAGGAAGTGTACAAACTTCGAACCAATCTCTGTGATGGTGGTTGAAGGTGTGCACAAACTTCGAACCAACCTTTGAAGTGGTGAATGAAGAAGAGAGCATGTTGTTCCCATGATTGGATATCTAATGATGATTCCTTTCGTGGGGTGTTCATGTTCTTCCCATTAGCTCTCAAGTAACCGCACGTCCTTTGCGGTTACCTCGTTGCTTGACATTGTTGGCCACGTTTGTGGGAACAACGTTGGGTACTTGCGTCATGGTTGGCCATGTTTGGTCGAACAATGTGATTCTGGATAACGGTCAAATAAACATGATCATAGGCATGGTAATGCCTACCATTGTTTATTCTATCCAACTTACAAGTAGGGTAACAAGGTCATAAGCAGACTTGTTACCGCTTGTTCGATCGCTTGTTGTTCGACAAGGGCTCGTACAAGCATTGGGGATCTCATCCGCATCTCTTCTTTAGGCACCTTCCTTCATGCTCCAATACCGAGGAGTTTTCCTTGAAGTAGTTTCGTTCCTCGAGGTGGAGTTAGTTGTGGCTCTACCGTAGCAACCATTTGCGGAAGCTATGGTTATGTCCGCAGTGACTCATGAGTGTCTGCGGTTTTGCATTCCCATATTTGCTCGAAACGGGTGTGTTGCTCGGATGTGGCTCTTGAAGGTTCAGGAGTCAGGGTTGCTGATGTGCGCGCGCGTACATTCCCTTCCTTCTTCTTGTTAAAGAAAATGTTCATGCACCCTCTGTGGTTGTGAACCGGACAGGAGGGATTTGAAGCTTGAAGAGAATGAAGGCAATGCGGTTTACCTGTTTCTGAGATGGTTCAGTCCAAAGAACAACGCTGGTTCTGAGTATCTGACACACCTGAACGGGCTCGTGTGTGTCATTTCCGCATATTCCACGTGTGCTCGTGGGTAGTGCGGACAGGTATTATACCCCCTTATAGTGTGGAGATATATATTTTTGTCTATTTTTAGGGGTATGTAAAAAAAACGACATGCGGTATGGGTTATGGTGCGGTACCAGAGAAACCGCATGCCGCTTGTAATTGGATAAGGTAGTCGCTTTTTGTTGCAGACATGGCTGATCTCACGTGTGAGTTGGTGGAAGTTGGTGAGATCTTTCTGGCATGTGCTGAAATGAAAGGACGTTTGCACTGCCCGAGGCATTAAATGCACTGTAGCAAGGAGTGTAAACGTCTCTTATGTCAGGCGCGTGGGCGGCCACGCGCGCGTGATATCCGTCAGCGAAAACGGCGCTTGACACGTGGTGTCGCGCAATTCGTTCTTTTTGAACGTGATGATTCGTTTTCTCCCTCCGCATTAATTGCGATGGGTATATAAGGGGAAACCGTTCGTGGTTTCCCCCTCACTTGTTCGAAATTTCAAAAATTTGCCGGTGAGAGAACATTTCTTTGTCTTCTCCGACGATACTTCTTGAACTTCCGGTGAGGTTGAGTTTAGTTTTTCCACTCACTTTCTTTCGTTTCTTCGACATTTCTGATGGCTGAACCATCAAATCCACACAATGTGGAGGGTGAAAACCCTGAACAACCGGTAGTGGATATTGATGAAGATGACGAGGACGACGTGGATGTTGCCGGTGGTGGCTTACCGGTGTTGAAGTGGTCGAAGGGTGGTTTCAAAACCCTGATGACCACCATTCAGATGGCCGAGGAGTGGGATGCTACTTACCCACAAGAGGGGGATACCGGTGCCAATGCTCCGGCCGGTTATATTACTTTGTGGGCTGATTTTTTCAACGACGGCAACCTTAGGTTGCCGGTGACGGTGTTCGTTGCGGAGGTGTTGGAGTACTATAATCTCCGTATCTCCCAACTTAGTCCCTTTGGAATGTTCCGAATCAGGAACTTTGAATATACTTTCCGTGCCCATGGCTTGCCCATTACTGTTGAAAATTTCTGGCGATTCTACCAGTTGACGGTGAACACTGGTTTTTTCTCTTTTAATCAACGGCATGGGAGCTTGAAGTTGATGACGCCTCCTAAGGGTGTGACAGGCTGGAAGAAGAAATTCTTCTATGTTAAAGCCTGTGCGGTCTATGCCAGAATGTCTTTCAGGAATGTCAACGTTTGAGTTTCTGATGAAGATATTCCTGTTGCCACCGCACAGACTGTGGATTGGTTCTCTAGGCTGCGGCCTATTGAACTCAAGAAGTTGGATAACAATCAGCTGTGGGTGTTGCGGATGATGCTCACTAGGCCGGATAGGAAGGCAAGGCCCGTTTTGCGGGAAAAGAGTGGTGGTAAGTTTGTTACTCTGTGTTGTTTTCCTTACTTCCTAGTCCTTGTAGTAACATGCATGCATGTGTTGTATTAGTGGATGCGGTTGGCTTGTGGAGAATGTTCGAGCCCGATTTCGAGGGCCGGGTTGAGCTTATTTCGGTTGAGTTGAAGAAAGGCTTCAACCTAGAAATTCTTAGCAACTTCCGCGTACCGACGCGCGCAATGCTGGATGCCCCTGCCCCGAGAGACGCAAAAGGTATTTCGTAAGTTGCATCTGTTTTTCCAGTTTACCTTTTTAACTTGTTTTTTTTTTTTTTTTGACTGTTTCAATGCAGCAATCCTTGCGGATTTGGGGAAGTTTGAGAAGCGCATCCCCAAAAAGCATGCGGAGAAGAAAACGGTGAAGAAAGCCGCGCGGGGTCGTGGCAAGGGGAGGGTTGAAGGCTCAGTTGCCCCTTCTTCAGTGTCTGAAGCCGCAGGTACCTATCGATCTTGTTATCACGGATATACCGATTACGTGGTAGTATCTGACACCCTTGAGGGTTTGGGTGTTATAGGTAGTGGTGCGGCTGCGGGTGGAACTGCTGCGGGTCCCCCCGTTGTTGGTGAGAAAAGAGGACCAGAGCAGAAGGCTGCTGGTGGTGGTGAACCAAAGCGTCGGAGACTGCAGTCCAAAAGGGCTGCTCCGGCGCAAAAGAAACCTGCGGTTGCTGCTGGTAAGTATATCTTTTTTCATTGTTTTGTATGTACAATGTGTTGGATTAACAATTGTTGCTCTCTGTGTTGCAGAATCCCAAGATGCAGGGTTTTCTTTTTTTGACTTCCCTTCGTCTCCCTTGCATACCGCTGCTGCGGGTGCGGGGGTGCCGAAGGAGCCTGTTGTGCCTAAGGAGCCTGCGGCTCCTTTTGTTGGGCCGGTTCGCGATCCCACCGTGGAGAAGACGGTGGAAAAGACTGCTGCCCAGATTTTCGATACTGTAGATTCCTCTGACAATCTGATCTCTCCTAATGAGGGTGAATGATTGGACTTGAGGTTTTCAGATGCTGGTAGGCAGAAGTCTGATGCTGAGGTGCGGCAGCATGATGCTGAGCCACCTAAATCTTCTGCTGATGAGAAGGCTGCTGGTTCTACTTCTGGTGGTGCGGGTTCCGATGAGTCTCCCATTCAGCCTGGGGAGTCTGAATTGGAGTACTATTACCGCACCTACACGCAGGATCGCGGTACCGCGTATCATCGACCCCCCTGGACTGTTATGCAGGGGGATGATGTTTCTAACGATCCTTCCGCGTGTAGGGAGATTCTGGGTGGTTTGGGTACCCCCTTTGAAGTCGAACGGGCCCGTGCCGCGTCTCGTGAGCTGCGCATCAACCAGCTCTCTACTATGTTAGTAGGAACTTCCATTGTGGCGAATGCCATTTTGGAAGACTACAAGGTGGTGGGTCGCCGCGAGGAAGGAGCTGCTCGCTTGCGGGCGGAAGCAGAGGAGTTGGTCAAGGCTGCTCGTGCGGGTGCGGAGCAGCTTGAGAAGGATAGAGCTGCTTTTGAGAAGCAGAAACAGACCTCGGAGTGGGCTGCCACTGCTCAGCTGAAACAGGTTCGTACTCTTGCCAAACTTTTGTCTGATGAACGCAAGAATTGGAATGAGAAGTTTTCCAATGAGCGCAAGAAGTGGAATGAGTCCTGGGCTAAGCATAATGATAATCTGTTTCGTGCTCGTCAGGAGTTGACGAATGCCAAGGCAGCGAACACTGCTTTGGTCAAAGAAAAGGCTGCAGCTGAGGTGATTGCGGTTAAAGCGCAGCAGGCGGAGGCCGAGGCCATAAAGGCGCTTGCAGAGGCCAAGGAAGCGGGGGCGCGTGCTGCGAAGGCCCTTGAAGAGGCCAGAGAGAGGGAGAGCCGCTCTTCTAAGGCTCTTGAAGAGGCGAATGCTGAGCGCACCCGTTTGGATAAAGTTGTTGCCAGCCTTCAGGTATGATTCATTACCTCTGTTGTATATTTCTCTGCCTTTTTAGAATGTTTACTGATGTTTGAGTAAACTGTTTTTTGCTCTTTGAAAGGCTGAGGTTCAGACCCGGGAGGTCGCGGTCACTGACCTCACTGCCCGCGTATCGGTTGCGGAAGAGCGGGCTAATGCTGCTGTTGAGGCCAAGGACGCCTTGACATCTTATTTTAACCAGCTTGAGGCTGACCGCGAGTGGATGCGGAGTCACGGTATCGCGCGTGTAAGTATCCCTTGCCTTTATATTTGCTTGGATTAGTAACCGAGTCTTATCATCCTTTCATTGCAGATTGTTCAGGCTATCATGGATGCACCTGAGACCGCTACTGGTTTGGACTTGGTCAAGGAACGTGCCCGTGATGCCGGCTTTAAAGCTGGTTATAACCGCTGCATTGCTCATATGAACATGATGTCCGTAGGCGGTGTTATCGAAGAGCGATCCGGGTTTCGTGACGTAGACACCGAAGGTCGCCTGAACGCGGCTGTAGCCTCTTTTTATGATACGTCACTCGCTTGTGTGGAGGAGTTGGACGGTTGTTTAGAGGCTGCGGATTACGTTGACCGGCTGCGGATGCTGTATGCTGATGCAGAAGAGGAAGATCCCGCTGGTGGTGCTAGAGATGGTGCGGGAACCAGCGGTACAAAATAGGGTTTAGGTTGGCTAGTGTGCCCCCTTTTTGCTTTCCTCTTGTATATGATAGGAACTTTATGTAAATCCATTAAGCACCGTGTAGGTGTTTGAATTTTTTGAATATAAAGTTTTTTGTTCAATTTGGACAAGTGTTTTTAATTCTTGCATGTTTGAACGTATGTATGCGGATCTCTACCCATTGTGAAGGGGGTCGAGTGTACTCCATACTGTTGCGGTATGAGTATGCGTCAATTCCATTGTTTGCCTTTTTGGGCTCAGGAATTGTGTAAGCTTTGTAAAGACTTGTATATCCAAAACTCTACCCATTTATGAATGGGGTCAAGTATACTACATACCTTTGTCGTATGAGTATGCGTCAATTCAATTGTTTGCCTTTTTGGGCTCAGGAATTGTGTTAGGTTAACAAAAACTTGTCTATCCGGCCGGATAAACACTTAAGTCTTTTTGCCTTTTGCTGGCCTATTACAATATTTGTGTGTGGTTACCACTTCGTGTGGGTATCGCGAATGAAGATTTTGCCAATCTATTTTTGGGATACCGCAAAGTGGAACACGCATTTGTAATAGTAGTAACAAACAATAATGTATAAAATTGCTTATTTATTTATTTGCCAATGGCCTGCGGCCCGATAGGTTATACAGAAAATGTAAGAACATGGCTTATATATAACAGCGTCGAAGCTGTTGCGCATTCCATGTTCGTGTGATAGGTTCGCCTTCTAACGTTTGTAATTTGTATGCGCCTTTCCCTAAGACCTCTTTGATGAGGTAGGGTCCTTCCCACTTGGGGGCAAGTTTGCCTGGGCGCTCAGCATTAGATGCTTCATTCTCGCGTAGGACGTAGTCTCCTGTATTGAAAGTACAAACGCGGACGCGCGTGTTGTAGTACTTTTCAAGTTTGGATTTATATTTGGCCTCGTTGATGGCAGCGTTTTCGCGCCTTTCTTCCAAGAGGTCCAAATCGATCCTGCGTTCTGTGATGTTGTCTAGTTTTTCAATAGCCAACATTCTAGGAGAGAGGAGACCTACTTCCGCGGGGATCACCGCTTCTGAACCGTAGACTAGGCTGAAGGGTGTTTCCCCATTGCTTGTTTTTGGGCTTGTACGGTGAGCCCATAAGATACTTGGGAGTTCGTCGACCCAGCCACGCCTGGCTGTTCCCAACCTTGCCTTGATGCCTTCGACTAGACTTTTATTGATACTCTCGACTTGGCCATTCCCTTGCGGGTGTGCCACTGATGAGAATATGTGCTCAATATGTAGTTCTTCTAGCCATTTTTGGAATTCGTCGGCAGCGAAGTTGGTGCCGTTATCGGTGACAATGCACATTGGTAAACCGAAACGGCAGATGATGTGTTCCCAGATGAATTTTCTTGTTATCATAGCAGTGGTTGAGGCGAGCAGTTTTGCTTCTACCCATTTTGTGAAGTAATCAACCGCTACTATGATAAATTTGACCGCACCCGGAGCGTCAGGGAAAGGTCCCACAACGTCGATTGCCCATTTCTGAAAGGGCCATGCGGTTGTGACGGGGACTAAGTTGTTCTTTGGTCGCAAAGTTTTTGGAGCATGACGTTGACAGTCGATGCATTTGCGCAACTCTTTGACGGCGTCCAGATGCATGCCGGGCCAGTAATACCCGGCATGCGTGGTCCAGCGTGTATGCCACATATGCCCTCGTGTATCTCTCGGATGAGTTATGTGGCATCCTGGGGGTTGATGCATCGTAGGAGTGGCCCTAGGTATGATTTTCGGTATAAGATACTGTCTCCCATTTGATAGTGGCACGCTTTGTGTTGTAACTTACGTGCCTCTGATTTGCTTTCGGGAGTCACACCTGATTGCAGATATGCGATAATAGGTGTCATCCATGATGTTGTACCGTATTGAATGACGTTGACTTGGCGCAGGGGTACCGAAGGATTTTGCAGAATTTCGATGCGTATCTCCTTTGCCAAGTGCTGGAAGCTGGTGGATGCGAGTTTTGATAGTGCATCCGCGGACTTGTTTTCACTTCGATTAATATGTCGGATATTGAACGAAGCGAATTTGGATGTTAGTTGCAGGGCTTGCTCGAGGTAGAGGATCATGATGTCCCCTTTTGCGGCATAGTCGCCGCGTATTTGTCCTGCAACCAACAAAGAGTCGACGTGTGCTTCCAGGTGTTGCACGCCGAGTTTGACTGCTAAACGTAGTCCCGCTAACAGGGCCTCATATTCTGCCTCGTTGTTTGTGCTTTTGAAATCGAGGCGGATTGCATATGTAAGCTCTTGACCGTCAGGGCTGACGAGTCGCAGACCTGCGCCCGCACCTTCCTCGTTGGAGGCACCATCGGTAAATAGTGCCCATGTTTCTGAGGAAGATGGCGTTGGTACCCTTTGTAGCAATCGAGGAAACACTTCCATCTGAATGGTGCGAGATTATCGACTTTTTCGTCGATTTCTGGAAGCGCGTAACAATCCTTGGGGCATGCTTTGTTAAGGTCTTTGTAATCGACGCACATGCGCCAGCCCCCGGACGGTTTTTCTACCATGACTGGGTTGGATAACCAAGTCTGGTACTTAACTTCCCGCAGAATGCCTGCGGAGAGCAGTTCTTCGACCTGCTCTTGCATCGCCTGGTTTTTAGCGGATCCAAGGTGGCGTTGGCCTTGGATCACCGGCTTGATACCTGGTAAGGTATTCAAGTGATGTTGCGCAATATCACGCGGGACCCCCGTCATGTCTGCGGGTGTCCATGCGAAAATGTCTTGGTTCCCGAAGAGAAGCTGCTTCAGGTGCGCTTTTGTGGTCGGGGACAAGGCGTGACCCAATGTAACCTTTTGTTCTGGGTATCTTGCGTTGAGAACCCATTTCTCTGGTTGGTTGTTGGGGGTGGGCCTTGCGACCTTGGTCGGACGTAACTCGTCCGACATCACGACGTCCCTGCGGGCATAGATTATCGCGACCCCTGATTCGGTTGGGAAACCGACCGCAGAGTGGGGGACGGATGTAATTATATTGAAATCTCCTTGGGATTCTCTCCCAAGGAGTACGTCATATCTGGAGGTGTGAGGTAAAACCATGAAGTTCACCTCTTCTGTTCTTGTGTGCCTTCCACTGGTAAGGCGCACAGGAAAAGTGATATGGCCCAGGGGAAAGACAGTTTCCCCTGCGAACCCGGCCAATGGGTAATCTACTGCTTGCAACCGATCTTTGTCCTCCTGGTCGAACTGGTTGAAGCATTGTTCGTAGATTATATCAGAAGTACTGCCCGGGTCGATAAATAGACGCTCGGTGCAGTAATGTGCCAGTTGGCCTGAAATAACGACGGCGCGCCTATCGCGCGGTCCGCCTCGGACTTTTGGAAAGACGACTTGCTCGTCTTTCCAGTCATTGTCCGGCCTTCTCGCCGCTTTGCACAGCCTACCTTTGCCTCCGTTGATCATGTGAGTGGAAGCCACATACATGGTTCTCTTTCCGGAGGAGGTACCTTCGCCATGAGGGGTGATACGCTTGGTGGGTTTTTGCCCACCTGGCAAAAGGTGTTGCTGTTTCCCCTCTTTTAAGGCCCGCTCAATCTCCAGCCGGAGACTGATGCAGTTGTTGGTGGTGTGGTCCGAGTCCTTGTGATACTTACAGTAGAGTGTGAGGTCCTGATTTTTCTTGGACTTCATTGGTTGGGCCGGTCGCAAGAATTGCGGGTCCGCAAGAAGGACCTCGCTTGGCGACATGGTGATCTCGGTCCAGTTGCGGTCCCGAGAATCTTTCTTAGGTGCCCGGTTGTCTCGTTGAGGACTGCGTTTCCTCGGGTCAAACGGGTTGGTCCGCGGGACATACGGTCTGGAAATATCGCTATTCCCTACGTCCCGGTTGCGTTTATTGTTACGCTTGGACCCTTGGTTGGAAGTTTCGGCTTGGTGCTCCGCCTTTGCCATATGCGGTTCGAGGGACCGCTGTGTCTGGGCATATGTCTTGACTGCGGCCATGACATCTTCCCATTTTTTAGGCAAGCCTTCTTTGCCGGAGATGGTCATAACCATCTGCTTATCTTTCACGGCCTTGATGAAATGGTTCCGTGCCATTTGATCTGCCACGTCGCCTATTTCTAGGCACTCTTTATTGTATCGGACAACGAATGCTTTTAGGGATTCGTTGTCTATGCGCCAGATATTCATGACGTCCAACGAGTCACGCGCGTGACGTCGCTGCTGGCTGAAATGAGCGAGGAACTTTGCATGAAAGTCCTCGAATGAGGTCAGTGATCCCACTGGCAAAGAATAGAACCAAGCCCTGGCCAGACCCGTAAGGGTCTGGGGGAAAAAATTGCACCAAGTGGGTTCGTCCCACTGGCCATTGCACCCTGCGCCTATGAAAATGTTCATGTGGTCGTCCGGGTCGGATGAACCACTGTATTTCCCAACGTTGAATGGGAATTTTGTTGTAGTGACATGGGCGCGGGCAATCCACGGAGCGAATTTGGAGTTTTCGGCCGCAGCCTTTGGTCTGTAGGGTTTATTCTCAGGGCGCTTTGCAGCCCTGAGGTATGTACTGCGGGGGTGAGTAGGAGGAACATAATTGCGTCCTCCCGGTCTGCTGCAGGTGTCATGCGAATCCCCACAATATGTACGGTCGTCCGGGTCGGTATGACCATACCCTTCGGTATATGGCTGTGGTCCCAACCGGCTCTGAATTCCAGAGCCATGTCGGGATGCGGATCGTTGCCTGTCCTCAACGTAGGGACCTAGGCGGGTATGCACTGGTCCCCTGGTGTGGGACCCGTATGCGGAATCATCCTCGTTGATCGTGTGGACCGAACAGTAAGATGATCCGCGGTCTTCACGTCGGCTTCTCGAAGCTGGACGTGAATGTGCCCTGCCTCCGTACTGTAAAATACGATCGGCTGGGGTGTGCGGTGCTGGGGTAGTCCCAGCTTGTATATGCGCTTCCGCACAAGCGCGGTTGTATGTTGCTGTCAGCAAGGCTGCCTGCTGGTCGTACCAGGCATGAACGTCCGTGCCTGGTGGGATCACAGATGCGTACTGTGATAAGTCATGTCCAAACGTAAGGGAGGGACCCCTTTGTGTGGACGTGCCGATGTGTCCGGGTTGCGATGTTGAGGGATTGACCCCTACCGGATTTAGATTTGTGGGATTTTGGTTATCCCCAGTGTTGTTTTGGTGATCAGTCATGATTTTGAGAGAGGAAAAAGGATGATCGGAAAAGTGCTAAGAGTAGCGGTGGGCGCCAATGATGAAACAATGGTTAACCGGGCAGGGTTAACTCACTGGTCTCGTCAAGAAGGGTTAATCCCTTCCTCTCGAGGATCGCTGGCTGGATCACCGGTGGGTTGATCTCCTGCACAAGGAAACAAACCGTGACTCGTAACAAGGAGGATGGGGTGGGGGGTGCTCCTTGTTACCACTCTCCGGCGTGAGAATCAGTAATTTGCTTGGGAAGCAAAGTAAGATAGTAGTAGTAGTGAGAGAGTTGTGAAGAGATACCTCAAACCTGGTTTGGGGTTGGTATTTATAGCCAAGGAGTGAAGGAGGAGGTGGAAGGATAGACTGACGGCATGCTGCACCTTTGCAGGTGTGTCAGACATGTCGGCCGGGGAGACGACGTCACGTCAGTCAGTCGCTTACGTAGACCTGACAAGTGACTGCCATTGGTTCCACTTGCACTGTGGTGTCAGTCCCACTTGTTGAGCGTATAGGATGCGGTGCTAGCCGCATCGCTGCCTGCGGTAACACCTGATGTTATCGCGTCTCTTGCTTGTGATCAAGAAATACGCGAGATGCGGTGCTGGCCGCATCGTCGCCTGTGGTGACTGTTGCTGTTATCCAGCTTCCTTGTATTGATAGAAGTGTTCACTGGACGCGGTGCGAGGCCGCATCGCTGTGAATACTTCCGTTTTCATACATCAGATGTGATGCTATGTCGCATCACTCTATCGTTCTCATGTTCCATGTAAGTCCTCCATCACTAGATAGATTGGATTCAACCTTTGTGTCGACGCGTTCTCGCATGGGCACAAGTAGGTTGTTAGTTGGTGGGGGTTTTGATAAGGGTAATGGTCACTCGCGGTCGATGCTGACGCGAGATCTGGGACCATACCCCTTCACGGTTCTAATAGACTCACCGACTTGTTCTGGAAATCATAATAGTGGTTTTAGACTTTTAGTCAAGCTAGTTGTATAACCTAAAAAAATATAACGTCTTCAATTTTTAACACACACATATAGGGATGAGTTAAAATGGAAACTTATTTGAGTTTAGAAAACCCATAAAAAGCCGTTTTATTTATTTTTTATAAAAAATTTAGGGCTTGTATATACATATTTTCAAGCATTTTAAGCCGATTTTTTTTTCTTTCCAAAAAGCACTAGTTGGAGTTTTTTTTAAATGATTAATATTTAATGTAACAAGTGGGTGACATCATTTTAGTAAAGGGGGTTGTGAAGTATATCCGAAAGAGGGTTGTGGTTGTGTATCCGAAAGGGGGTTGTGAAGTATATTCGAAAGAGGGTTGTGGTTGTGCACTTGCACCGCTCGAACCACCACGAGACGGTTGCGAGCCCCGTCCCTTAGTTTTTTTCTTGGCTTCGCGGGGTTGGTTCTCCATTGCTCGGGTATAAAAGTTTGAGAGTGGTGGGTGTGGTAAAAAATTAGTGAAGTTGGTTATTTATATTAGTTTAAATTGAATTTTTTTTAATTATAACCGTTGCCAACGTTTAAAAATTGGACCGTTCCTCAATCTTTGTGGCATTTCAACGCGGTGAACCAACCCCGATTCCCCTCCCCGATTTGGGTCCCCGCGGTGATGGCGGCGGTGTTCCCGATCGGGGGAAGGGGGTCACCGATCCCCCTCCCCGCTAGTGCCCCGTACACCCTTACATACATGTTATTATTGGGTGTCAACATATTTGGCTCATGGGTTTTCACGGTTTCTCAACTAAAGTGAGTTTTTATTATAGTATTCTCCCATACATGTATAATATGTATATGTATGTATATGTCATATGTGGTCATGTTACAACCAAGATAACCAATCTCAACGAGTCAATTTTTTTCTTTTTATATTTATCATAAGAAGGTTAATTATGCAACTTTGACACCCTTTATTTATTTTTTGTTGCAATCTATTTTTTTAATTCCTTAATTTGCTCTCTAATTAGTTGATTTGGTAAGATCATCAAGATAAATATAGATAATCAAGAACAACTAGAGAAAAATTCAATGCTTCAAGATCTAATTATTCAAAGATGATATCAAGAGAGGATTACACGATGAAATCAAACCAAATAACATGATATTGGTGAACATGATTACTAGATGAAATCGACCATATGATTGGCGGTTATTGGTTTAATTGAACCAATAACGGATCAGCGGACTGGAATAAGAAGGTCGGGGCGGTAATTATGGTGATTTTTGGGAGATTTAGAAGGCGAGAAACGACAAGCACTTCAACAATCATAATGTTCACTATAATAGAAGGGCAGATATCATCAAAGTGATTATTTGTTATTCTTACATACATGTAAACTCTTTTACGTCTTCTTATCTATATACATGCCAAACGAATTTTTAGTTCTAGTGATTATTTGTTATTCATCCGGCTGTTACTTCATCGAGGCATCTTGTGTGAAGGCAGTACGGTTTCCGAGGGAACGCCGTAGCCAAATCTGACCAACCCAGCGCAGACCCAGTTAATACAACGTAATCTGGACAGATCTTGGCTAGGGCCGCCGTTAGGTGGTATGATATTGGGTCACTCAAAAATAAAGTCATCGTTCAAAAAAAACATACATGTAAGATTGTAAACAATAACTATTTACGCATTTTGTTATTTTGTTTGTATTATTTAATTTTTTGGGAAGAGAATGAAAGATTTTAGCAGAAAGAGTGTGAGGATTTGTCCTTTATCTCTTTTAGGTAAACTTCTTTGATTTTCATTTAGTTAGCTAATTATCATTAAGTATCCGGTAAGTATATCAACTAATTTTTTTTTTTTTTTTTTTTTTTTTTTTTTGTGTATTAACAAAAATATTAAATAGTTATCAACGAAGAAAACAGAATACAAATGGTGAAATAAGAAAAACTAAAAAAAAAATTGGGTTCACAAATTTATGACATATGACAACTATATCACATATTCATTAGGCGGGTAAAGATCAAATAAGAAGTTTAATTTCGCTAGGAAGGATAAGAAGCAATAAGAGGATGACACGTGGCAAAGATAAAAAACATAAGGAGGGGCATTTTGGTCAAAACTCACAATCTTAAAAAAAAACCCAGCATCTGCAATTCATTTCTCTTCCCCGTATACTCAAATCCACCATTTTCAAAACTATAAACTACCACATCACAACCAACACCACCACCTCCTCCTCCTCCTCCACCACCACCACCACCACCACTACCACCTACGATCGCCACCATCTTGCCGGAAACTAGATCTCAAACCACCACCACCTTCAACCACCTGTTGGGTTTTTCAGATCTGACACCATCATTCCACCATCCACCACCACCGCTCCACCGCCACCAGTTTCCCCATGGTGTATAAGATTTTTTTTCCGTCCACCGTCGTTAATCAGAGTTCTTTTGTAAGTTGTGCTATTTTTTATTTTCATTGCGTTTTAGTTATGAAACCTCAATTGCGTTTTTCACTTCATTATGTTTTAGTTAGAGTTCTTTTCATTTTTGTTCTTTTGGATGTTAAAGCAAAGACATGACCATGCTAAAATAGGAGCATGATCATGTTGGAACAAAAGGCATGACCACGTTAAAGCTCATTGCGTTTTAGAACCTGCAGTGCAAAGAACATGATCATGCTTAGACAGAGGCATGATCATGTTGGAACTAAGGCATACCCATGTTAAAACTACACTGCTTTTTAGAACCTGCAGTGCAAAATATTGATTTTGGTTTTATTGCGTCTTACAACCTGGAGTGTAAAAAACATGATCATGCTAAAATAGAAGCATGGTCATGTTGGAACAAAAGCATGACCATGTTAAAACATAAACATGGCCATGTTAAAAGTTCATTGCTTTTTAGAACCTGCAGTGCAAAATATTGATTTTTAGTTTTATTGCGTTTTACAAGCAAAGAACATGATCATGCTAAAATAGAAGCATGATCATGTTGGAACAAAAGCATGACCATGTTAAAACATAAACATGACCATGTTAAAACTCCATTGCTTTTTAGAACTTACAGTGCAAAATATGGATTTTGGTTTTCATTGCGTTTTACAACCTGAGGTGCAAAGAACATGATCATGCCAAAACAGAAGCATGGTCATGTTGGAACAAAATAATGACCATGTTAAAACATAAACATGGTCATGTTAAAACTTCATTGCTTTTTAGAACCTACAGTGCAAAATATTGATTGTTGGTTTCATTGCGTTTTACAACCAAAGAACATGATCATGCTAAAATAGAAGCATGGTCATGTTGGAACAAAAGCATGGCCATGTTAAAACATAAACATGGCCATGTTAAAGCTCCATTTCTTTTTAGAGCCTAGAGTGCAAAATATTGATTTTTTGCTTTCATTGCGTTTTACAACCTGGGGTGCAAAGAACATGATCATGCCAAAATAGAAGCATGGTCATGTTGGAACAAAAGCATGGCCATGTTAAAACATGAACATGACCATGTTAAAACTTCATTGTTTTTCAGAATCTATAGTGCAAAATCTTGATTTTGGGTTTCATTGCGTTTTAGAACTGCAGTGTAAAAGAACATCAAAGAACATGATCATGTTAAAAGGGAAGCATGATCATGTTGGAGCAAAGACATGACCATGTTAAAACATAAGCATGACCATGTTAAAACATAAACATTACAATGTTAAAACCCATTGCGTTTTAGAACCTGGATGTTGGAACAGAGGCATGACCATGTTAAAACAAATGCATGACCTTGTTAAACAAAGGCATGATCTTGTTAAAACAAAAACATGGCCATGTTAAAACAAAGGCATGGCCATGTTAAAAGAGAAACATGACTATGTGAAACCCATTGCGTTTTAGGTACGTTTTCTTCAGAATTTGAGTGCAGAGAACGTGGTCATGTTAAAACATAAACATAATCATGTTAGAATAGAGGCATGGCCATGTTAAAACATAATCACGGCCATATGAAACCCGATTGCGTTTTAGAACCTGGGTTATAGTGTCTTGTTCTATCCACTGCGTTTTACGCATCTGGGTTTTCGAATTTTTTTTCAAAAGTATAGCAATAGTGTGCTCGTTTTAAAGATAAAAAAACGCTCGTTTTTATGGTGTAATTTTTATAAAAAATTAGTAATATTTGATTTAATTTTTTGTAATTAAAAAGAAGGAAACTGGGAATATATTTTTAAATAAGTTCTTTATTAGTTTTATATGTTTTAAAGACATTAAAAATTATAATATTACTATATTTAATGTCATCTATTTATACCCATGTGACAAGATCAAGACATAAGTCAAACAATGTGTTAAACTTCAAATATGCTGACCTAAGTCAATACATTTTGGTATGCATATTCACTGTTTTATGTGATGCAACCGATTGTTTTCGGGATTATAGGCTTAGATCCAACGTATTTCCTTTCTACAAACATATTCTTGGGATGGTTTTTGTAATACTATCTTATTAGGGTGGAGTTTGACTACAAAGTTTAAAACTCTTAAAAAGTGTAAAAAGTCATTAAAAATCATAATGTCAACCACTCAAACACACTCAAAACCTACGAACAAAACGTGAACATTACGAAAACACTATATTAGAACCTTAACAGTCCACAAAACCTTCAAACACACCATCATACAACTACGAATAAAAAACACAACATGATAATTAATGTAAAACACAATAATGTCAATGTTTCGATAATTATTAGACCATGCGTAGTCGTTCAATCTTGGGCGTTTTTTACCCAACCACGCCCAACCACGCCCCGACTTTGGCCCCCTGGGCGTTTTTGAGGGAAAATTTTGAAAGACGTTTTATATACAACGCCATGGCACCTTGTGTGTTGACCAATCGCCCTTTTTTGATGGTTTTTTGTCCAATAACATTTTTGATAGTTTTTTTATTTAATTCTATTATTAAACCCCTTTTAACATAATGATCCACATCCTCACTACACCCATTTATTCATGTGTACCACTACACATAATCCAAAAAAATCAACACAAAACTCACATATATGGGTTTTTAATTAACTCCACTATGTTATATGTGGGTTTCAATTTTCTTTCAAGTGTATTTTATGGCTGGCATTATCATGTTTTATAACTTTTTATACTTTTTAGTAGTTTTAAACTTTGTAGACAACTCCTACCTTTATCATATATATAATTAGAAATATTATTGACGATAGACATATCATCTTAGAATCTCTGTAATTGAATAACCGACGTTAAAATTAGGCTCAATAACAAACAAAAACTTAAATTAAAATAACAAAAAAGCTAATCAAGCATCATAATATATATATATATATATATATAAATTTTATATTTTTATATAAAGTCAATTAAATTATAACTAGCAAAAAGAAACGAAAAGAACAGGTATAGTTGATAATAAAAGTTATTTATAATTAGCAAAAAGAAACGAAAAGAACAGATATAGTTGATAATAATGCTCAAAGTCAATTATGTTTTGTCAGTTTCACATATTGTTGTAACAACAAATATGTTCTTTTCTTTTATTGTGCAAATTTAAAAATATTCTATAAATATGTCAAGATCTCACGATAGTTAAAGTACTGTTCCAACGATTACGAGATATGAGACAGAAGGCAGTTGATCCATGTGGCACAAGAAATCATGTGTTGCCACGTAATAATAATTAAATAATTATAAGATATCTTAAAGAAAATGACCTATGTTTGAAATTTATATATGATGTCAAAAATTCAATAATAAATTAGAGATTACACACAAGGTTTTGTGATGGTTTTATATATTTGGACCGATGTTGTTTTGGCTGTGTTATATATGATGTCAAAAATTCAATAATAAATTAGAGATTACACTCAAGATTTTGTGATGGTTTTATATATTTGGACCGATGTTTTAGCTGTGGTAGGTTTATTTTTTAATCACTCGGTCCAAGTTTTACGCATAACGTTAAAATTTATTTGTATTTATAATATAATAATAAACTAAAATATTCATATTTTTCAATCACTCGGTTCAAGTTTTACGCATAATGTTAAAATTTATTTGTATTTTTATAACTTCAAGTTTTACGCATAATGTTAAAATTTATTTGTATTTTTATAATAATAAACGAAAATATTCCTAGATTACACACTAGATTTATGATGATTCTTTATACCTAAATAAAAGTTGAGTGAAAGCCTTTGCTTACACGACTTTAAACCCGTTTATATACAACCCTTTATAAATAGAGTCGTTCAGTTTCGTAGATTTATTTCTCAATCCATTTGTTCTAAGTTTACTTATCATATTTAATGATAGAGATTACAACCTAGATTCACGATGGTTTTTATAGTTAAACCACCGAGAAGTAAAACGTAAAACGCTCTATTTCTTACTTAACCAGTTAAACCCGTCAAGATTCTACCATTATAACGGTTGCCTTGAATTTCATAGGTTTATATCTCATTCCTTGCTATACGTTGCCCTCCCTAGTGGAGACGCATGTTCGATTTCCGTTTGGGTTATTTTCGAGTGACATCTGGGTGAATGGATGAATCAGTGCTTTAATCCCGGGTTCGAACATGACGTGGGCCAGGGTTACGGATTCCACCTGGTTCCCACGCATCAGGCACTTGAGAAGTCTACCTTGAACATAGCCCCGAACATGATGGATTTACACGTGACGTGAGATTATTTGCCGTTGTAAAAAAGGTACAGAAGTTAAATTATCCATACCAACCAATTTAATACTTTCTTTTACCATTTTGGAAACATTAATAAGCATTTTAAAACCTTACCTTTTTTCCCATTAAGTGGGTCAAACATAGAAATTATGATAAGAACGGAATAAGTTTAAATATTGATTAGTCCTTAACGGAATAAGTTTAAATAAACCGAAAGTTTATAGGGGGGGGGGGGGGTGTTGTAGGGGTATATAAAAGAAAAAGAAAAAAAAGAGAGTTTCAAGGACCAAAGTAGTGGACATATGTACAGAAATCCAGGCATGAAAAGATCAATTTTGCATTAACTCCTAACATTTAATGCAGTCACCTACACACCCTCTTTCTTTTGAACTGCACATTGCTCTACATTCAATACCCTCTCTACCACCTCCACCACCCCAAATTCATCACAACCACAGCCTCCTGTAAGTTCACTACTCTCTTTCTTCATTTCATATCAATAATATATGCTATTTCGCTACAACTTTTTGGTTAAAGTTTGGATTTTTTATAGTTTTTTAATTGTTATTTGTTTGATTTCAGATGGGTTTTGTATGATTTCATCTGGGTAATGGTTATCTTGGTTTTGTTTTGAGATTATCTGGAGTTGTAGTGTCGTTTTGACTTTCTGTTGGTCAACGGAAGATGGGTTTTGTACTTTTGTTGGATGTTTGTGAAGCAAGATCTGACAATCTTGGATTTGGAAGTTTGTTTCGTGGGAATTAATGATTGTTTTTGTTTGGATTATGTTTTTTGTCAAGTGAATATATAAATAATGGGGAGTTTAAGGTTTTCTGTTGAGGATTTGAGGCTACAAACACTAGTGTTTATAATGGTTGCATTTGATTTAAATGGTGTAGTGATTGGTCTTGGTTCAATGTCTTCAATTGCTATATCTTATGGTGAATATGGTACTGCCTTTTGTGGTCTAAAATCAGATGGGTCTCATCTTGTCACATGTTACGGTTCGAATTCGAAGATCATTGGTTCGACCCCTGCGCGAACGCAGTTTAGGGGTTTAACAGCTGGGAATGGGTTTGTTTGTGGGCTTTTGATGAATAATAGTCGGCCGTTTTGTTGGGGGATAAGTGGTTTTATAGCCATGGGTGTCCCGAAACCCATGGCTGAGTTCGCTGAGTTCGTTGAACTCAGCGCTGGAGACCATCATTTATGTGGTCTCCGGAAACCCCTAATGGGCAAGCAAAGAGACACTTCGCTTGTTGATTGTTGGGGTTATAATATGACCAAGAGTCACGTTTTCGACGGTCAAATCCAGTCGGTTTCCGCTGGCTCCGAGTTTAACTGCGGGTTGTTTTCACAAAACCGCAGCACGTTTTGTTGGGGGGACGAGACTAGTAGTGGCGTGATTACCGGTGTACCGAAGAACGCTAAGTTTCGGAAAATATCCGCTGGTGGTTATCATGTTTGTGGGATAATTGAAGGTATCGACTCGAATGTGTTGTGTTGGGGGGCGAGTTGGGAGTCCCAAGAGGAACTTGTGATGGCATTGGCTCGCCAGGGCCAAGTCAACGTTGACTTAGCCCCGCTCGATCCAATGCTTTCCGTAGTTGGAGGACGGTTTCATGCTTGTGGTATTAAAAGCTATACTCATGAGGTGGTTTGTTGGGGTTTTCGGGTCGATACAAGCACACAGCCCCCAAAAGGGGTCCGGCTTTATGAAATCGCCTCAGGGGACTACTTTTCGTGTGGTGTCGTGGCTGATAAATCGCTTTCACCGGTTTGTTGGGGTGCCGGTTTTCCAACATCGTTGCCACTAGCTGTTTCTCCAGGAGTATGCCGATCAAACACGTGTGACAACGGATTTTACGAGTATAACAATGGAACCTCGCCATGCAAGTCTGCAGGATCACGGGTTTGTTTACCGTGCAGCAACGAATGCCCGTCTCAAATGTATAAAAAATCCGAATGCACGAAAGACGCTGATCGAGTTTGCGAGTATAACTGCTCAAACTGCACCACGATCGAGTGCTCTTCAAACTGTTCGTACACCGACAAGAAAACTGAAAGATTTTGGTCGTTACAGCTGCCCGTGATCGTCGGTGAGATCATTTTCGGGGTGCTGTTAGTGATTGTCGTATCAATTACCGCTATCTTTTACGTACGTTACAAGTTAAGAAACTGTAAATGCACAGCGAAAGGCGTTAAATACATGAAGAACAACGCGTTCCAGAAAGACGGAGGAAAGATTCAACCCGATTTAGACGAATTAAAGATCCAACGAGCTCGAGTCTTCAGTTACAGCGAACTTGAGCGAGCAACAGGAGGGTTTACGGAAGAATCACAAGTCGGAAAAGGTAGTTTTTCGTGTGTTTTCAAGGGGATTTTAAAAGATGGCGTTGTTGTTGCTGTGAAACGTGCGCTTCTTTCGCCCGATATGAAGAAAAACTCGATGGAGTTTCATAACGAACTCGATTTGTTATCGAGATTGAATCACGCGCATTTACTTAATCTACTTGGATACTGTGAAGAAGGTGAACAACGGTTGCTTGTTTACGAGTTTATGGCTAACGGGTCACTGCATCAACACCTTCACGGACAGCCTAACTCGTTAAAATCACAGTTAGATTGGGTTAAACGTGTTACGATAGCGGTTCAAGCTGCTAGAGGCATCGAGTATTTACACGGTTACGCGTGTCCGCCAGTGATCCACCGCGACATTAAGTCGTCGAACATACTCATAGACGAAGAACACAATGCACGAGTAGCTGATTTCGGACTATCGTTATTAGGTCCCGCGAATAGCAGCTCGCCGTTAGCCGAGCTGCCAGCTGGAACCTTAGGGTATCTAGATCCCGAATACTACCGACTACACTACCTCACGACTAAATCGGATGTATACAGCTTCGGTGTTTTGCTTTTGGAAATTCTCAGCGGCCGAAAAGCGATAGATATGCAGTTCGAAGAAGGAAACATTGTCGAATGGGCAGTGCCGTTGATTAAATCAGGCGAGATCCACACGATTCTCGACCCTGTTTTACCTGCGCCGTCAGACATGGAGGCGTTAAAAAAGATCGCTAACGTAGCGTGTAAATGCGTACGCATGCGCGGTAAAGAGCGTCCGTCGATGGACAAAGTAACGACCGCGTTAGAACGTGCGTTAGCAGTGTTAATGGGAAGTCCGAGTAACGACCAACCGATTTTACCAACAGAGGTTGTGTTAGGAAGCAGCCGAATGCATAAGAAGTCATCGCAACGGTCATCGAATCGGTCTGAAATGGAAGGCGATGTGTCCGCGGAGACGGAGGATCAACGGACGGAGTTTCGGGCTCCTTCGTGGATCACGTTTCCGAGTGTAGCGTCGTCGCAGAGGCGGAAATCGTCGGTTTCGGAAGCGGATGTTGTGGATCCTAAGGTTTCTGAGAACAGAACAGTTGGTGATGGATTGAGGAGGTTGGAAGAAGAGATTGGGCCTGCTTCTCCTCAACAACATATGTTCTTGCAGCATAACTTTTGAGTTGTTAATTAATTAATGGAAGTGAAATTACTACAGATTGATTTGTGAAATCATGGATTGAAAGGTGTTTGTGGAAACTAATTTTTTGTTAATTTTATTGCATTTAGTATGAAGCACAAACACATGTTGAAAACTATTGCAACTAACTAGTGATTTTTTTTTTTTTTTTTTTTTTTTGATTATAGTTTTGATTCTTGCTGTTAATATAAAACAATTGCTATTGTTGGGACTTGGGAGCATAAAAATATATCACTAGGGATGGAAAACGGGTTCTTTAGCGTATCGATAATCTCAGTTTCATACATGTTTGTGAAATTTGTCAGGTATTCAATCTAATACATGCCGGATATCTATAGGGTATTAGGTAATTACCTTTTGAGTATAAGGTATGCTTGTTAGTTTGTTAAAAATTACTTTTCGTTTTTTTTCTTTTTCCAAATGCATTTCTTACCATTTTTAATGTTTGTGTAATTTATTACCAAAAATTAGTGGAATATTCTATTACCCAAAAACAAAGAAAAATAATACTAAAAAGACAATAGTTACGTGTGTATGAAAGATGTATGTTTTAGCTTTTCAGGTAATTAGGTTGGGTATCGCCTAATACCATATATATTTTGTACCAGCGAAAACTTTTAAAACTCGTCACATGCCTGGCACCCTTCACAAATATTTTGGCTTTTAGGTTTAGTTGTTGGTTTTGGGTTCAGATTCGTTTGTCATCCCTAAAGGGGTAAGACGTTTCTGGTGTAGAAAGGTCTAGGTGGCGATGACAATGTTGTGTGTTTCTAGTCTTCATGAGCTAGAACAAAGGTTGTAAAATACCATAAAAAAACCCGTTAGATGGTAGATGAGGCTTAAGTCTCGTACACATTCCTACAATCCTACGATTAAGTCACTAGTTTATATAAATAATATAGATTATATACGATATTTGTATTGAGAAATGAGATGATGTGGGCAAATCTTAACCAAATTGGTTGTCATTGTCACTAGTTTATATCCCTAGATTTTTGTACTAAGAAATTTTACGATTTGTATGTCGTGATATAACTATAAGTACTGATTGTGGGCTTTAAGACATGTTTTGAAGAAAGTTTCATGGGCCAAACCGGCCTTGTTAAAGTAGATAACCTTAGTCTTAGGCCCATAGTGGTTCAGTGTGATTTTAGAGCAAATTCTTGTTCCAGAAGAAAAAAAAGAAGTCTTTCTAATGAATTCTGATTTATAAGGAACTGAATAATTTATTTATGGAGATAAATGATGTTTACAAGATCTTTTTGCATTTAATACATGCACAAGATGTAGGTTTATAATCAATTATGAGGTAATTAACAACCAGATTTATATTGATCAATTTTAGTAAAATATTGTTCTCATGTGATGCTCCCCTTTAAAGTTGTAATAATGGTGTTGACTAGTTAGTATCTTTTATTATTTAAAGGAAGAATAATAGATGATATACTTTATATTAGGGGTGTGAATGGGTCGGTTTGGGTCGGTTTTTACTATTAACCATAACTATAACCGCTAGTTCGGTTATGGAGTTTTGGGTGCTGTTTGTTTTTTCAGATGTAAATGTCTGTAGTCTGCGGACCACATCTGCAAGCATCTGCAAGAGAAGATGTGGCCCAAATGTCTGCAGTCTGCAAGGAGAAGAGGGTTTGTTTTTTTTTTCTTCAAAAACAACTTCACACACACACAACACACACACAAGAGTTTTCTCTGCTCTCTCTCTCTCTACAAACACTCTCTCTCTCTCTCTCTACATCCACCACCACCTTCACCACCACCATCACAATCGTCCGCCACCACTCCTCCACCGTCCACCTGCCACCACCACAACCAACAACCACCGCAAACCCTAGCCCCCACTCCAAGAACCCACCGCAAACCCTAGCCCCCTGTCTCCTGCCGCGAAACCACCACCACCGCCATCAGATCGAACCACCGCCATCATCGTTCTCATCGTTCTCTCTCTCTCTGTCTCCTGCCGTCATCGTTCAAACCCTAGCCCCCTGTAACAAACCCTAGACCGTCATCGTTCGCAGACTACAAACGAGCAATAGATCGAAACCACCGTCACGGAACCACCTCTCTCTCTCTCACAGCTCTCTCTCTCTCACAGATCTCTCTCTCTCTACGGTCTCTCTCCCTCACATCTCTCTCTCTCTCTCTCTCACAGCTCTCTCTCTCTCACAGATCTCTCTCTCTCTCTGCGGTGGCGGAGGTGGTGGTGGCGGTGGCGGAGGTGGTGGTGGCAGGAAGAAGAAGAAGAAGGGTTGGTGGTGTGTGAAGATGTGTGTGAAGATCTTGAAGCAATATTCCATAGCTTTTTTTTAAGCAAATAAAGACCCCTTTCAGGTCTTCTTTTTTTTAAAAAACAAACAGTCTTTAACCACTTATATCTGCCCGCCCGCAGACATAAGCCCTTTGAAGACACTTTAAGCAAAAACAAACACAACCTTGGTAACCATAACCATAACCAAACTTCGGTTATGGTTAATCGGTTATGAAGTCGGTTATGGTTCGGTTTTGGTTAATTTCGGTTAAGTAACCAAGCAAGGTTTGAAATAAATAGCGTTGTGCACGATTTGAACTTAGCTTGAGCCTATTTTATAAGATAACGAAGACTAAACTTTTTGGTTAAACTACCGATTTAGAGTTCTTTTTAATAAGGTAATTCTCAAACAAAAACAGTTATGGCCATAACACCTAAGTTCTTTATCAAAATAAATGACATCTACATCAAAATCATTTTGTTACTAACATACTTTTATCTTAGTAAAAACCCTCTCTATGGTTTTGTAAAACACAAATCTATTATATAAAGTTAACATCACAACTTCGGTTCGGTTTCGGTTTCGGTTATATTCGGTTAACCAAAGCTTCATAACCATAACCATAACCGATTGAGCGGTTATACAAAGTTTCATAACCATAACCATTGGTTATATTGGTTATCGGTTATTAGTGGTTCGGTTATGTCGGTTATGGTTCGGTTATCGGTTATGGTGGTTAATTTGCTCACCCCTACTTTATATATAACTAGTTGATGCCCCGCCCGCGTTGCGGGGCGATGGCCGAATAGTTCTCAATCAATTAAAAAAACACTGCTATAATTTTGCTTGGAAAAAAACTAAAACGATGATAAGACTGTATATTAGGCTCAGGGCAAAACTGTAATTTTTTAGGATTAATGAGCGAGTGTTAGGCAGCTCCTTTAGACGAAAAAAATTTAAATCGAGTCAACCAATTAAAACAAAAACTTTTATAGTTTTGCTAGAAAAATTAAAACGATGGGGAAAACATAACTTTGAACTGAGGGGGAAATCATAATTTTGTTTCAGGGATAAAATCTTAAATTAAATGGACCAATAGGGTTGAGGGCAAAATCGTAACTTGGCTGTGTGAGGAAAAAACTAATGGCAAAACTGTAAATTTAAACGGGGCAAAATCGTAATTTTGAACCGAGGGCAAAATTGAATTTTTTAGCTGGGAAAAAAGCGTAAATTTATTTTAAAATGGGGGCAAAAACATAATTTTGAACAGATAGCAAAATCGTTATTATAAGGAAAAAAACCTAATGGAAAAACTGTAAATTTAATCGGGGCAAAATCATAATGTTGAACCGAGGGAAAAACTGAAAATTTTTAGCTGGGAACAAAATCGTAAATTTATTTTTAAGTGAGGGTAAAAGCATAATTTTGAACTGATGGTAAAATCGTAATTTTAAAACAGGAAAAAATCGTAAATTTGTTGGGCTAATAGGGAAGTGGCATGCATGACTATAAATATAAACGGGACAAATCGTAATTTAGCAAAAAAAGAAAAAAGAAAAATCAACTGGTGGGAGGTGGCCGCCCACCTCCACCAATCCAATTGAAGAACTATTGCCCGGCCTGTATTTTGTTATAGTAGATAATAAAGTTAAATGCTATTTTAGTTCTTATGGTTTGGGTCATTATGCCAGTTTAGTTCAAAGGCTTCATTTTTCGTATGTGGGTCCAAAAAGGTTTCACCGTTGCCATTTTAGTCCACTGGGTTAACTTTATCCATTTTTCTTCTAGTAACGAGAAGGGAAATTCAGTCATTTTATATGTAATATTGTTAACTAGAAGACCAATTTGGGCATATAAAATGACCAAATTGCCCTTTTTGTTAACAGAAAAAATGAATGAAGTTAACCTAGTGGACTAAAATGGCAACGGTAAAACCTTTTTAGATCCACATAAGAAAAATGAAACTTTTAGACTAAATTGATAAAATGGATCAAACCACATAGACTAAAATGGCATTTAACTCCATATAATCTTATTCTACCCTTTAGTAGTTTAGTTACTTTTGTTTGTAAAATGAAGTGGCTTTATTGCCTAGTAAAAATATCTTAAAAAGTAAAAACATTTGCCATTTTGCCCCCACACATGGGATAAACACCCTTACAATCTCACACGACTATGTTATTGAAGAGTTAAGGGCTCAAAACCAATTTTAATTGAAGAGTTACAGGCCCAAAGTCCTGAGTTACTAGGTAATGGTTAGGTCATCAATTGTCATATAAGACTATTAATGAATTGACACACCACGCCTCACATCCATCCACCATGGTTTACGTGTTAAACCACGGTCCACCTTTTCCATTTTCCAAGACTTGAATGTTTTGTATTTTTATTAAATAATTAAGAAGGGTAGTGGTTTGGGTCATAACCACACCCTTAGGGTAGAATGGTTTTGAATGGTAGATTAGAGGTAGATGACATGACGCCGATGTGATAAGTTATGGTGGTCATGAGGGTTATGACCATACCCTTTAGCCTTAGTGGCAAGGGGACCACAAGAGTTGACGTGGCACTGGCACAATTCCCTCCTGAATGATTCTCCTTTAATAGAAAACGAGGTCACGTCACGAGGGAGTTGGTTAAATCCATATTTATCCTCACGTCGAAGGATGGTCACAAGATGAACCTCCATCTTGTAGCGAGGCTAACGACGTATTCTGTTTTGTAGGTTTGTTCAAGGATCCATTGATACTCGGAAAATATCCCTGGAGTTCTAAAGCTTGTTTAGGTCTTTGTTTCTTCGGTTGTCAACGTATTAAAAGTATCATCTATTTTGCAAAAACACCGTTGAGCTTGAATGATTAATGTGTATGATTTGTCATGCACAAAATGTATGAAAAGAATATAATTTGGTGGTTAGATTAAATGAAGAAAATTTAAAGAGTTGTAGTTAAGGTTGTTTTTGTTTCAATTTAGTTTGTATCTGTACTCTTGGTAGGTAATCCAAAGTTTCGGTTTGGATTAGTTTGTATATATTCGTTTTTGATGAATTAAACTTTAGAGTTAAGTATATCGATGGTCCTTGTGGTTAATCAAAAGAGTAAACTTCCGTTTTGATCCCTGTGGTTTGGTCACTTTAACGGTTTTGCCCCAAACCTTTAAAAATAGCCATTTTACTCCCTGGTGTTTTGGTTTTGTTGCCAGTTTGCTCCCTGCGGGGAGCAAAATGGAAAAACAAACAATTTGGATGGAGTTAGAGGCGGGGAGCAAACTGGCAAAAAAACCGAAACATCAGGGAGTAAAATGGCTATTTTTAAAGGTTTGGAGCAAAACCGTTAAAGTGACCAAACCACAGGGAGCAAAACGGAAGTTTACTCTAATCAAAATTTTAGATTTAATCCATAGCTTTTCAAAAGTACACGGATGGTCCATATATTTTGCACTTTGTAACGTATTTAGTCCTCAATTTTTTTCCAAAAGTACACAGATAGTCCCTGTGGTTTACACTTTCTAACGCATTCAGTCACTAAACGTAGTCAGGGACTAAATGAGTTACAAACTGCATACCACATGGACCACTCGTACTTTTGGCAAACGTTAGCAACTAAATACGTTACAAAGTGCAAACCACATGGACTATCCGTGTACTTTTAAAAAACTAGTGACTAAATCCAAAATTTAGGTTAATCAGAACCACCATCATGGTATACTTTACTCTAAAATTTATTAAAATACGTGTTCGAATCCCTACACAACCATGACCCGGTAAATACCCAACCAACCATTCACCTCAACCTCGTTTCCATAATGTTTTAAAATCCGATTTTTATGCCGTACGAGTGTACTCAGGCAGTTTAACCGGTTCTACTAGACGGTTCAACCGGGTTTAACTAGGTGTTAAAACATCAGTTCACCACCCCTCGTTTCCTTTTCCCTCTCTGCAGATGCTTTCTATGCTTTAATCGATCTGCAGTGTGGTCTGAGATGACGACCCTCTTCTATCGATATCTTCACACAGTTTCATCCTCACCACCTTCCAAATCCGCCATTATAACCTACCTCACACAAACCCTAGGCTTTCCAAAACCCAGAGCCGTATTCTACGTCAATCGATTTTCATCCACCCAAACAAACCCTCAATCCGTCATCCTCTTCTTAAAATCTCACGGATTCAACCTCACAGATATCCACAAATGGGTAACCCAATCGCCCCAGATCCTCTTTTCAGACGTTGAGAAAACCCTCAAACCAAACATTCATTTTTTTCAAGATTTAGGGCTCACCGGTTCAGCTTTGGGTAAGTTCATTTCCAAAAAACCGGTTTATTTATCCAACAGATTTGAAGAAAGATTAAAACCCTGTGTGGATATTGTAAAAAGATTGATGCTTGATGATCGTAACAATGAGAATTTGATTAGAACTTTGAGAAGGTGCAATTGGGCTAATGTAAACCAACCTGTAGTTAAAGTGGCTGCTAATGTTAAGTATTTGGAACAATGTGGGATTGTTGGTGCACAGCTTGCTACACTTATAACAAGGCAACCTAGGTTGTTGATTATGAGTGAATCAGATCTTAAAGAGCTTGTATCCAAGGTGTTGGATATGGGGTTTTCGATTGATAATCGGATGTTGGTTCATGCTATTTTTACTTGTACATGTTTGAGTGATCAGACATTTGAAAGAAAGTTGGAATTGTTTCGGTCGTATGGGTTCACCAAGGATGAGTTTTTGAGTATGTTTAAGAAGGCGCCTGGGTTGCTTAGGGTGTCGGAAGCGAAACTGAAAACTGGGATTGGTTTCTTTCTGGATACGGTTAAGTTTGAAAGGGAAGTGTTGGTTCGTCGGCCTGCGTGTTTGATGTATAGTTTGGAGGAAAGAGTGATTCCTCGGTTTAAGGTTTTGAATATCCTGATGTCGAAAAGGATTTTGAAGAAAATGCCGAGTTTTCTTAATGTGATGCGGTTGCCTGAAGATGAGTTTTTGGAGAAATTTATATCGAAAGACAGAAATCATGCTGAGGAGTTGTTGTTGGCTTACAAGAGTGGCGATTTGCTTTTGCAGAGTGACAAAAAACAAATCCGGAGCTCATAATATTTGGTGTTCGGCCGCTGTTTTTGGAAGGGTTTTATCCTACAAATGGAGAGCTTCATTCATTTTGGGTCTTTGCTAACCCCTTTTGTTATAACTTATATAGATTCAGATCAGTTTTCTTCTTGAAGTATCAATGAATCAACTTTAAACACAAATGGTATTTGTGGATTTAGTTTGTAGTGTTTGTTCTTTTTATATTTGTTTGATAGCTGGTCTTTTGATTCTTGATGAAGGGTAGAATTTATATTATGTATTAATAATATGGTTGTCACTTTGCAAAGAATTGAGTTTTTGCAATTTTGAAGTCTAATCAATAGACTCAAAACGTCAAATCTTGACCCATTTGAGATGAAAGAACTGCTAATTTTCTGTATTAGGCCGGTGGGTGTGGCTAAACGCCACCATAGCGCCCCCGGGCGCCATCGTCCACACCGCCGGAGTTAAAGGGGGCGCCATCCTCCTCTCGCCAGCACGGTAACGAGCTGAATTTGAGTTGAACGATGATGGAATGGTCAAAAGGAAGGGGCGCTATAGTTTAGAGGGGCTTTATACCACCCTGCAAGTTAAAGGAATGGGTTTTAAAGCCCCTTGTGTGAGGTGGCGTGATAAAGCCCCTAGGGGCTTTATACCACACCCTCTAACCTTATGGTATATATCAATACACTTCCCTTATAGATCCAAAAGGTTAAGGTGTGAGAACTTATTCGTCGGATATTTATGGCCTTAGAGCATTCACATCTCATCCATCAAACCATCACAATCTTAAAATTTAAAAAAAAAAAAAAATCTTTTAAAAACACTATACATCCTATCCCCTATTTCTTTCCCCCCAAACCTAAATTTTAGAAAGTTGTTATAGTAATTTTCATATATAAAAAGTTACTATTCATAACCTGATACGAACCAGGGTTTAGATTCCCGCCCAAATTAAATGGTCCACAAAACCCGTAGAATAGTGGGGGAGTTAATTTTATAACTGTTAATTAAGATTCGTATTAATAGCAGTTTCCTTTTTCTTTTTTAGGGGTCGATGTTTTTTTATACAAAATTAGGGTTTATACCTTGTATTTGGAGATCAAGCCTATCTCGAATTTGGCTATTTATGTAATCGTTATCAGCATTCAAAGCTTTCGATTTCTTGTTTCTATCATAATCCATCAAACTATTGTTAAGTCTATAAAAACGAGAAATATAATAAAATAAGTGTGTGTGAGTAGGATAAAAAGATAAAAATGTGGTTATCTAAGACATTTTTTAAAATAAGAGATAAATTTTGAAAAAAAAAAAAATGATTTCTAGTTAAATTATAGGGTTAAAAAAATGATGAAAGGGATGTGAATGTTCTTACATGATAAATGTATAAAAAGAAGATAAGTTAGTGGCTAGACTAACACAAACAAACCGAAGTCAACTTTGTAATGAAGACTTAATAATATCTCAGAAGTCATTAACTAGGGATGAGCAAATCCCAAACCCGTCCTGATACCGTCCCGGTCCCGAAAATATCCAAAGAGTAACTGTCTCAACTTTGTACACATCTTAAAACTTGTAAAAACTAACTGATGAATGAGTTAAAAGGTTACATTTATGAAATTTGGTGTAAAAAAATATAATCTTCTGCATCTAGTTCCATATAGATGGGTTTCTAAACTGAGACGCCATTGCGTCTGATAAAAAATTGGCCAGCGATTCTCGGCTTACTTCCTTCTCCTTCTTAAGCTCAAGATGACGAATCTGTATGTATTCGAAAAAGTCATTGTTTGTTTCCAATTTTCGTACATTTTTGTTAGGGTTAGTCATCATAAGATAAATGTACGATTAACCAATGGGTTAACAACATAAAAAACGAACATATTTTCTCGTTTTAAATCAAAAGGTCAATCTAACCTAGTATGCTTTAATATATTCAACAATCTTAAATTTATACAAAACTGGGAAATTAATTATATAACTAACCAAATTTACCAATAAATTCCCATGTTTGTATAAATTTAACGATTTCACGGCGTTGACACATCCAAAACCAATTGAAATGGAAAATATTAACCCCTAACTATTATCAATCACTTTCAAATAAAAAGTTGTCTTAGCGTTGACTTTATGTAATTATTATTTGCATTAAAGGCTAGTTTAGACATTTGATACGCTTTCGATAAGCTATATGCCTTATCAAACATCACAAGTTATTGACGCTTAACAGGAATTACCTTGACAGATCCATTTTGAGAAACACCGGTGTCGGAAATGATAATCAGACATTTAATGTCATTCTCGTTTGCGTACTCGTATTGTTCCGTGAGGCTTGGATCCAAAGTTGGAACAAACTCTGCCTGATAAAAACATAATCACATACATCACTTAAATGTTAGTTAATTAGAAACAATAATAAAAAAACTGCTTAAGCTTCACTAATATATAGTTTTAGTTTATATTAGCAAATTTAAAAAAACTATAAAAATTGAATATATCAAAAGTATACGGGTCAGCCCAACCCGTTTTGACCTACCCTTGGTTTTAAAAAGCGCGCCCTAGGCGCGCCTAGGCGCAAGGCGCAACAAGGCGCAGGGCTTGGGGCTTTTTTGCTTCTCGCCTTGTGTAATTACAGGAAGCGACCAAAAAGCGCATTTTTTGATGTTTTTTTTGTGGGCTTTTTGGCCTGAGGCGCGCGCCTCATGTAACTTAGGCGTTTTACTGCATAAAACTGTTGTACCTTGGGTTTTTTGACTTGTACATGTAATTAAAATGGTATAAAAGCCTTACTTATAGCTATATTTTGGTTAAGGAAGCTAAAAACCTATGGGATATGTATGGGATATATAAAAAAATTATATAAACATCTTGCGCCTCGAGTACGAAAAGCCCACCGCTTTTGCGCTTCGCGCCTCAATTTTAGACCTCGTCGCTTTTGTGCGCCTCTCGCTTTTTAAAACCAAGGACCTACCAACCCGCCCATTTTGTCAGCTCTAAGAATTGTACTACAAACCTTGATATCGTCCTCCCTCAATTCGGTAACTAGCTCCATTCGCTTTTCTAGTAAACCCCCTCCCCCTCTTGAACAAACAAGAACACTTCTGCTGGAATCATTTCTGCACGAATTGTACGATGATGATAATCTAAAACAAAAAAGACAACGATGCTGAAGCTGCATGTATGTAAAATAAACAAATGTACCTAAAGGGTCTGTAAACATCAACAGAAGAATGGTGAATAATGGTTTCTAAAGCAAGACTGGTCCCAACTGCTCCTGGAGGATTTGATTTCTAAAAGAATTAAAGCACGAATTTCAGTTAAGAGAATTTACATATAAAAAAGAGTAAAACGCCATTTTCGTCCCTGAGGTTTGGCCAATTTTGCGACTTTCGTCCAAAAGTTTTTTTGCCGGATCTTGATCCAAAAGGTTTGAAATCTTGCCATTTTCATCCGGCTCGTTAACTCCATCCATTTTTTCTGTTAAGTCAGGGGTATATGGTCTTTTTTTTGTTAACTTAAAGGGCAATTCGGTCTTCTTCACTCTATGTAAAAAGACCTAATACCCCTGAAAAAGACTGAATTGCCCTTTAAGTTAACAAAAAACTGAAATACCCTTGACTTAACGAAAAAATGGATGGAATTAACGAGCTGGATGAAAATGGCAAGATTATAAACCTTTTGTATCCAGATGCAGTAAAACAAACCTTTGAATGAAAGTCGCAAAACCTCAGGGACGAAAATGGCATTTTACTCTATAAAAAAAGTTGAATCAAATTTTATAACTATGGTGCACTTTACGGCATAATTATAACTAGAAATTAAAATTAGTAATAAAGGAAGTCAGAGCCTACATATTCCGATTGCCACATACGGTGAAGGAGATAATCATAACGACCACCAACGGCAAGCAATGTCCCTTCTGTATGTGAACCGAGAGTATTATCCTTCCTTAGATAAATCTACTCCAAAAGCACAAAATACACTAGCATAAGTTTTTAAGTTACAAAAAAGATAAATTTGTGCCCTGCTAACACAGTTTGTCTTACACTTTAGAAAAGTAATTAAATTGATGAGTAAAATGCCATTTTTGTCCCTGAGGTCTGGCCAATTTTGCGACTTTTGTCCAAAGGTTTGTTTTTCCACATCTGGATCCAAAAGGTTTGAAATTTTGCCATTTTCATCCACCTCGTCAACTCCATCCGTTTTTCTCCGTTAAATGAGGGGCATTTCCTCTTTTGAGACATTTATATTAAAATAAAAAACATTATAAGAAATAAAGATCCACCTCTTTTGACTTTCTCCTCACCCAACTCCTTTAATCATCACAAAAAAAAATGTCTAAAAGGACGAAAATACCCGACTTAACGTTAAAAACGGATGGAGTTAGCGAGTTGGATGAAAATGGCAAGATTTTAAACCTTCTGGATCCAGATGCGGAAAACAAACCTTTGGACGAAAGTCACAAAAGTAGCCAAACCTCAGGGACGAAAATGGCATTTTATCAAAACTGTTTAATCAACTTTTGCATGCAGTATTAAAAAACAAGACGGGAATGATGATTCCCAAAAGCATAGAAAAATATAGAAACAAATAAATATTAACCTGGAAAAACGAGTCCCGGTGATAACCCTCGGTGGGTGGCATAAGAGGATCAATGAAAACATGTTTATCAATTTTCCAGATCCGTAAATAATTAAATAGCTGAGAAAGTTCATCAAGCGCCTTTCGTGTAAGTGTATCTGCACTGCCATCACATGCATTAAATCAAAACTCGTGGAAAAAATAAAAGATTTGTAGAAGATATTGTTGATTTAGAAACATACCAGAGGGAAGTGCACCTCTCAATCTAGGGAGGGCGTGATCCGCACTTCCACAAAACCGTAAACCCACCGTCTGCAACTTATTGACAGCGCCTTCTGTGATATTAAGTTCCTGAAAAAAGAAATATGAGAAAACCTAAGGGGTTAATTTCAGAAGAAAAAGTGAACGAATAGAGTAAAACCTCGTCTGCGTGATGGAAAAACAAAGACGTAAAAAGCAAAGAATTTGTATCACGTTAGAATCTTCCTAGATCATAAGATTTAAGCAATTGTAAAACTACTACCGACATTTATACTCAAATTGAGAAACATTAAAAGTAATCCTATATATTTAATATCTTTATATTTACTGTGTCGGCCTCATCTGACGTACTATGTATTTTCATCCTTTTTTACCATACGTCCGTACTTCTTACATCATCACACACTCGACCATCTTAGTGGGATAAATTCGACTAGAAACCTAAAAGTAGTTAGATATTCTTTTTTTTTTTTTGAATGGCCAACGAATCCTCCAAATGGGCTACAGGCGAAATTCACCACATCGGGATACACTCGCCTCTGAACCGGGGAAAACCCTCACCTAGGGCCGAAGCCCGTGAACACTCACCCGAAGGCACGACAGTGCGGTGAGGTAAAACCCGCTCAGTTCAAGGATCGAACTAGCGATCTCCACCTTTTCGCCTAGTCTCCCATCATCACCAGGTGCCGCAGAAAATAATGGGGAGGGCAGGAATCGAACTTGGGTCCCTTAGAACACCAAGACTCTCCCTTACCACTCCGCCACCACCTCATTGGCAGTAGTTGGATATTCTAGAAGAAGATATAATAATAAAGGTAGAAACTAAAACCCATAACTGATAAGTCCATAACATTTCCAAACGGTAGTTAGATGTTTTTAAAGCAGATAAAAATATACATCAAAGAGAAAAATAATTAAATCTAACCTGTCTAAGTTGCCGTCTTATTACCACCCACTTTGTTTTCCTTTCAGTGGACTGGGGGCGCAAGGAGCCCAAGAGAGACAAAAGCTTCACACGCAAAAGCATAAATTTTCAATCTACCACTTGAAGTTTATATATCAAAAAGCACAAAATTAGTCATTGTTTGAAAGAAAAAGAAGAAATATACATACTTCTGCTACTTTTTGTCTATGGTCTGCTTTAATCCCAATCCATGACCAAATTGCTTCTAATAAATCCCCGTGATTCAGATGTATGTCACATGATTCCGGATGGAAAAAACGGGTTATAATGTCCATTGTAGCCTGCATATTAACCAATGGAGAATCGGATTCCACATCAGTACATGATATCTAAAAGTTGAAAGAATATGATCAAATTAGGGCGAAAAAGGGTTATGAAACTAGTTAAGTTTCTTAAAGCGCAGTTTTTTTTTATAAAAACCACATTACATTTTGTTTCTGCAAAATCAATCAGCACATGAAGCATACAAAACAGTTCTAATAATTTCTAAGTAGTTAATGCGGTAAAATATCGGATATCGGTCAAGGACCGATATTTGAGATATCGGTTATCGTGGTGGGATATCGGTAATTTTAATATCATGCTAAATTTATATATATATATATATATATATATATATATATATATATATATATATATAGCAATTTAACACTAACAATTGTAACAAGTAAGAACTGACTTAGACTTAAAACACTAACATTTAACAGTAACAACTAACAATTAAGACTTAAAACACTAATAGCAGCAATAAGAAGAAAAATGAACAGTAGAAATAAGAAGAATGGTACTGATATCGGGAAAATCGGTGATTTATCAATCAAATATCGGTCCTATATCGGTCAAATATCGGACAATATCGCTGATATTATCGGTACTGATATTCTGACCAATATTTTGTACCGCTATCTCGGCAGGGGACCGATAACCGATATATCACTGATATATCGGTTGATATATCGGGATATTTACTACATAGAATAATTTACACTAAGCTTAACTACCATCTCGCTTTAAATTTATCCTTGATTTCTAATTTTGCAGTTTGTGAAGATTCGTCTCTAAAAGAACTCAATATACCTTGATAACCTCGGCCTCTGTGATTGCAGAATCGCCTCCAATAACATCAAAGTCACCCTGCATATGGAGAGAATTGCATTACTTTGTAGAACTACCTTTATATCTTAAGTGTCACCATTACAATAATAAAAAGAACTTTACCTGGAGATATCGATTTGGTGGGGAATGACCAATTGATCTACGATATACATAACCAATTTCGAATCGTTTGAAAGTAGATTTCTGTGACAATAATAAACATATAAAGAAATACACATGATTCCCTTTGCAACACATATTCAGCAAATGTTGAACTTGTGCAAATAGTAGTTGATGGAAGTGATGATCCATACCTGGTTTAAAACAACCCAATTTATAAAGGGCAAACGTAGCTCATGGCAGAGTTCTAGCATGTCTCCACCGTTTGTCAAAAGCTTAACGTTATTCCTTCACATAAAAAATTATTAAGTAAATACCAGAATTACCAATGGGGTGGTGGTCCATTGGCAAAGGCAAAGCCTTTAAACACCTTGGGATGGGGAGGTCTTGGGTGACGACAGGAATAAAAAGAAATTTGCCGTTCAAAAAAAAAAGTAAATACCAGAATGTCTGACTAAAGCCTAAATCGACTAAAGCCTAAATGTTGCGTGAAATGCAAAACCAACAAAAAGTTATCATCAATGTGTGCATATAGGGCTGCAGACGAACCGAACTTTCAGTTAACCGTTCGTCGGGAAGTTCGTTTGTGCTCGTTTGTTTAGTAAATGAACGAACACGAACTAGAAATTCCGTTCATTTAGTAAATGAACGAACACGAACTAGAACAAAGGCTGCATTCGCGTACATTTATGTTCGTGAACGTTCAGTAACGTGTTCGTTTATGCTCGTGTTCTTTTATGTTCGTTTGTGGTCGATAGTTCATTAGGGTTTTGAATTTTTTTTATTTAAATACTTTAATATTCCCACTAATAAACATTTAATAAATATAGTGTATTGCATTATTACATAACGTTTAACATATGTTTGTTTCTGTTAATGAACATTGGTGTTCATGAACGTCCATTTGTGTTCATGACATTTGTGTGTTTGTGTTTGTTTATGTTCATTATCTAAAATTAACGAACAAACACGGACAAGTTCATTACCTTAATGAACAAACACGAACAGAAAATCCCGTCTGATAAGTGTTCATGAACACCATTACTTCCTTAGCAAACGAACACTAACAAGGCCTTGTTCGTGTTCGTTCGGTTCGTTTGCAGCTCTATGTGCATATACTAGTGATGGCAAGAAAGGTTTAAAAAATGGAAACGAGTTTCGAGGCATTTTCCCTTCGCCTCGGTGAACCGAGGCGGAATTGAAAAATAAATATAAAATTCTATACCGTATAAAAATAATAATAGTACTAACTAAATTGATCATCAAAATAATAAAAAAAACACACATAGAAAAGACGTAAATTGCTTGAAATTGACACAAAAAGTCAAAAACAAATATCAAAAACCCTTGAGGGGCACCTGAGGCGCAGCCTTTTAGCAAATCAGCCCTTCTAGCCCTGAGGCGCGCCTCAGAATCGTTTTTTGGGCGTTTCGCCTTGAGGCGCGCCTCGAGGCGCACGCCTCAACTGTTTTTTAAAACCATGGGCAAGAGAGACGGATCTAGTAACGGGTCAAAATGAGTTCACATTAAAATGGATCATCTACAGTGCAAGTCAAAATGGGCCAGATTCACCCACGATCACTTTTTGTCGAACTTTTAACATACAGAATAATCCAATTTTTTAATACAAATGATTTAAAATGTATGCATTTATATACACTTTGGGTCATAACCACCACCTCTAGCCATACATGAAACAAATTTGGAATTAGAAATAGTTAAAAATAAGAGAAAAGTACACAAATGGTCCCTGTGGTTAACCAAAACTTTGGATCTAGTCCCTAGCGTTTTTTTAAGTATGCTGATGGTCCCTGTGGTTTGCACTTTGTAACGTATTCACTCCCCAACTTTTTCCAAAAGTACATGGATGGTCCCTGTGGTATACACTTTGTAACACATTTAGTCACTAAACGCTGGGTACTAAAAGCGTTACAAAGTGCAAACCACAGGGAGCATCCGTGTACTTTTGGCAAAAGTCAGGGACTAAATACGTTACAAAGTGCAAACCACAAGGACTATCCGTGTACTTCTGAAAAACTAGGGACTAAATCCAAAATTTTGGTTAACCAGGGGGACCATCCGTGTACTGAGAAATCAACAAATATGATTGTACCTGTTAAACTGTACAGAATCTCCTAGCAAACGCATTGGAATTGTTTCCAAATGCTTTGCACAATGTAACCTAAACACTGCAGCAGATACCTCCGAAACCAGATCACGAATTTCAGTGTCTAAATCTGTATGTTGTATAGATGAGGTAACATTTCGACCTAATTTCAGTGTTTCCGTATCGTTATCTTGGATTTTAGTGCTCAATATCTCTTCACTGAAAATAGCATTCACAACTTTATCATAAATGCTAGTGTCCTCAGAATTATGCATTGTTCGTAAAATATCTGCAAAATAATGGCAAGCTTATGATTATTACACAAATACCTACAGAAAAAACAACTGTAAACTGACACAAGTGGCAACTGGCAAGTTTATCTGAAGTGTATTATGTACAGAACTTAATTAACAAAATCGTTACAATCAAATTGAATACATATTCTTCCATTACACTTTTAGGCAAAAGATCAAATACAAATAATCTTAACATACTAAACATACAAATTGAAGGAAAACCCAAAAAGACAAGGTGGCATTTTTGTAATTACCACCAACTATCAAAGTTACAACCAAAAATACCTAAAAAAACACAAATTTTTTTTTAACATTTTTTATTAAAAAATCGCTACATTTCGTTAGCAAAAAAAAAAAAAAAATTTTTTTTTTGGCTGCTACTAAAAGTAGCGATTTTTTAATAAAAAATGTTAAAAAAATAAAATAAAATAATTTGTGTGTTTTTTTTTTTATTTTTTTAGGTTTTTTGGGGGGTTTAGTTTTTAGCATTTTAGCTTGGGTGTGTGTGTGTGTGGGGGGGGGGGGGGGGGGTAGGTTTTTTTTAGGTTTTTGGGGGGTGGGGGGAGTGGTTAGGTTTTTTTAGGTATATTTGTAGAGTAACTTTGATAGTTATTGATAATTACAAAAATGCCACCTTGTCTTTTTGAGTTTTCCTTCAATTTGTATGTTTAGTATGTTAAGATTATTTGTACAAGAACTTTACCCTACACTTTTATCCTATATATTTATTTCTGGTTGTGATTGTATTCATTTATCAGTTACACTTTTATCCTATATATTTATTTCTAGTTGTGATTGTATTCGTTTATCAAGGTTTTACTGTACTAATTACTTACTGTCTAGCAACTCAGATTCCATTCTTGGAGGACAAGCATGTTGAAGGAGTTCATTGGCGGAGGGGCGGTCCGATGGGCTTGATGACATCATGCGGCGCAATAAAGCCGCCTGTTCAGGGAACTCAGCAACCCAATCTGATGGAAGTTCGCCCTTCTTTTTTAAGTCAGAAAGAACAATGTGTCTTTCCATTCCAGTGCTAAACGGATGCCAGAGCTCAAAAAATACAATCCCTAAGCTATACATATCAGCCTGAAGAGCAAGAAAAAACATATGAACAATATAACTTTTTGATCAAAATGATTTAAAGGCTTTAACTAAAGCATAATAGTATAAGTTTTTGTACTTTAGAAGTAAAGGTAGTAAAATGAGCTGGTAGAAACAGGTTTGGATCAAAACAGACAATTGTTGGTATGGATTGGATTGGGTTGACCCAAATCACTTTTTGTCAAAAATCTTTAACTTCTATTATGTATAATATAGTAGGCGAATCACGAATGTGATTACAAAAGATGATAATAATTGAACAATAATTTAGTTTTTTTTAGCAAAATGATTCAAAGGATAAATTGAAGCATCAATACAATAATGTATTGGATGTTAGGTTTATCATTATGAGCCCACGGGCCCATTAAAATATATAGAGAACAGAATGCAAAACCTAGATACCTAATGGGCTAATGGGCCAGTGGGCTCATAATAATACAGCTAATATTCAATATAATGAACCATGGAGAGAATGAAAGTCTCTTTTAAGTCTTTTACTTTGGCCCCAAAACATGCATAAACTAATATGTACTTACTTTCTCGTTAATTTTCGGCCATCGTTGCTCGATTTCTGGTGCAGTATAAAAATAAGTACCAATCTGACCAGTACCATCAACCGACACTCCAGTTGTTTCAGCAGGATCGACATCCTGATCCAACTGCTCCAGCTTCAAGAACTTAGCTGATATAGAAGACGGGGACATATTATTATATTAATCTAATCAGACATAGAGGTGACAATTTCGACGGACCCGTTTACCTACGAACGGGTCAACTCCCAGCTATACTTTTATATCTAAAAGGCCAAACAAATGAATAAAAGAAAAGCCAAATGGAGTGAACTGGTCAACTGAGGCGAAAGTCGCCAAAAGTGTATTTTTAATGCATATAACCCCTTAAATCATCTTACTCGAGAAACTAAATTATTATTACAAATATATAACAGTTGTAATAAAATTGACACACTAGTTAGTAGCAGAGTTACCAATGGGGTGGTGGTCCATTGGCAAAGGCAAAAGCCTTTAAACACCTTGGGAGAGGGAGGTCTTGGGTTCAAGTCTCACAGACGACAGGAATAAAAGAAATTTGCCGTTCAAAAAAAAAGTTAGTACTACTAAATGGATGTCTAACAGGATCCAAACTTAGTAGTTACCTAAAAGAGTAAATTACACAAATGGTCCCGGTGGTTTGTATAAGGTTACCGGAAAGTCACCTATCGTTCCTAAAATAAATGGATGTCTAACAGGATCCAATCTAGAGGCCATAGGTGCAATAGGTTTCAACTTAGTGATCATTTGTGTGTTTGTTATACTTACAGGCCATCATTGTAACTTCTAATAAACATAAACCAGAGGACCAGTTGTGGGATATACTCTATTTAAAGAGATCATGATTTGTGAACAACAAGTGTTTTGGATCAACCCGGTGTGTTTTGACCCGAACCAGATTATCCTTTGACCCACTACCCAACTGGCCCATTTTACTGCTTCTAATTAGTCACAACATATGATATTCAAAGTAGAGTAACTTACCAAGACCAAAATCCCCAATTTTAATATCACTGCGAGCATCAAAAAAAATATTATTTGGAGTCAAGTCACGGTGAATAATTCCTTGACTATGTATGTGGGCCAGGCCTTCTACAATTTGACGAAACAAGTGCCATGCATCCTTCTTATCAAAATGACTATAAGATTCAAACATTTGCCGAAGAGTCCTTTATAAACACAACAGAAAAATATAAATAATAAAATCACAAGAACATTATAAAATTAGTAACAAATAATAAAATAACGGAGGTAACCTTGGGCAGTATTCCATTTGAATATAGAGATATGTTCCGACTTTGTTGTCTTGCCCTATGACATCAGTTGAAGTATGATCTATATAACTGTAACTAGAACTAGCTGCAGTCCTGGAACCCCAGGTGGCATCATCATAAAAACCAGCATCTCCTGTTTCAAACCATGCCTGAAATTTTTTATCAATTAAATATGAGTCACTTTCAGAAGCTAGTGGCACGATCATAATTTACAAAATGTTATTTTGCTTAAAATGGTACATAACAGTCTGCTTTCGACCCAGTTTTCTTATGGATGTGTCAATTCAAGTTATGTTTTATCTAAAGTTTATTTCAATGCATAAAATTACCTAAATCGTTATATTCAAAAGAGTAAACTTCCGTTTTGCTCCCTATGGTTTGGTCACTTTAACGGTTTTGCCCCAAACCTTTAAAAATAGCCATTTTCCTCCAATAGTTTGCTATGGTTTTTCCATTTTGCTCCCTGCGGGGAGCAAAATGGAAAAACAGACAATTTGGATGGAGTTAGACTGTTAGAGGCGGGGAGCAAAATGGAAAAACCATAGCAAACTATTGGAGGAAAATGGCTATTTTTAAAGGTTTGGGGCAAAACCGTTAGAGTGACCAAACCACAGGGAGCAAAACGGAAGTTTACTCTATTCAAAAATATCGATTATCACTGAAATAGTATAATTCTCGTAATCATACTCGACACACTTACTGTTTGCAAAAATAGAATTAATAAGACAAAGCATAGAAACTTACCTGATAGTAACGTACAACATGTTGGTGCTGCAATCGGGAAAGAGTGGCTACTTCTCTAAGCACCTCAAAATAGTGGCAAATAAAGAATAAAGATATTAATTAATCAAATTTTATAATTTTTTTACTTTTTTCATGAAATGTTACCATTCTACTCCGCTACTCGTGAGTCGTAACGGGTTTCGAATGCACATTTGATATTTGGAGAACGATGTTAAGCTAAATTGAACATGATGTATGTTCCTAGATTAATTTCGGTACTTTTGGTTTGGTTATTTTTTCAGATGGTAATTAGAAAACGCTACCTCAAAATTCTGTCATCTAAAGGTTGACTTTTGTCCTTTAGTCGAATCTTCTTAACAGCATACTGTCTTCCGTCCAGCTTATTCTTGCATAGCACTACATGACCAAATCCACCATGGCCTGACACGTGTCACAACAAAAGACATCAAAACATAGTGGTAGACTCGTAAATATGTAAGAAAATACATATTTCAGCAAATTGCATTCATGGCATAGTGTGCACTCACCAATGGGTTGAAGCTCCTCAAAATCATTCAAATACCGTGAGCTTAATGTAGGTGAGGTATGCTGCCCTTTGGAATCAGCGGCAGTTTTCCAAAAATTCGATATCTTTGAGGCTACCTATTCGGTGACATAGAAGATTCAAGATAGTGGTTCCTCTACATTACATTAAAATGTTGAAAAAACCAATAAAAAACTAAAACGCACTAACCATACGATTTCCAAAGGCTTGGTTAAAGCTTCTGTCAAAAAGTGATGATGAACCCGTAGCTAAATCTGCCACCCGGTCTGAAACAATCTAAAAACACCATTAATCAGATATGTGTCAACGTGAAGAAACAAGAACTAGAAATGCCAATTTTGACCTGTTCATGAAAAAGGGGGTCGATTTGGATTACATATTATCTGCACATATGTCAAATATTAACATCCTAAATCACTTTATTTAACATCCTAGTTATTTATCAAATTCAAAAATAAATCTCGACTAACATGTGTTGGCAGGTCAAACGGACCCAATTTAACCCTTACCAAAATATATACCTATTTTGACTGATATTAGACCTGCCCATTTTGCCACCTGTATTAAAAAAATTAAGTGTAAGCAACATACCCCTAGGTTAACCAACTCCGATGTTACATCGGTTAAGGCATCAGCAAGTGGACCTTTAGGAGCACAAGCAAGTCGCAGTAAATGAGCCTACAAGTTTTGAAATGTTAGTTCTTACATAAGTTTTATATATAATTATCATCAGTAACAGAAAAGGTAAAATATAACCAGAATCAAATCTCTCTCAACAGTATGTGAAATTTGATGGTGATCCACAGATGATGCTGATTCTAATATATCACTTTCAGTCTCGTCGTAATCAGTTTCTTCTTCTGTATCCTCTGCTAGAGGATAATCCTGTGTAATTTTGCATTAGTGGTGTTAGTGATCATTAATTACAAAGAAAAGTATGATTTAAGAATAACAACAGACTACCCATGATATATATTCTTAAATTTCAAAATAAAACTTTAACGCATGAATCGAAGAGGTTGAACAAGTCAAAACATGCTATTTATTCATAAGAAACTTTCATTTTTAGACAAAACGTGTTTCAGGTCAACCCGACCCTGCAAAAATAACTTGTATTGACCCAAACACATTTTGACCCGTTACCCATCCTGCCCGTTTAGCCAGCCCTCTATAAATTATATAAAAGAAAGCATGATAACTCGTATAGTTATAGCAAGAAAAATAGAAATTTACACCAACAAAAGGACACTAGGTGTGAATGTGTGATCTTACCTCACCAACGCTAACATTCTCCACTGGTTCTGCAGATTGTGATGCAAGAGAATCAGTACTCTTACTATCATCTTCTTCCAGAATATCAAGTCTTTCAGTAGATTTGACTTTTAGTTGACCACCCTCAATCACCCCCATCTTCAAGGTTGGGTTGACTTTTTCCCATGAAGGCTGAGCACCGTTGTTCAGGTTATCTAAGGCAACGATTGTGCTGTTGCTCTCTTCAACTGAAAGTCCCCAGTGCCACGACTCCCCAGAGCCTATAAAAAGATCGAGAAAACCATATACGAAAGGCCCCTTTGAAGGCCTGTCACATGAAACTGTAGCATTCTTTCGAGATAACTGAAATATAAAAGGAACAAAAAACTAATCAAAACAGTCATATAAACGTGTGTGTGATTTTGCCTCAATAAACAAAAACATGTGTAGATGAACAGTAACTAAACTTACATGTGGTTGGTCTATTGTGACAACTTCAGACAAGAATTCTTGTGCGGCCTCTACCAAGTTATAAATCATCACGCGTCCTTCTCGTGCGTTTAAATTGGCCTGCATAGGCGGTCAACAGACTTCTTAATAACCAATAATGAAGTAATTCGAGAGACAAAACAAATGAATTGATATTTTTATCCATATAGTGCACTACAATGTCCACTTGTCGGATTTATGAGGATAAAAAAAAAAGCATCAAACAAGAAATTCATGTATGGTTACTAAAAGCAATAGAAAGAACTTTCAAAATACACTAATCAAGTCTTACTTGGTCATGAAGCAAGGACAAAAGATTATCTGCATCAGATTTTGATAACCCTTTTTCTGGAATTATTGTAAGCTTCGGATACTTGTAAGGGTATCCAGGTAAAAACCTAATAACCATGATCACGAACAACAAAGATCGGTTTAACGAATGTCCATGTCATCACAAGATAATGATAAGATAGGAACAAACATATTAACCTTATTGAAAGAAAAGCAGAAACATCCACATCCTCGTAGCCTGAATCTTGTGAGTACGGTCTGTAAATTTATAACGTAAAAACTTAAAACAAAAAACACAACAACTGGTCCGGAGTTGGTTAGCTAGTTTTTAACTTTCACAAACCTTAGCTTAATCTTGATTTGGGGTGGAGATTCTGAAACAACATCATAGTCTTCTTGTAATATAGCACACCTAAAAAGCAAAACATGCGTTTAGACGACAATAAGACCAATAGTAATACATCCTTGATTCCAAAACGTAAGAGAAAAACGTGTCGGTATCTCATAAAGTGGTCAATAAAGACTTTGTAGCCAGCACAGTTACTCCTATTTGACTAAACATTGGTCCCCATCCATTAACACAAAACAACTTCAGTTCATTTATACCATTAGCCTATTCTCAAATTTGTGGTCCCAGTCCCAACTTCCTTTCTCATCACATAAATAGCTAGACATACAATCACACCTCCATTATCCAAACACTTATACCAAATGAAATTGTAGATTACTTGATTGACCAAAACGAACGGCTACATTTGTTCAAAGATGCATCCACGAGTCGATAACTACCCTAGACATTACTCATGTGTTCTCACTTAACGAAATCTGGCTTCTCAATTTAACAATTTACTCACATTATGTTTCCAATCCAGAGTGATGACTATATACTTAGTTTTTATACAGCAAAAGGTTCTTATATGCAGCAGTAATCCTTATTCAACTACACACAATCATGTCAATTTCAAAGTCAATGGTGAATGGAGGTATCACCGGTAACCTAAGCACCTAACACTACTTGTAATCATATAATTTGATGTGACGAATTCAAATAATAATCAAATACAGTTACAGCTTAGAACAGTAGTATGAACTATCAAAAACTATTATTATTATTATTATAATTGTTATTAATCATTACATAACCTAATTGTAAATTACTCACAGTGCCGTAAGCTCATCGGAGAGAAGCTCGCCGCCAACGCCGTCGATGGAAGTGTGATCGGACGGTGGCCTACGCCGCCCTGTTCCGGCACGCTTCTTCTTCTTCTTGGAACTGTGCCCCATGTTTTCTTCTTTTTGACTTCTGATTCACTCGCAGGAAACGAAGAATCATGCCAATCGAAACAAATCAGGTATGTATGTATGTATGTATGACCTAACGAATGAATAAACAGATTTCAAATTGATTTGTTTGTTTTGGTATTTATAGTGTAAAGAAAGGGTTTATGGAAATAGTGATTTTAGATAATTCGTGACGTGTGTATGAGTTTGATGTTACGTGTGTTTTTATCTAAGTTATATACTTATGACCATGGGGTGTGGGGATCCCCCCTCAGGCTCGTCCCCCTCGTCCCACACCGCCTCCCTCCCTCTGTCGCGTCGTCAACGTTCGATTTCATCCGTTTGGGACGACCTGATCTAGTGGGCCACCATTTTCAGATTTGGGACTATCCTCCACACCCTTGGGTAGTCCCCAAGGGAATGGTCCTCCACCTCATGTGACGTGGTACCTACGTGGCGGATAGTTCCCAAATAAACTACCCAAATCACATCCCATGATCTTATTTACATTATTAAATATTTTACTTGTAATAAATAAATAAAATCAGTCAATGATAGTTTTGTAACATGAGTCAATAATGTGTCTAGATTCATTCGTTTGAGTTGCATTTCAGCCTACAAGTGTGTCTAGATGAGAAGGTTTCGGTTGGTTGCTTTGTGTATACACTTTCTTGATTCGCTAATCTTGTGTGTTTTTATGTGTATGTTTTGAAAGATTCAATAACTATCAAAAGTTGCAACAATCATAATCAAAATAAATAAATAGACTTTCAGAGGAGGAAGTGATCATGTTTCAGTTGTAGCAGTATCATTTGATTGAATGATACGTTTGTTAATATGATATGTTAAGTAGAATTGCAAGCGTTCCACTCTTAAATTTCTCCTATGTCTCCACGAGACTAGTCTAATTTGTTTCATCAAACTTTATTTGATTTCAAAATGAACCATTCTAACACCCGAGAATTGGACTGACTCAAAGGTGTTTGGGCCAATTAGGATTGGTTTTGCTGTTGCACACCTTGTCGTGAACTCACTTGCTAGTATTGTGGTGATTATTATGGATAGTAATTGTTTATATGTCATGTGTGATGTATATGAGAGAGAGTGGAGTAGGATTGTGTTAGAGTGCCCTCCCTTGTATAAGGTAAGTGTTGGACGTGTCTTGACGGGATAAATATTAGTGGATACATACCCAAAGTTAGTTAATTCAGTCGAAGGAGTTACATATACAAGTTCATTCTTATGAGATGCAATTTTAGTTACGTTATGATAGGCTCGCACTTTACATTGCTGCAATAACCGATAAAGGTGAATGTGTTGTTTTAATTCTATAAAACTTTTGTAATAAACAACTTGTTGGGGGTATAAGGATTACGAAAATTGTATGAAATGATAAAAATTCCAAATTGTGTCTTATTTTGATAATGTCTTGAAATTATAACTTGTGTCAATAAGTGTTGATTTAGGATGTGCATATACTATATACGTGTCACTTAAAACTTAATGGTTTACAAGCAGGGGCGCAGCTCTTAAGGGGCCGGGGGGAGCCCGACCACCCGAACTTTTCACTCAGTAGTGTTATGTATGTACATTTCGTATAGAATTTTTTAGGTATATACGTTTTCGACCCTCCGGTTTTATAAAAAAATACTTATATAGCCCAAATAATTATATTTAGGCCCAAAAATTGTATTTGTAAACATGTTTGGAAGAATGTATTGTTTATAACCCAATTGCCCAAATAACTATAGCTCAAATAAAAAACCCAATTTATTAAAAAAAAAAAAAACAAATTCGGTCCCTCCATTTGATTATTGATTTGTTTAGTTCAATTATGACTTTTTATAGTAAGTTAATTAGAGCTTAATAAAATGTATACCAGATTATCTGTTCTCTAACATACTTACTAATAAAAGTCCTAATTGAACTAAACAAATCAATAATCAAATGGAGGGACCTTGAATTTTGAAAATTCAAGTTGTTTTTTTACCACTTGAAGGATGTAATGATGTTGGAAGACAGAGTTTCCATAAATGGAAAGAAAGCAATATGCTTCACCAAACCATCACCATGCTTAGAAAAGAAACATTTGTGTTAATGTCAAGGGTTACTTTAAAAAAGTAAAAAAAAAAAGTATAGGTGTGTAAAAGGTGTTGGGGCAGATTATAGTTGTTACACAATGTTCAATATTCAAAACGAACTAAAAGACAAAAACCAAAAGATCCACATTTGATGGATAGCTCGTGGGATTGACCTTAGATTAGTCGGGGTTTGTTTTCTTGATTCTTTGTGTCTTGCTTACAAATATAAGCCTTCCCCACCCTTTTTCACTCACCCCTTTTGATCACGACACTTTAAAATACATACTAATCAATATCTCAAGTTCCCTTTATATTTACACATCCAATCAAAGAGATATAGAGGGTAGTACGAAGGAGCCATGGTCGAACCATGACACTGAGCGTTAGGACTCTGCAACTTACGCTTCCAACCTCGTAGAACCGTAGACCCGAACCACAACTTCACCATAACCGAGCTGTGCAATGTAATATGAGGTGGTTCATGGTTCCTAAATTTGTAGCCAGTCGGAACCATTTTCATGTTTTGACCTAGTTTTTTGAGGAGCAAAGGTAGTCGGTTCGTTAAAAAAACTAGTACACGGCCATCCGACTTCTGAGTTATCCCTTTGTTCATTACATGTATATTTGACTCCCCTGCTTAAAGTCTTAAACATCATCGATTAAACTAAGTTCATCAATCATCACTCGTACATCGTCTTCTTGATCATCACAAGTATTATATATACTCTTTCTCTTCATCTTCTTGATCAACATGAATGTAGTTGTTGCTCTTCATCTTCATCATTTGTTCATCACGTGTTCATCATCTTCTAATGTATGTTTTTTATTCAATGTACGATATGTAAAAGAATCATATGTCATTGATCATCACATACTCATCATCTTTTAATGAATAAATTTTAGATTTTTGGTTCTATAAAAACCATTTGAGAGCCAACACCCTAAACCCGTTACATACTCGAACCGAACATGTAGTAAAGGGTTCGGTTACGGTTCTCAAAATAATTCACTTTTGGTTCTCGGTTATGGGTAGGCTCGGTTAGGTTCGTGCGGTCCATCAAACGTGCACATGTGACATGTAGTGTTGCTACATGTCCTGTAAATTTTGAGTAGACACTAAATTTGACTGTGTACCTACCTAATAGTATTCTTCAATTTTGTACCTGTCCAAATTTATTTTGCAGATTTGGGGCATAATCATCATGAAACATTTTTCCACTTTTTGTTCATCAATTATTGTGTTCTTTGGTTAATTTAATGATTGGGGAGTATAACCCAAGATTATACAATCAACTTTTATTTAACTTATTATATGATTTAGTTTTTATCGTTATAACAAAAATAAAGTCTATTCCGAAAGGTCACATCATCATCATAAAATTGTTTAGCACCGTTAGTTACTTGCATGATGATTTCTAACGTAAACTTGACATAAAGTAGTTAATGATAATTGCATTAAATTATATAATTTCCGAAATAAACTTATCCTCTCAAAATACAAACCATTGCCTTCTTCGAAAATCACAAAAGAAAAAAAAAATTGGTCTTGTGCAGATAAAAAATCTGGACCCAATTTGAAAATCTCCATTTAATGTAAACTCATCAATCGCTAAAATTTATGTGAATGTAATTTAAATATTTATTTTTAGCTAAGGCTATGCGGTATGGGGGACGTCCCCATACCGTCGAGGTCCGGCGCCGCCATCAACACCATCCCCCCCCCCCACATCCCCCTCCTCTCCGGCGTCATCTAGACGATCTCGACGATCCAATCTGGTGGGCCCCTTTGTTTGTGTTTGGTTTGAATTTCAAAATTAATCTTAGGTGCTGTTTGTTTTTGCAGACATAAATTGTCTGCAAGCTGATTTCATCTGTTTTCATGTCTGCAACTGAATATGTGGTCTAAAGCTCTTCAAGCTGAAAATATAAGACTGATTGTTTTTATAAATTGATACCGTCTGTACAAACTACATGAACTTTGTTTTATTTTCCAAATCAATAATTTGGCTAAAATAATCAATCCCAAACACCCCCTTAAATCACATCATACTTTCACGACATCAGACAAAAATAACCTAATTACAAACCAAATAGTGAGAGCAAAAAATTGAACATGCTACCTAATACTGCACATCAATTCATCAAACTTGCACAACGTCAAAAAAATAACCTAATTCCAAACCAAATTGAACATGCTACCTAACCTAATACTGCACATCAGCTCATCAAACTTGCACAACATCACAAAAAATAACCTAATTACAAACCAAATTGAACATGCTACCTAATTATTACCTTATAAGGAGGTGACGATGGAGGCTCGTTGCGATTGGAACGAGGGCTTGGCCGGAGCGAGAAGGCCGGGCGGAACAAGAAGGTGGCCGCAGGCGAAAGAAGAGACGGTTGATGCGAAGTTGCGAAGCCTGGATTGTGAGCGAGAGTGTGTAGTGAAGTGGAGTTGAGAAAGAACGGGATGCAGAATGAAATGGCCAAGAGAGTGGTGATGGTTTTTTGTTTCAAATTTGAGTCAAGGCATCTGATGTCGTGTTGCAGTTCAAGGCAAAGACCTTTTGTTTCAAAGTTGAGTTCAGAAGGTAGATGAGGGAGGAGGGTTTTTTGTGAAGATGTTTGAAGAAAGGGTATTGTAGCTTTTTTTTAAGCTGATAAAAGCCATTTTCAGATCTGATTAAAAGAAAAAAACAAACAGTCTTCAAGGGTAACGTCTGCGCGCCTGCAGACATTAGCTCCCTTGAAGATGTTTGAAGAAAAAACAAACACCCCCTTAGTGATTTGTACATTAGGCATTATTACTTGTACAAAGGAGAACCATCCTCCATAACCTCTAGTTTTGTGGGATGGACAATTGTTGGGAGGATTATGATGTGGCGCCTACGTGGCAGATCATCCTCCCTTGAAGGACCATCACATACCCTCTAGCCTAAGTTTAGGGAAGTAATTTATAATTAAAGGGAAAGATGCAATTGACAAAATGAAGAATTAAATGTCACTAACAAAAAAATAAGCTAAAAAAGAGAATTTGGAGACACCGGGATGAGAACCCGCGTCAACTTGTTGGTTAACCAAGGTAGTAACCACTAGTACAAGGGCTCATTTATGTTAGACCGTGGGGTATGGTGGGGCGGGCGAGGGTTTGGGGCATGGGTTGACACGTGGAGTTCGAGCCCCCCGCTGGTGAGTGACGTGTCCGTGGGGTATGGCGGGGTGTGGCTAGCCCGCGTGGGTTGGCCAGGTTTATTAAAATTTAAAAAAAAACTAAAATTAAAAAATACACACAAAGGTAAAAAAAAAACATAAAATTATTATGAAAATTTCCTAAACATTACAAAATTCTACAAAAAAAAGATTACAAAATAAAAAAAAAGCCTAAAGGTTAGGTAGATTTCGAAAGGGGCGAGCTTGTCAAACGGTTTCCGCTCCTTGCCCCGGAACTCGATGTTGGCCACCGCCACCCGGTATTCGTGACTTATATCACCGTTCGGGACGCTGTCGTAGTAGGCTTTAAAACAACGGAGCTTCGGTCGTAGCTCGCGCCACTTGTGTTGGCACGCGTTTAAATTGTGCCGGTCATTCCCCACGTTGTGCCGGAAGCTAGCTAAAGCTTCCGGCCAGTAACGGGTCTCACCGGGTTGGCGGCCCTTCATCGCGTCAACGACGCTCGTGACAAGTGATAGCTCTTCCTCGTGTGTCCAAGAGGCCATCAATCAAGTGTGTGTGGGTAGCGAGTTCGGGTAGGTGGAGTGGCTTGGGTTGGGGTAGCGATGTGGACAGGCGGTGGGGTTGGGGGTTTTATAGCGAGTTGGGTGAACCGTTTGGCTTGGCCAAACTGTTATTTTTTGGAATTTAAATGTAGCCGCTATGGCTTAGCCAACAAGCCAATAAGAGCCGGCCACGTAGGACCGCTAGGCATGCCCAACGCCCGGGCTGAAACCCCCGTCCACGGGGCCACGCCGAAACCCAAGCCCACCCGGGGTGGTGACTTGGGCGTTTGTACCCAACCCACGCCCCATACCCCATAGTCTTATCCCTCGATTCAGTGCATATATATTCTATCTTATACATCGTAAATTGTATACAAAATTAAAAAGATTTGGGCCATAGGAGGGTTTGGGCCTTGTGCCGTCACCCACCCCGCACTCCATACGGGCCGGCCCTGATACAAACTTTAACGACTCGTATCTTTTTTTTAAGTAAATATTATTCACAACGCCAAACCCGAAGAGCGCGGCCAAGACAGACAACATTTAGGAGTCATTTCGTTCTTATAATATTTCTAAAAATAAATAGAATTTGATGGAATTGGAATTAATTACATTATATGGTTTGTAGTTTTTTTTTTTTAAGAATTAGAATTTAATGGAATCAAAGTTAATTCCATTCTAAATTTCTATTGTCTTTGGTTGGTTAATTTATAAATGAAATTAGATAAATTAGTGGATGAAGACGATGAATTATAGGTTATTTTTGGTAAACATTTAATTGAAAAGTTGAAATTCCATTAGAGCAGTAAATATGACATTCAAATGAATGATGAAATATGTCCACATTGAAATTCCATCATATGTCAATCAAATATGAAATTTCAACGGAGTCAATTCCAAATGATTCAACGAACCAAACTACCTCTTAAAACATTACATTACAACTCGAATTACATATTGAACTATTATTTTTACTTTCCTACTTTATGTCTTCGATATTTGTAGTCATATTGGAAGCATAACTTTTTTTTTTTTGAAAGGCGAATTTCAAAAACATTACATTACAACTCGAATTACATATTGAACTATTATTTTTACTTTCCTACTTTATGTCTTCGATATTTGTAGTCATATTGGAAGCATAACTAACAAACATGAGCGTGAAAAATCTCAAAATATCTAAAAAATTATCCGAATTGTGCATTTGGTTTCGGTTAGTCTCGGCTCTTACGTGTATCCGTATTGTGAATTTGAATTTTGGACGAGCATTGAGTTTCACAAATTTTGCTTATCCGTATAACGGAACTGAATTTAATTGAATAAACCGGATAATAACCGGTTTAATCAGATAACTAAACCGAATAAATAGGTTTAGTCCGGTTCAATTTGACACTTGTGGATTCTGATCGGTTTGCTAGTAACAAAAAAGTTCCAATCGGAAGTCCAAACAAATCGAACAAATTCGATCCAAAGTAACTCACCTAACAAAAACCAAAATTTGAATAGTTTTTTTCTTTTTCTTTCAGAACAACAACGATTTATTGAGTAAAACCAAAATTCTAAGAATTGAGAAACTTTTAATTTGAAAATGTGTCAAACAATCATCCAACCTAGTTATTACACCATGTGTCCCTTTATTTGGCATGAAGTGACATGTGACTATAGCCATATGGGGCATTACGAGGGTAAAGGTAAAAAGGGTGTAGGAGTATAATGTCCCAAACAATTATTACCCATTACCCAATTATTACCCATTACCCAATTATTACCCAATTATTAAAGAAGCAGCTTTTTAGTGCATCATGAGTTGTGCATTGTGCTTTGGACATTTTTTCAAAAAAAAAAAAAACCTTGATTTTTTTGTTTTAACCCAAAGGTTTTACCTTTTGCAATTTTAACCCTACATAATTTTTTTTTATTAACTTTAACCTAAAACTTTTCATTATTTGCTATTTAACTTCACAACTTTTGTCACTTATACTTTTCATCTTTCGTAAATTTTCATTTTAAGTATAGTTCTAAATTTTTCGAGTTAATACGACGCAACGTGCATGTTTGGTTCAACGTTTTTACCTCTATTTTCCCAATTTTGACAGGTTCGTTGCAACACGCATACCTTACGTCGAGTCAGTGTATTTGACACCGTTTTACGCCCCGCCGGAACGCAAGGTGTGCTTTGGGGTTTTTTCAAAAAAAAAAAAAAATGGTTATGCATATGGTTGTCGTAACGTTGGCTTTGGGTGTTTTCCAAAAAAAAATGTGTTTTTTTTACTTTTCACCCAAAAGTATTTCATAAATTACTTTTAACCCAAAACTATTTGTTTTTTTACCTTTAACCAAAAACTTTTTATCTTTTGCAATCTATCTTCACAAATTTTTTTTACTTTCAACTTTGGTCCTTTATAGTTTTCATTATCCGCAATTTTTTTGCTTTATGCTTCGTTCTAATTTTTGTGACTTAACACATCGCAACGTGCGTTTTTGGTTTAATGTTTTTACGTTTCGTTCTAAATTTTTGCAAGTTAACACGACACAATTCTAGTTGTTATCATTTTAGAAAAATAAACAAATAATATTATCATAAATGAATTGGAAATTTCTTATTGGTCCACCACTTTTTCATCCCGCGTATTAATGGCCACGCCCAAGTAAAAAATGAAACCAAGCGCCCATGGGGGGCGATAGGCTACTAGGCCGGGCGTTTTGGGCCCAATCCACTCACAAAAAACCGCACTACAGGTGTTCTTAGTTGGAAGGGCAAGCTATTGGCTTCCCCAATGCTATAGTGAGCTTTCGGATGATGCGTTTCCTCTAGAACCGTGACGGTAATCGACTAATCGTTATTCTTAAAAAAAAAAAAAAAAAGAAAGTAGAAACAGGCCGACGAACATTTATAGAAAGACAGCTTGCAATCAACCATAACAATCGTGACAGACACACACTGACACTTCATATTCCCTCTAACACAAGGCATCGAAATACACTCCCAAAAACTTGTATGATTCTGGCGACGCTACATGCTAAAAAGCGCCGGGGAGGAGGTTACAAGATTCCGCCACCTCCCCACGTCTTCACTATGCAACTTTAGGTATTATTATCAATCATTAATCATCCTTTCAGTTTCCTTTTCAGTTTTAGGCTAATTAATTAATTCGCAACAGATTAGCACCAGTAACGTTGCTTTCAGTTTTAATCACACCTTTTTCTTCTTGTTCAATTTTGATTTTTAACAAATTTTTAACAAATTTATTTTGATTTTGATATCAATTTTGTTTAGATCGAGATCTTGAGCGATCAAGTTTGTTGAACAACATTGGTGAGTACTGTTTAATTAATTAATTTGTTGCTTGTTTAGATTCGATGTTGAATTTAGTTGGTGATTTTGGTTTTAATTTGTGTGATCCAGTAAATTAGGGCTGCTTGTTGTTGAGTAGAATTTTGAAGGTTTGAGGAAATGGGGGTTATGTCAAGACGGGTGCTGCCTGTCTGTAGTAACCTATGTATATTTTGCCCTTCTATGAGGGCTAGGTCGAGACAGCCGGTGAAACGGTATAAGAAGCTTCTTGCGGATATATTTCCCCGGTCTCAGGTGAGGGTTTTTGACTTTTGTGGTTTCGGTTTAGTTTAATTGAGTTGAATTTGTTTGTTTGGTGATGGTTTAGTTTGATTTGATCGAAACCCTAGTGTTTAGGGGTTCTGTTTTGTGTATAAACGTTATAATGTATCCTTTGATGGTTGATTCCGTTAATAACGGGCTCTTGGATCAAGGGAAGCATGTTAAGACTTAAGACCATGTGTAGTGGTAAGGTTTTTGGGCGTTTTACCCTTGAAAAACGCCCCTAAACGCCCAATTGACCGCCCCCGGGGCGTTTGTTCGAATATTTGCTCCAAGGCGTCCTTTTTTCCACGCCGAAGAAGGGGATGAAGTGGCCAATCACAGTTAATCTCCTTTTTTTGGCCAATAAGATTTTTTTGATGGTTTTTTATTTATTTAATTGTTTAACACCCCTTTTAACATGATGCCCCACATCCCCACTACACCCATTTTAGATAATGCTCCATTGCTGACTGGGCTGCCACATGGCGCAAACGCCCAGGGGTAGGGGCATTACCACTACACATGGTCTAAGAAAAGTTGTTTTTAACTTCACTAAGGTCATGTGTTATGGGGCCCCGTTGGTGCGACGTTAGCGCCGGTAGGGGGGCAAACACCGCTACGAGTGTGCGCCGTAGCGGGCTTGGGGCGGGTCTCGGGCGTGAGCAAGGAGAAATAGAGACGTTTCATTGTATAGGGAAGCGTGAAGGGGGCGTGGAAGTTGGAACCACAACAGGGGGGGATTCGAAGAAGGTAAACGGTGGTTGCTTATGTGGCGTCTATGTGGCTCCGCTTTTCTTCCCAATGGAGTCCCAGTAAAGCCTCCCCGTAACACATAGTCTTACAGGAACTGTAAAATTCAATTTTTAAAGGCAAACATAAGTTTTATAGTATTAATATTATTAAAGTAATATATGTTTTGGTGTATATACTTTTATTCGTAATAGTACTCTTTGAAAGGATTCTGGTTGATTAATTATTGATCAACTTTAAATGGCAGGATGCTGAGCCAAATGATCGGAAGATTGGGAAGCTCTGTGAATATGCTTGTAAAAATCCCTTACGTATACCAAAGGCAAAGTTTTTATCACTCATCTGAACTAACATGTTATTTTTTTCACTGTCTAGTAAAATATTTTTGTTATGGTACGACACCTTAAAAGGGTTTATGTCAATTTACTTATTTTTCTCGATGAATTCTTCCTTGCAGATTACTGATTACCTAGAACAGAAGTTTTACAAGGAGTTGCGTAATAAAAACTTTATATCTGTAAAAGCTGTGCCACTTGTTTACGGGAAATTGCCATCCTCATGTAAGGAGCAGATGTAAGTTCACCTTGGAATACCTGTAAAAGCTGTGCCATTTGTGGTTTTCTTTCGTTGGTTATGATTGATGATTTAAGAGTAAATTACAAAAATCGTCCTTTATGTATGTCACTTATTGCAAACTATGTCCTTTATCTTCAATAATTACAGAAAACGTATTCGATGTTTGCAAACCCTTGCAAGTTATGTCCTTTAGCCCTAACACGGTTAATTTTTTGTGGTTAAATCTGATCAAATAGACCTCACATGAGGGTATTTTGGTCATTTTACTCTCATGTGGGGTCCATTTATTCATATTTAACCACAAAAATACCCTTATGTGGGGTCAATTTGGTCAGATTTAACCACAAAAATTAACTAAGTTAGGGCTAAAGGACATAACTTGCAAGGGTTTGCAAACATCGTGTACGTTCTCTGTAATTATTGAAGACAAAGGACACAGTTTGCAATAAGAGACATACATAAAGGACGATTTTTGTAATTTACTCATGATTTAATTGTAATAGCTGCTTCTTCTCTTTTATTTTTTTACATTTGCAGGCCACTTTTTGCCAGTAGTTTGTTGGGAGTTGTTCGGACCCTTTTAGATCAAACCCAGCATGATGACATGCAAATTCTTGGTTGCCAGACTCTTGTCAACTTCATAAATAATCAGGTAACTTTTGCTTTAATGAATGGTAATAAATTAATAATTAGGATCATAGTTATTAAAGGCGTTAGGCGCACCCAAGGCGCATAGGCGCAAAAAAGCGTAGGCCTGAGGAAAAAAAGCGCACAAACAAAATAAAATTAAAATATTTTTGTATAATAGAAAATTAATACTATTCTTCAAATAAAATAAACTAAAGCTATGATATAACATTTAATGTCGTCTAGTAGTACCAAAAGTTATAAAATGCTAGTTTATTAGTGTAGAAAAGTAGTTCCGTTAGATAAAAGTAGAAATCTAGCTGTAATCTTGCTAGAATTTAGAGAATTAGGCCGGAATCTGTGCATAAACCATCACATGGAGAATTAAAGCGCAATTGCCTTGACTTAAGGCGCAATTGCCCTGCCTCGCTAGGAAATTGGGCCTAGGCGCAAGAGGCGATGGCTTTTAACAACTACTACGATTAGGATGATTCCTAGGGCAAGAGTCACACAAATGTATCTCGAGCCGGGGGTCTCACTGGAAGCAGCCTCTCTATTCCTACGGGGTAGAGGTAAGGCTGTCTACATCTTACCCTTCTCAGACCCTACCTTAGCTTTGCTGTTGGTGGGATTTACTGAGTATGATGATGATTGTTTTTGGTAACAACTAGTGTGTCAAAATATGATTGCAAATATTATACTACTACAATAACAATCTAATTTACAGGTGGATAGTACATACATGTTCAACTTAGAAGGTCTCATTCCCAAACTCTGTGAACTGGCTCAAGAAATAGGAGATGATGATAGAGCGTTACGGTTGAGGTCAGCAGGACTTCAAGTTTTGGCTTGCATGGTAAACATATGTGTTCTGCATTATCTCCATCTCAATACTGTCTATATATATGCATAAAGAATCTAGTAATTATCTGGTTGATATTGCAAGCGGCTTCATTATCTCATATTGTTTTTGATCTTTTTTATTTGAGTAGGTGCGGTTTATGGGGGAGCAATCTCATATCTCTATGGACTTTGACAATGTATGATGCATGGTGGTTTCAATATCCGATTCGTGATCAAAATCCCTTCACATATATTGTAAATTTTGTTAATTTTAATCTAATCAATATTTTTTTAACAGATTGTATCAGTAACCTTGGAAAACTTAAGGGAGACACCAAACAACCAAGAAAATGCACAAGAACATGCTGACCATGGATCGTCATTCTTGGATATAAACAAGATGATCACGAATGGCGTTAACGTTAAAACAGACGTCCCTATGGGGTAAGTGCACTCATACATACAGATCTTAAATTATGGCTCATTTTTGACTATTAATATTATATTTTTCTCATTTTCACAGGGATGTACACAAAAGCCCTTCTTATTGGGCCAGTGTCTGCCTGCATAATATGGCTCACTTGGCAAAAGAGGGAACAACTGTACGGCGCGTACTTGAACCACTTTTTCACAGTTTCGACACGGAAAAACATTGGTTCCCAGAAAATGGATTGGCCTTTTCTATTTTGAAGTATCTGCAGATGGTGTTAGAGGAATCAGGTTAGATTACTTTCATTCAGCTTAAGTGTATGGTAATTAGTTATAAACATAGTTGTTAAAAGCTACCGCCTCTTGCGCCTAGGCCCATTTTTCAGGCGAGGCGAGGCAGTTGCGCTTTCAGTCGAGGAAATTGCGCTTTAATTCTCCAGGTGATTGTTCAGGCGCACATTCCGGCGAGATTCCTAGATTCCGGAGAGCTTCCGGCCAAATTATCTAAATTCCAACAAGATTCTAGCCATATTTCTACTTTTATTCAAGGAAAACTACTTTATAACACTAATACACTAATATTTTGGTACAAATTAGATGATATAAAGTGTTACATAATAGACTTTGTTTATTTTATTTGAAGAATAGTATTCTTTTTCTAATACATAATATATTTTTAACTTTTTTCATTATGCGCTTTATTTTTCTCAGGCCCTCGCTTTTTTTTGCGCTTTGCGCCTAGGCCCCAGGCGAGGCCTGTGCGCCTTGAGTGCGTCTAGTGCCTTTAGTAACTATGGTTATAAATATAGTTCGATCTGTTTGTCTTGCCGTTTACAGTTACAAACAATCATCTATAAAGTACTAACCTTTTTTTTTAATTTTAATTCAGAAGATGACAAGTCCCACCTACTCTTGTCGGCCTTGGTCAAACACTTGGATCACAAGGATGTTGTTAAACAGCCGGTTATGCAAACGCACATTGCAAACGTGGCTACACAATTGTCACAACATGTAAAGCAGCAGGCCTCAGGTGCCATTGTTGGTGCAATAAACGATCTTATTAAGCACGTGCGAAAATGCATACAGAATTTGTCTGAACCATTAAGTCCTAAAGTGGGATCTGATAGCTCTTATATGGATCTTCAATGTGCTTTGGAAAATTGTATCTCAAGTCTCTCGCATAAGGTTCTTAACTGGAAAAATATATATTTTTTTATTTTTTCTAGTAAGCTCTAATTGTGTGAGGTTCATTGGGGAACACTAAAAAAGTGGGGAACAGTGGGGAACCGACTCAAACGAACTCCGATTGGACTCATTCCAGCGGCGTTGGAACCGGCTCGTCGAACCCTAACTAGGATCTCTTAACCCTAAACCCTAAATCATAACCCCTAAACCCTAAATATATTAGGGTTTGGCTTTTAGGGTTTAGCTATAGGGTTTAGCTTTAGGGTTTAGTTTTAGTGTTTAGGGTTTAGCTTTTGGGTTTAGGGTTTAGCTTTTGGGTATAGCTTTAGGGTTTAGCTTTAGGTTTAGCCTTTAGGGTTTAGCTTTTAGGGTTTATAGTTTAGATTTTACGGTTTAACTTAGATTTTAGCCTTATTTTTTAGCTTTAGGGTTTAGAGTTTAGGATTTAGGGTTTAGGGTTAAGAGATCTTAGTTAGGGTTCGACGAGCCGGTTCCAACGCCGCTGGAATGAGTCCAATCGGAGTTCGTTTGAGTCGGTTCCCCGATGTTCCCCACTTTTTTAGTGTTCCCCAATGAACCTTCCCCTGCTCTATATAACTTTATTATTTGTTTGTAGGTTGGAGATGTGGGACCGATTCTTGATATGATGGCTGTAGTGCTCGAGAATATTCCGGCAAGTGCTTCTTTAGCTAGAACAACTATGTCTGCTCTTTATCGAACCGCACAACTTATCAGTTCCGTTCCAAACGTATCCTATTACAAGAAAGTGAGTACAAATAATGTTATTATCAGCATCGTACGAGGATAATTATATATACACGCTGCATTTTCTAAGAGTTAAATTCCTTCTGTGCAGGCGTTCCCTGATGTTCTGTTTCATCACTTGCTTTTAGCAATGTCACACCCTGATCATGAAACGCGTGTTCTTGCGCATCGTGTGTTCGTCAATGTGCTTATGCCATCTGGCAATCTTCCCCTGGTTTCAAATGAAAATCAAGCTGTTGAATCTTTGCCAGATGGGAAAACAGTATGATGCAACTTTTTAATAAAATATACATGATCGTATTTTACCCTTTATGTTTCTTAATGTAGATATTTGATCATATATTTTTGCCTTTTTTTTGTAGATCTCGAGTTCGTTGCGACTGAGTCGCCATCAAGTGAGTCTTGTGCTTTCATCAATTTGGGTTCAAGCAACAATGACAGGAAATACCCCTGAAAATTTTGAGGCGATGGCACAGACATACAATCTTGCGTTATTTTTTACTTTATCAAAGGTGGGATCTTTATATAAAACAATTAAATGAAATCTTATGTTTTCAAGGATTGTCCTTTATCTTTATACCAATTTTCAGCCGCTGTCCTTTATGTTCAAAATTGACGAGTTTTGTCCTTTATGTTTTCATATCATACACGCTTTGTCCTTTAGGCCTAACCCAGTTAGTTTTTTCAGTTAAATTTGGTCATATGCTTTGCACATGAGGGCATTTTTGTCAATTCAAAGGTAAGTTCAACGGCAGATTTACAGCTCAAAGCTTCTGCAACCTTTGAATTGACAAAAATGCCCTCATGTGCAAAGCACATGACCAAATTTAACTGAAAAAACTAACTGGGTTAGGCCTAAAGGACAAAACGTGTATGATATGAAAACATAAAGGACAAAACTCGTCAATTTTGAACATAAAAGACAGCGCCTGAAAATGAGTATAAAGATAAAGGACAATACTTGAAATTCACTCTTTGTTCTTTTTTCTTCTATTTATTGAATCCTATATACATGACCTTTTTTTCAGAACTCGAATCATATGGCGTTAATCCGGTGCTTTCAGCTGGCATTTTCTCTAGAAAGCATCTCCTTGGATCAACAAGGTAAGATTTACATTTAATAAGTGTATAATATTATCTTTTATCATAATTTTATTATATTAATTTTTCATATTTCGAAGGTGGTCTGCAACCATCCCAGAGAAGGTCTCTCTTCACATTGGCATCATGCATGATTATTGCTTCTGCAATGGCGAGCCATATTTCAGAGCTGGTTCCTATTGTTAGGTCAACTTTGACAGAAGAAACGGTTGGTTTTTGTTTCATGCTACTCGTATATTATCTCGCCTTTATTTTTTCGGGCAAAAGATCAAATACAAATAATATTAACATACTAAACATACAAATTGAAGGAAAACTCAAAAACACAAGGTGGCATTTTTGTAATTACCACCAACTATCAAAGTTACTATACAAATGTGAACTCAACCAAAAATACCTAAAAAACACAATTTTTTTAACATTTTTTATTAAAAAATCGCTACATTTTGTTAGCAAAAAAATAAATAAATAATTTTTTTGCTGCTACTAAAAGTAGCGATTTTTAATAAAAAATGTTAAAAAAATAAAATAAAATAATTTGTGTTTTTTTTTTTAAAGATTTTTTTAGGTTCTTTGGGGGTTTAGTTTTTAGCATTTTAGCTTGGGTGGGGGTGGGGTGGGGTGTGGGGGGGGGGTTAGGTTTTTTTTAGGTATATTTGTAGAGTAACTTTGATAGTTATTGATAATTACAAAAATGCCACCTTGTCTTTTTGAGATTTCCTTCAATTTGTATGTTTAGTATGTTAAGATTATTTGTACAAGAACTTTCCCCTATTTTTTCGTAGAACTAAATATTGCACTAGTATGATAAAGGGTCTCATCTATATAGTAGTATGAACTATGCTTTCGCTATTATTTATGGGCTATTAATATAAGGACCTATTTCTTGATCAACAAAAAGAAGATTCAGGAGATGTGACTGAAGTCACCGAACAAACTAGAATCTATACATGTGGTTTGTAAGAAGGGGCCAAGTTCATATGGCCTTCTTAAAGTTAAAATACTTGTATTAACTCTCCAAATGTGATAATGACATATTTACCCTTTAGAAACACTCTACTTTTCATATTTATCGGTTTCTTGGTAAATGAAACAATATTTAAACAACTATAAGTACGGCTGCAGAACGTTCAGCGAACAGTTCGTGAACCATTCGGTGGGAGGTTCGTTTGTGTTTGTTCGTTTAATAAATGAACAAACATGAACAAGAAATTTCGTTCGTTTAGTTAAATGTACGAACATGAATAGAGGCCGCGTTCATTCGTTTATGTTCGTGAACGTTCGGTAACGTGTTCGTTTGTGTTCGATAGTCCATTGGGGTTTTAATTTTTTATATTTATATTTAAACACTTTAAAAAATTCCCACTAATAAAATATTTAATATATATTAGTGTATTGTATTTTTTTTTTTGAATTGTTTAATAAATATTAGGTTAGTATACTATGGGTGGATCTACATAATATTTGTGATGAAAGATACCGACTTTATTCAATATCTAATACATGTTCCTTTGTGTTCATTTGTGCTCATTTATGTGCATGAACGTTCGTTACCTAAACTTAACGAACGAACACGAACATGTTCATTTCCTTAATGAACGCACACAAACAAGAAATCTCGTTCGGTAAGTGTTCATGAGCAGTTCGTGAACACATAATTTCCCTAACGAACGAACATGTACAAGGCCCTGTTCGTGCTCCTTCGGCTCGTTTGCAGCCCTAGCTATAAGAAATGGGTCAAAAACAATATGATCCTTGTATAAAACTTTCTCGGACAAAAAGATTTTGGGGTCAACGGGCCCCATTTTGACCGTTACCCAGTCCACCTACCAGCCCATTTGCCAATTATATTTACTAAAGTTAGTTGATATGCAGATGGATCCTTATCTTGCATTGGATGAAGGTATGAAGCTGCAGGCTTGTACAAAACCTGGTGACGATAATTCATACGGATCACAAAAGGATGAAGCTGCTGCACTGAGGTCACTCACTGCCATTGAATTTAAGGACCAGCAGTTAAAAGACACGCTTTTGACCCACTTGCTTTCAAAGCTTGAAAATTTGTCAGAGGTAGTTACACTTTACTGCCTCATCCATTATTCTTTGTAAAGTAACATTTATAAGTTATAACATGCCCTACTTTCTAATAATAAAATATAATCTGGAACCATCAAATCTAACCATATATGCCAGTAATTATAATTAGGCATGCAAACGAGGTGAGAGCTCGAGCTTGGCTCGGTTCGAGCTTTGTTTTCATTTTTTCAAAGCCCGAACTCGGCTCTTTAGTATTTTCTCGAGCTCGAGCTCGGCTCGTTGATAATCTATTATTTAATATATTAAATAAAAATAATATAAATAAGAGATTCGTTTAGGCTCGTGAGCTTGAGAAGTGAAGCTCAGGCTCGAGTACTGAACAAGCTTATTTTTAGGTTCGGGCTCGGCTCGTAAACAAGTTTAAATAAGCTCGGCTCGGCTCGTTTACTAGAAAACTTTAAATAAAGTGTAAATTTTATTAAATATTAATAAAAATTAATATTACACTAAGGCTCGACGAGCCTGACGAGCTTCACATGCCAGGCTCGAGCTAGGGCTCGATAAATAAACGAGCTTTATTTTAGGCTCAAGTTCAGCTCGGGCTCGATAAGGCTCGGCTCGTTTCGAGCTTTTTCTCGAGAGCTCGCGAGCCGCTTGGCTTGTTTGCACCCCTAATTATAATCACTATCTCTATGTTCTCCAGGAAGAACAGTTGGATATGAAGGCACAACTTTCACAGGAGTTTTCTCCTGATGACGAATATCCGTTGGGTGGCCCGTTATTCATGGAGACACCACTGCCATGTTCACCAGTTGCCCAAACAGAGTTTCAGGCTTTTGATGAGGTAATTATAATTATTCATGTACAATCTTTTATTTAATATTTCTTAAATCCATTATTACATTGCTAAAATGATTTGTTTTTTGTTTAGGTTATGCCTCATGCTGATGAAACGGATGATGATGCATTTCAAGAACAATATGGAGGCCAATCTGGTCGCAAAGATTCTCTTTCAATGAATTCACTCGACATTTTGAGTGTAAACCAGTTACTAGAATCGGTATGTTTTGCTTTCACATTTGTTTTTGAGTTAATTACTGTTTTCGTCCCTGTGGTTTGTCACAAATCACTATTTCAGTCCATTAGTTTAAAAATTACGATTTCAGTCCCTGTGGTTTCACTTTCGTAACCATTTCAGTCCATTTAATCTGTAAGTACAGGGACTGAAATGGTTACGAGGTGGACTGAAATGGTTAGGAAAGTGAAACCACAGGGACTGAAATCGCAATTTTTAAACTAATGGACTGAAATAGTGATTTTTGACAAATCACAGGGACGAAAACAGTAATTAACTCTTTGTTTTTTCTATGCCCAAACTATCAAAACTTGCTATAACTTTTAATCAGAAAATAAATAAAATATTTAAAAGAATTGCATTATGTGCCACTGACAGGTACTGGAAACAGCCCGACAGGTTGCAAGCTTGCCCGTTTCCTCAACTCCTGTAACATATAACCAAGTCAAAGATCAATGTGAGGCTTTGGTAACGGGTAAACAGCAAAAGATGTCTGTGCTTCAGAGTTTCAAGAAGCAACAAGAATGCATGGCAATTATCATATCCGGTGAACAAGAAAATAACAGCCTAATTACATCGAACACCGTAAGAATCTTAGGAGTTGTTTGTTTACCTCTTAACGAGACTCTTAATGGTTCAGGCCTCTTACCGGTTCAGCACTTAATGTTTCAGACTGTTTGTTTCACGAGCAGATGTCTGAATGGTTCAGACATTTGCCTCTGAATGGTTAAGATTTATACAGAGTCTGAATGGTTAAGACCTCTAATCTGCATTGGTCAGACATTTGCCTCTGAACGGTTAAGCATTATACAAGCTCTTAATGGTTCAGACCTCTTACTGATTCAGCACTTAATGGTTCAGACCTCTTACTGGTTCAGACCTCTTACTGGTTCAGCACTTAACCATTCAGATGTTGCCAAACAGCCCCTTAATTCAGTTCTTGAATCGTTTACTTAGTACTCTTGTCACCATTTTATTAATAGCTATTTTCTATGTTTCTTTTTATGTTTCTATAGAAAACAGAGTTTCCAGAAGATGTTAAATTATTAACGAATGGCGTTGTGCATGATCAACTCATTTCTTGTACAAAAGAGTACGGTCAACAACAGTCTTTTAGACTTCCACCTTCGAGCCCATATGACAAGTTTTTAAAGGCAGCTGGATGTTAATAAACAGTTTTATATTATAATTCTTCGTGCTGTATAAATATATATATGTTTTCTCCAGGTTTTCTTGTTCTTTTTCGAAAGTAGAAAAAGAGCTGTAGAGCAAAATGTTGTGGTTAGACGCCAAAATGTTATAGTGAAGAATCGAGATAATTATTCTTTTGATTTGGCTTGAGGTGTGTTTCATATTCATATGTTGTGTTTGAGGATAAAATTTGAAGTATTTTCAGTTTGGATGATTAATATCAGAGGTGTTTGATTGTTACTATAGTTAAGAGGTGTTTGATCGTAAGATATTAGACCGGAGGGTATGGGCTCCGTCCTCCCGCCGCCGCCCCAAAAAGACCACTCCCCATGCCCGTCGCCGTCCCAGCCCCGTCCAAATCGTCCTCCCCCAGCCGATGATGACGGGCCAACTTCCTCTCTCCTCACACACACATCTATGCATACATATACATATATCCTCACACACACACATCTATACATACATATATATATAAAGGGATTCATCCCCCACCCCCTAGGTCCATCCTCTCCAAGCCTCTCCTACGTGGCGGTGACGTGGCGGCCCATCCTCACGGGGATGAGCCTCCCATACCCACTGGTCTTATGGTTTGTTGTTAGTGTGCAAGACATTTTGAGTCTAATATTTGACCTTTTGGCTTCAAAATTGCTGAACAACCCCCCCCCCCCCCTCTGCAAAGTCATAACCATATTAATGGATGATGTAATTCCGGTTCAAGAAAAAAACTGATCTGAATCTTTATAAGTTATAACAAAAAGGGTTAGCAAAAAACCCAAAAACAAACCGAATTCTCCATTTGTAGGATAAAACCCTACCAAGTACATTCGCGTAACACCTAAAATCTACAAACATGCAGGCAATCCGAAGAAACTCTCAAACCCTAACCAAAATTATTTTGCAACTATTACCAAAAATAAGCTGCACATCTTTGGAGATCGCCGTGAAACCGATCAATATGTTATGCTCTTCTGATTTGTTGTTTGTCGATCCAAATCAAAAGGCCACCCTAAACTTGTGCTTCATTCACGCTGCAAAAGCAAATCGCCACTTTTGTAAGCCAACAACAACTCCTCGGCATGATTTCTATCTTTAGATATAAATTTCTCCAAAAACTCATCTTCAGGCAACCACATCACATTAAGAAACTTCGGCATTTTCTTCAAAATCTTTTTCGACATCATAATATCCAAAACCTTAAACCGAGGAATCACTCTTTCCTCCAAACTAAGCATCAAACACGAGGGCCGACGAACCAACACTTCCCTTTCAAACTTAACCGTATTCACAAAAAAATCAATCCCGGTTTTCAGTTTCGCTTCCGATACCCTAAGCAACCCAGGCGCCTTCTTAAACATACTCAAAAACTCATCCTTCGTGAACCCATACGACCGAAACAAATCCAACTTTCTTTCAAATGTCTTATCACTCAAACAACTAACAGTATAAATAGCATGAACCAACATCCGATTATCAATCGAAAACCCCATATCCAACACCTTGGATACAAGCTCTTTAAGATCTGACTCACTCATAATCAACAACCTAGGTTGCCTTGTTATAACAGTAGCAAGCTGTGCACCAACAATCCCACATTGTTCCAAATACTTGACATTAGCAGACACTCTAACCACAGGCTGCTTTATATCAACCCAATTACACCTTCTCAAAGTTCTAATCAAATTCTCATTGTTATGATCATCAAGCATCAATCTTTTTACAATATCCACACAGGGTTTCAATCTTTCTTCAAATCTGTTGGATAAATAAACCGGGTTTTTGGAAATAAACTTACCCAAATCTGGACCGGCGAGCCCTAAATCTTGGAAAAATTGGATTCTTGATTTTAGGGTTTTTTCAACGTCTGAAAAGAGGATCTGGGGCGATTGGGTTACCCATTTGTGGATATCTGTGAGGTTGAATCCGTGAGATTTTAAGAAGAGGATGACGGATTGAGGGTTTGTTTGGGTGGATGAAAATCGATTGACGAAGAATACGGCTCTGGGTTTTGGAAAACCTAGGGTTTGTGTGAGGTAGGTTATAATGGAGGATTTAGAAGGTGGTGAGGATGAAAGTGTGTGAAGATATCGATAGAAGAGGGTCGTCATTGTGGGTTTAGAGGACTTGCAGGTCGATGAGCTTTGATTAGGGTTTATGGTTCTTTCTTGTTAATCAGCAAATCACACTAGTAAACATATACATTTCCAAGTTTTTGATTACGTCATTGAATAGTGCTTTTAGGTGGTTGCCCATTTTGGCGGCCACACTTGACTTTTATTTTTTTTTTTATTTTTCATTATAATTGTTATTTATAGGTGATGCTAAATTACAATTTTATCTCAGGTGTAAAATTATTATTTCGCACTCGATTCAAAATAAATTTTTCCTTTTGTCCCCTGCTTAAATTTACGATTTTGCCCTTAGTTAAAAAAATACAATTTTCACCTCAGTTAAAAATAAAAATATGCTTTTGCCCTCAGCTAGAGTACTGCCAAATTACGATTTGGTTCCCAGTTTAAAATTACGATTTTGCCCCAGCTAAAAATTACAATTTTCCCCGCAGCTAAAATATTACGATTTTGCCCCCATTTCAAAATAAAAAAATGGTTTTGCGCTCAGTTCAAAATATTATTTTACCTCCATTTTAAAATTACGATTTTACCTCCGCTAAAAATTGCAATCTTGCCATAGTTTTTTTCCCTTTGGCAAAACCATGGTAGTGTTTTATTTTACTTTGTTGGCTTAATTTTGTTTTTATTCATGCCAAACAGTTGTATAGCACTCGCTATTTGGTCCTGACAAATTATTGTTTTGCCCCCAACTCTAAATTACACGCTTGTCAGCGTTTTAGTTACTTTTTTTTATCATAACTATGGTACTTTTTTTCTTTAATTAGTTAACTTGATGTATCTTTTTTGATACCATGTTATAGGTAGCATGTATAACTAACCGACATAAAGACGTACATGTTATTAACCTAAGAAATACTCGGTTAACGCCCCGCAACGCGGGCGGCGCATAACTCTACGTGTCTAACACTAGCTCATTAGCCCTTAAAAATTACAGTTTTGCCCTGAGCCCAAAGTTACGGTCTTATCATCGTTTTTTTTCCATAGCAAAATTATAGTAGTCTTTTTTAATTGATTGAGAATTATTCGACCATTGCCCCGCAACGCGGGCGGGGCATCTACTAGTTCAAAACAAATTCAACTAGGGGGTGTTTGGGATTCCTTTTTTACTTCTGACTTATCAAAAATCTTTAAGTGAGAAGTTAGAATTTCTAACTTCTCAATTTTTCCTTTTTAAAAGTCCTTCTCAGCAGATGTTTGGGATTCCTTTTAACCCTAAAAGTCCTTCTCATAGAATGTTTGAGATTCCTTTTAAATTCTGAGAAGTTAATAAGTCAAAAGGAGCTCCAAAATAAGTTAATCCAAACACCCCCTAAAACTACAGAAAAACAACTTTGGAAAATAGTAGTAACAAGTTAGTGTACTAATAAAAGTTTTATTTCACTTAACTTACTTAAGTTTATTTTAATGATTTACCTACGGGCTGTTTGACAACTTTTGAATGGTTAAGTGTTGACCCAGTAAGAGATCTCAACCATTAAGAGCTAGTAGTATTCTTAACCGTTCAAAGACAAATGTCTGACCAATTCAGATTAGAGTTCTTAACCATTCAGACTTAGTATAATGCTTAACCATTCAGAGCCAAATGTCTGAAACCAATCAGACATCTGCTCGCGAAACAAATTGTCTGAACCATTAAGTGTTAAATCAGTAAGTTAAGTGCTAAATGGTTACGAAAGTGAAACCACAGGGACTGAAATCATAATTTTTAAACTAGTGGACTGAAATAGTGTTTTTGACAAACCACAGGAACGAAAACAATAATTAACTCTAGATAAAAATCGTCGAGCAGGAGATCCGAAACAACTTACGCACGGAATGAAAGATGTTTTCTTTCTACTAAGGCTAGACGGTATGAGGACCGTCCCAACCTCGTCGTGGCCCGGCACCGCCCAACACACCAATTCCGAAGGCCCGGCGTCGTCGTATTCGTCAAGATCCGGACGATGGAGACGCGCACATAAGGACAAAAGTTGTTGCATTCCCTTCTCACACACACATATACATAAAACATATACATGAGATCGGACGATGGAGACGGACACAAAAGGACAAAAGTTGTTGCATTCCCTTCTCACACACATATACATACAACATATACATATATATATATATATTAGACTCATCCCCCATTTCCTTAGCTCCATCCTCTTTGCTCATCCTCACACCCGATCTACATGGCGCTAACGTAGAGGGCCATCCTCCAAAGATAAGTCTCACCCGTACCGAGTAGCCTAAGCTACAAAAACATATATTAATGATTAATGATGTCGATAAGAAATATAGTATATTTACTATACATACATTTACCAAATGGGGGAATAGTGCTAGGCAGTTGTCGGGCACTCTCCCCATTGGACCAACCAATTTATTATCTTATATCCATTTTAAAATTACGTTTTTGCTCCTGTTTAAAATTACCGTTTTGCCCCCAACTCAAAATAAATAACGCTTTTGTCCCCATCTCAAAATTACGATTTTGCTCTCAATTCAAAATTACGATTTTCGCCTGGCACTCCCCCATTGGACCAACCAGTTTATTATTTTATATCCATTTTAAAATTTCGTTTTTGCCTCTTTTTAAAATGACGGTTTTGCCCCCAGCTCATGATAAAATTACGGTTTTATCCCCAGCTCAAAAGTACGATTTTTCCCTCGATTCAAAATAAAATTGTGGTTTTGTCCTTAGCTTAGAATTACCTTTTCGCCCCCAGTTGAAAATAAAATTTTGTTTTTGCCCCCAGCTAAAAATTACGATTTGGCCCTCTGTTCAAACATGTGATTTTTCCACGTTTAAAAAATTATGATTTCGCACTAAGTTCAAAATTACGTTTTTTCCCTAGTTCAAAATAAAATTATGCTTTTGCCCCCCAACTCAAAATTACGATTTTGCTCTCGATTCAAAATAAAATTGTGGTTTTGCCTCCAACTTAAAATTACGATTGTGCCCTTTGTTCAAATTTATATTACGTTGTTACTCCAAGTTCAAAATTACAATACTGCTATCACTTTAGCTTTTAGCAAATTGCGATTTTACCCCAGTCAAAAAATACAATTTTCTCTCAATTAAAAATTATAATATTGCCATTGTTTTAGTTTTTTTTATCAAAACTGTAAAAGTGTTATGTTTTAATTGGTTGACTCGATTTAATTCTTTTTCGTGTCAATGAGTTGCCTAACACTCGCTCATTATTGGGCCATCGCCCCGCAACACGAACGGGGCATCAACTAGTTATATATAAATGTTGTTTTGGTTTTTGAGGCCCTAGACCCAAAAATTGATTTGATACAAAGGCGGGTCGGCCCTCCTCTCATATTAAATTATATTATCCCGCTTTTTTCTCATATGAAACAATAATCTAACTTATAATAAAAGACTCCAAATAATGCTACATGGTAGTATCTCCTTCAACCTTATAAATTTTATTTATATTTGTTTAATATTTTTTTAATATTAATATTAATTAATAACCAATATATAATATATAGATATCACTTATTTTATCATTATCTTTATCTAAAATTAATAAATAACTTCAATTTTACAATGTAGACCCTTTGTTTTTTTTTTTACTTTCAACTCAAAGTTTTTCATCTTTTGCAATATAATCCCAACTCTTTTTTATTTTCAATTTTGGTCCATCATACTTTTCATCTTTCCCAAATTTTTCGTTTCGTTGTAAATTTTGTGAGTTAACGCACCGCAACGTGCGCGTGGGGTTCAACACTTTTTCATATGTTTTTCTTCCTGTTTGACTGGCCCGTCGCGTCACATCTATTTTTCTGCGTTTGACAAGTTCGTCCAACACGCATGTCCTGGATGGACTTAGTTATTTTTACTATGTTTTACGTTTCGATTTAATTTCTTAGCAACAAGCGTGCGTGATTCAAAGATTTTACGTCTGTTTTTCGCTAGGCGTTATTTTTTCCCCGTTTTTATTTATTTTGTTTTTGCGAGCTTTTCCGGTGTTGGTGGTCGCTAACAATGGTATAGTATTGCTACTACTGAACATAGTTTTATGTCAACTGCTGCAACGCAAGGGTTTAATACTAGTATTAAATATATATCTCACTTTTTTGTTTATTTAATATTTCTTTTCTTAACTATTGTTTAAATTTTTTTTCTACTTATTAATAACCATTTGGTATTTCATTGACCCAAACCCGTGTAATACACAAATTTCTAACCTAATAATATATTAAAAACAAAGTAAAATGTTATAACACGTGTAATACACAATTTTATTAATTCATAATAAATACAAAAACAAAGTGAAAATGCTATTAAGTAAATCATACATCAAAGGTCTTTTCTATTAAAAGCATATTTTGACGATTGTATGTATTAACCGATTAAATTATATTTATTCACCTCGTGTAATACATGTGTTTGTTCAATCCGTGCAATACATGAGTTTTTAACAGATGTAATATTCTATTATTTATTACATAAAATTACATTTATTCAAATCGTATAATACACGGGGTTTCTATAATTTATATTATATTACCCTGTGTCATACGCGAGTCTGTAACCTAGTACTTTAATATACAACTTATTTTACCAACAAAGTATTTAATTTTTTTATAATAATTCTTTATATATACACATGGCAAATTGTTATTCCGGTATAGTCACATGTGGTCACATGCAATGTTACTGGAGTTTCTGTGTCGGACAAAATCTTATAAAGCAAAATCCAAAACGTACGATGCCTCATAATCTTGTCGGTAAGGATGCATGTGATTCCTCATTCTCTCATTCATATGAATCCTCCTGCATATTATCACTCCAAATTTTCATCAACTCAAAAGCTAGACCTCAACATTTTAAGATCATAATTCACCTTCTCTTTCAATCTTCATACACATCTATGTATGTGGCACAAGTAAGTAAGTAAGTCTGATAACTTAATTTTCATTTCTGGTACAGCCCGCATAATATATTTGTACATGTTGTGGCGTTGCGTTAATTGCGATACATATGGTGGTTATGCTCCTACTTAATTCGCTTTCTCTCTTTGTAAAGCATATGTACAAATGCATTATGCGGTTGTTGCGGCATAGAACATGCCATATTGTTGGAAAGTAATTTATTTATGTTAGATGGTATATTCCAGTCTAGTAAATTACAAAGTTTGATGCTACATGAGCTTTAATAAAATCGTTCGGGTTGTATGTGAAATGTTTAGAGATTAGAATGCAATGAAAGAGGGATTTTTTTTTTGTGAGAATTCGTTACCAGTAAATTTACGGGACCCACCAGTACCCTGCAACGCAAAAAAAAAAGTGGAAGTTAGATTTGAAACTAAGACCCCTAGCAGAGAGAGTCATACGCTTACCACTATGTCACCGCTTATAAGGTTTGGAAGAGGGAATTTGGTGTGTTTGAAGACCTTTAGGTGGTGTTTGGATCTGTTTAGAGTTTAATTTGATGTTGACTAACGAGAATAAGATAATTAGTGTGGTCCATTGGCAAGGGCAATGGCTTTAAACACCTTGGGAGGGGGAGGTCTTGGGTTCGAGTCCCACATACGACAGGACTAAAGAATTTGCCGTTCAAAAAAAAGTTGTAATGTACTATCAAGACATAATTTTCTGTTCTATGAAATTGTGCTAATTATCTTTTATGCATTTGAGTGTTTAGCGAATTTTGAGATTTTCAAGAAATGAATACATAAAACAAGGATACATAAGTAATTTGAGTAAATTGCCATTTTAGTCCCTGAGGTTTGGTCCAAATCGCCATTTTAGTCCAAATAGTTTCTTTTTTCTCATCTGAGTCCCTGACTTTTCCATTTTCTTGCCATTTTGATCGCATTGCCTAACTCAGTCTAAAAATCTGGTTATAACCAGGGGTATTTTTGGCATAACTGTTGTGTAGTGATAACCAGGGGTAGTTACAACATAATTTATAAACCTCATAATAATTTAATGCCAAAAATACCCCTGATTATAACCTGGTTTTTAGACTAAGTTAGGCAATGTGATCAAAATGGCAAGAAAAAGGAAAAGTCAGGGACCCAGAGGAGAAAAAAAACTATTTGGACTAACATGGCAATTTGAACAAAAACTCAGGGACTAAAATGGCAATTTACTCTAAGTAATTTCAACATTTTGGGATTTTATGCCATACAATGTAGCACATAATATGTTACAATGATATGTATATTAATTTCATAACAGCTACTATGTATACTTCTATAGTGAAATTATATGTTTCACTTTACATGTGTTTCTATGTGAGAAATGAGTTAGCGAAATTTGCAGACGTATAACTAATGTCATCGATAACGGACTATTGACCATTCACAGCCTATTCATTTTTTTTATTTTTTTTTCATGGCAGGATTGAATAAAGACTACAAACATGGGTGTATCTGGAAAGTGGATTAAAACACTCCTTGGTATTAAGAAAACCGAAAAGTCAGATGATAATGAAACTGTTAGTATACCTATCCGCTTTGTGTTAATTATTGAAAGATTAGGTTACAATATATAGGGATTAAGAAAACCGAAAAGTCAGATGATAATGAAACTGTTAGAAATCTAACTGAGCCCGTGGGCCCATATTCTAATACTTCCCGGCAGTCGTAGCGGATGGAACTAGAAGCTTAGACTGAAAAACAAAAACAATAATAAACCCTAAAAAACTGTCTTTGATTTCGGTCAAAATTCCATAATCTTGCAATCTTCAATCCATAATCTTCGATCCACTATTTTGAATGATCTCGTAATCCTATAAGAGGCAACCAATACGGCAGTGCAGCGGCGGCTGGTAGCGGCGTGGCGGCGGATCGTAATCCTGCAGGCGGCGCGGCGGAAGACCGTAGTCTAATGAGCGGCGGCAACAAGGGGCGGCTTGAGGGAGATGCGAAATCAACAGGATGAGCCGTAGCATCATCTGTGTGGTAAGAGACCGTAAGAAACGGGTGAATCTAGAACCGAAGACGAAGATTTATTTGAACACAAAACTGGAAAAAAAAAACGAAAACGAAAAACGAACAAAGACCGGACAGGGCGGCAGTGACGGCACGCCGCCTTGTCTAGGGTTTTTCTCAAGTGGTGACGGCTAGGGTTTGTATATTTGTGTGTGGCGCGGCGGAAGCGGTATAGAGCCTAGGCTGGCTCTGATACCATGTAAAAAATTGATTTTTGAATGATCATTATTAAATGATTAGGTTACAATATATAGGGATTACGAGTAACTTTAGAAACTTAACTGAGCCCGTGGGCCCATATTCTAATAGAACATACCAGTTGTGTTTTTGTTTTGACATTTGTTGTAAATGTATATTTGAGCACATATATGCATGTATATATATATATCACTTGTGAAAACCTTTCAGAGAACGTTGAGCTTCGGAAAGCTTCGGCACAGGAGAAGGAATTCTGTAGAAATCAATAACAATATTTTTCGTGCTGGATTGGTTGAAGGTGGGCATAGCAATGCTGATCCATATATTACCAATTTACCCTCCACTTCAAACAAAATGCAAGATCCATCGCAAACCAGAGAAGAATGGGCAGCTATACGAATCCAAACTGCCTTTCGAGGAATTTTGGTAATTATATGATAGATTTCTGGCAAAATTTTCACAAAAGTTAAATAGAGGTGTTTATAACTTGAATCGCAAATGGGTCAAATAAAAAGTTTAGTGAAAACGGGATCAGTTTGGTCAAATGGGTCGAACAGGTTGAAAGTCGCTTGAAGTCTTTTTAACCAATTAAATCATTTTATTTAAAGGTTTAGATGCTTCTTATAATAATATTTAACACATTCATTATTTGTGAAAAAAATTAAAAGGTGGTAGCAGGTCAACCTAACCCGTTTTGACCCATACTAAAATATGACCCATTTTAACCAATAACGGTTTTGCGCCCATATGTAGCTCTAGTTTTTTCGGGTCAAAAACCTTTCCTTGTCAATTATTTGTGTTATTATTTTTCTTATAATTTTTTATTAAAAAAATTCTGTTTAGCTAATTTGTTATTTGTATTTTTGAAAATAAAACCACAAACGTGTTTCTGGCCAAAAAAAAAAAAACTATGCATTGATCGACACGCTGAACTTTGTTTATACCATTAGTACATTAATTGCTTCAATAGACATGGCTGTTTTTTGCAGCTGGATGAATATAGCTGGAACAGCATATATTGAAATGTATATTAAAAGGGTGTACCTATTCACACACCCATTTGCCTATTGGCACACCAAAAAGGTGTTTTTTGTCCTATACGCACACCCTGCAGTGTTGAGTTGTGGCTAAAGCGCGGCATTTTGGTCCGATTAACCAGACAAAGACTGACGGGTGTCTGATGGGTATGTTGACCGGACCAAAACGCCGAGCTTTGGCCGTGTTAACCAGACAAAAGACTGACACCCGGTCAGTTTTTTGTCTGGTTGACAGGACCAAAACACGGCCAAAGCTCGGCGTTTTGGTTCGGTCAACAGACCCATCAGACACCCGTCAGTCTTTGTCTGGTTAACCGGACCAAAACGCCGCGTTTTAGCCATAGCTCGACACTGTAGGGTGTGCATATAGGATAAAAAAAACACCTTTTTGGGTGTGGCTATCTACACACTTGGTGTGGTGTGTAGATAGTTTGTGCCATATTAAACCATATCTACAATTTAATATTTAAATTCAAACTCGGTACAAATTTCAGGCTAGGCGGGCCCTCAGAGCTTTAAAAGGGTTGGTGAGACTACAAGCTCTTGTGAGGGGGCATGCTGTGAGAAAACAAGCTGCACTAACTCTTCGTTGTATGCAAGCATTAGTCAGGGTTCAGGCCCGTGTTAAGGCTAGGCGTGTTTGCCTTTCGTTAGATCAATCAAGCCATCAACAACAGCTTCAAAACGAGGCCCATGTTCAAGAAACTGAGGTAAAAGCATTCCATAATTCAGTTAATCATGTGAGTTTCCATATACATTATAAAAGGCGGCAGTTTTGACTTTTGACTCATTTATGTAGACTAAAAGGTTAGCTTTAAAGGAAGCGGGTCAAATGGATCAAAATCACACGAGCTGTATATTTAATGTATAAGACCCTCTAAATCATTTTATTAAAATAACAGATCATTTTATTTCGAGTTAATTGCCCGGATGGTCGCTGTGGTTTCACGTTTTTTCACGTTTAGTCCCCACCTTTTGAAAATAGCAGGTGTGCTCCCTATGGTTTGTTATTTTGTTACCCGGATAGTCCCCTGAGTAGATGTAGTTAGTTTGGAAATAGCAGGTATGCTCCCTATGGTTTGACATTTTGTTACTCGGATAGTCCCCTGAGTAAATGTCAGGGGACTATCCGAGTAACAAAATGACAAACCATAAGGAACATACCTGCTATTTCCAGAAGGTGGGGACTAAACGTGAAAAAACATGAAACCACAGGGACCATCCGGGCAATTAACTCTTTTATTTCAAACTAATTATTTATCAAAATTTAAAAATCCTGGACGAAAAGTCTTTTGGGTCAACCCAACCCGACCGTACAAAATGTGAACCGTTTTTACCTGAACCCTTTTTAACCCGTTACCCAAACTGTCCGTCCTATCAATTTGCACCCTCTTAACTAAAATTTATATTTTTCAATCTTTTGCGACTATTTGTTTTATTTTATTGACAGGTAGGATGGTGCGATAGTGTTGGTTCAGTTGAAGAAATCCAAGCGAAGTTGATAAAAAGACAGGAAGCTGCTGCCAAGCGTGAGAGAGCCATGGCGTACGCTCTTGCTCACCAGGTAAAATAAAATATTATATTTTTTAATGACCAAACACGAGAAAGCATGCCTTGACAACCAGCACGTGTTTATCCCGTTTGCTTTTGATACTTTTGGTTTTCTGGCGCCAGAGGACATGGACCTACTTAGTCGAGTTCAAATGATAATGTTTGATCAAGAGTAAAGTACATGGATAGTCCCTGCGGTTTTCCAAAATTTTGGATTTGGTCCATAGCTTTTTAAAAGTACACGGATGGTCCCTGTGGTTTGCACTTTGTAACGCATTTAGTCACCAGCCAACAAACCTAAAGGTTTCAGGAGGTTCAAGTTAGGGACTATATGCATTACTAAGTGCAAACCACAGGGACCAACCATGTACTTATAGCAAAAGTTGGGGACTAAATACGTTACAAAGTGCAAACCACCAGGAGTCCAGGACCATAGGACCATCTGTGTACTTTCAAAAAGCTATGGACCAAATTCAAAATTTTGGAAAACCATAGGGACTATCCGTGTACTTTACTCGTTTGTTAATTGTTGCAGTGGCAGGCAAGATCAAGACAACAGACAACTCAATCTGGATTTGAACCGGATAAAAGTAACTGGGGTTGGAACTGGCTGGAACGATGGATGGCGGTCCGTCCATGGGAAAACCGTTCTCTTGACATTAATAGAAGGGATGAAATCAAGATTCAGGAAAAAGGATATGCTAAACAAGAGCAATTACACCACATCAAAAACCCGTTATTCGTTACTTCAAATCGTCAATCAGAATTTCCAATGGAGAAAATCGGGCAATCTCAGTTTGATGGAGTTGACTCTTTCCCTGTAAAGTCAACTAGCATGCTGGAATCACCTGACATGGTGTGTGTCAATCCAAAGTCAAACTCATTTGTTGACTCGGTCAATGAGCCGAGCTTGAGACCTCGTGTCGGATCCAGACTCCACAGTAATCAGGGAAAGAAGCAAAGTTCTTTGCCTAGTAGTGGTTAGTCTCTCTCTCTCTCTCTCTCTCACACATACACACCAGCATTGGGAAGAATTCGTTTACTTATGAATGGGTTGATTTTGTTGTGTTTTTATCTCAAACGGGTCAGATAAAAGAAAGCGCCAAAAGAAGAACCGGTCAAATGGGTTGAACGGGTTAAAAACAAGAAATTCGCCAAGAGGCTATTTTTGTATGCAACAGTACCATATCGTTTTATTCAAACATAAAGATTAATATTGTTTATATAAGCATAATTCACGAATTAGTTATATACAAAAATGGACAAAAAAGTGTTTGTGGATCATTATGTATATTTGAACAGGCAAAACGGGGCAAGGACTCGGGGGTCAAATGGCAGGTCAACACGGTAAATCTGCCGCAAGAACATTGAGCATTTGACTAGCCTCTCAACTATGCATAGCCTCTTTGGATCAACAATTGCTGCAGTTTCATGTGTTTATATACATAGTATGATCAGAAAGGTGAAGAAATATCATTGGATTTATTGGAATTTTTGTAATTATTGCCTGTGAATATATTTGTGCTAGCAATAATCAATTGTTATTATATATTGAGGTACATAGTGGGAAATGTAGGTGTCTTGAACTGATCTTGTTGTACAACTTTGAAAAGTTAAAATATGTTCTCTTTTATGCTTTTTGTTTCTTGCATATCTTGTATGTATATATGTTCATACCAAAGTGTAAATATTTATCAGATGTATCATGTATATTTGACCCAAAACTAGGGGTGCAAACGAGCCGAGCGGCTCGCGAGCTACTCGAGATCGGCTCGAGAAAAAGCTCGAAACGAGCCGAGCCTTATCGAGCCCGAGCCGAGCTTGAGTCTAAAATAAAGCTCGTCTGTTTATCGAGCCCAAGCTCGAGCCTCACATGTGAAGCTCGTTAGGCTTGTCGAGCCTTAGTGTAAACGAGATAACCGCCAGATAACAGCCACCACCACTCGGAGGCAACCAAAATCAACCTCACAGTTGATGATCATAAACAAGTAACATCATTTACATGTTGCAATAATTTAATCACAAAACTGAAACTGTTCGATGATCAGAAACAACAGTTACCAAAATTAACCTCACAGTTGATGATCAGAAACAATAGTTTCCTAACGACGCCGGCAGATCAACGGACCCATTCTGTTGTCTCTATACAATGCGGCTGAACTCGAGTCTCCAGTGGGTTTGATTCTGTTAAAGTTTAGGATCATAAACAACAGAATCAAGAACAAACTTGATGAAACCGGTAAGAACCCGACTTATCGTCTCTCTGCAAACCCGATCCGGCAACTCGACAACTGGTTTTCGTTCCAGATCTTGATGAACCGGCCGACGACCGATCTGAGACCCTTCCAGATGCCCAACGTGTTGATCTGCGAGTTGTTTTGGATAGTGGTGGTGGTGAAATGTGAGGATGCTGGTGAAGGGTGGTGGACGATGGGGAAGATGAAGTGGTGGTGGTTTGATTCTTGCAGACAAAAAAAAGAGAAAGAGGAAGAGAGAAAGGGGAGTGGGGTAAGGGTAGGATAAAGGTGGGCCCACTTTTTTTTAACCAATAAGAGCATTATAGACATTCACACCTACTTAACACCAAAAACTAACCCCCATCTACGTTAGGACCATTCGGGAACGAAATTGCAGAAGTTGGGGACTATATGTGTAATTTTAAAAAGTTAGGGACTAAAGGTGAAAATGGAGCAAACCACAAGGACTATCAGAGCATTTTTCTCTTACCAAAATAACTGTTTTTAAAAAAACAAGAATCATGTTTTGAATTTTTTAATCCAATTTTTGCAAAGTATTAAAACAAACAAGCATTTACGAAGATTATCAATGCATTTACCCAAGATTTACTCAAAAAAATATGCATTACCTACAGCAGAAAAGCTATACAAACAACACAAAGCAAAAGAGTGATGAACAACAAAAGACTCTATCATAAAAGTTGAGGTTACAATTCCCAAAAGCAGACTATTTGGCTTCTGTTTTTGCAAGTATTATATAACCCTTCATCAATTGAGCTTTGTCGAATCGTTCATCCTCGCATTGTGTCTGCATTTGGCTCATTGTACTCTTCTAGCATCTGTATGTACAGTTATGTTGAAAGAAATTCCAGCTGAGCTGGTTTCGGCTCACCTGTTGATTATTGAAGCAATGTCAAATGGGTTAAAACGGGTTCCACGTAATATTTGCAGGTCAATTAGGCTCTACTGAAAACAAGTAATTTTCATGAAAAGTTATCAGTAATTAATACAATTACAGCAAATCAATAATCCATTTTTAAAATAAATCAACCATATAGTTCTTGTAGAACATTGAGCATTTGGTATCAAATCCCGATCCCGTCCTGATCCCGAAAATACCGTACGAATTTTTTCGGTACCGGAAACGGTATCCACTTTTTGGCATTTTCGGTATCGGTATTTTCGGGATCGGTACCAGTTCGGTATGGTACCGGTAAAATAATTTTACCTTCAAATACCGCTACCGTATCGATACCCTTGGTTTAAAAAAGCGCGAAGCGCTCCGAAGCGTTTTGGTTCCAAAAGCTTTAAGCGAAGCTTCAAGCGCGAAGCGAGAGCTTCACGTATACGAAGCGCTCCATATTATATATAATTATATATAATGTTAATTTTATATATATGTATAAAAAATAGCTATCCATATTATATATATGTATTTTATAATGTTAAATTTGTACTTTTATGCATAAATTAAAAAGTTTAAGGACCAAATGTAAACTACTGAAGATAGAGGGGGTTAAATGTTTAAATAGACAAACTATCTTTACACTTTTTAAGTAAAAAGTTAGAAGTTTTAGGGACTGAATGTAAACTAATGAAAGATAAGAGGGGTTAAATGTTTAAAAACCTTAACTTATAAAAAGCCTAAAAACCTAAAATACATATACGCAGCCGTCACCGTCAGCATCTCTCTTCTTCTTCCCCCTTCTTCCTGGTTTCCGGCTGAAAGCAACTCCGTCGCCGGAATTTGTCGCCGGATTTCACATAGGAAGTCGCTATAAGGTCGATATGTACCTTGTAAAGACTGTTGGGCTTAAAAAATGGCCCAAATGGTGACCTGATTGGCTGGAGCGTCGCTTCACAGCTTCAACGCTTCACCGCTTAAAGCTCGCTTCAGGTCGCTTCATGTAATGCATCGCTTCAGAGCCAAAAAAGCGTTTTTCCGATCGCTTCATCGCCTCAAGCGCGCTTCAAGCGCGCTTTTTTAAACCAAGTCGATACCGTACCGACATATTTCAGTATCGGTACCCAGTTTTGGCGAACTTCGGGATTGGGATTTTCGGTATCGAGACGGGATTGGGATTTGCTCATCCCAGTCAAGAATGCATTGAAATTACCTAAAAACTACTCTAGAATTCTACAAAAGATCAAACAATTAAATTGGTTAGGAAAGTCGTGTTGACCAAGAACCCGTTACTCAGATAACGCACAATACCATATTTGTTCGTCTATGTTATGGTTTTTTTATTACTCATTTTTATATCAAAAAAGAACCGATTTTTTTCTTCAAGATGGTAAAAAGATTGTATTACACATTCTTATGGCCTTACCTTCCTATGTATTCACACGCCCTATTGGTACATCAAGATAATACTAAACAACAACGTTGGACTTGACAAACGACATGCAATTTTAAAGATTGCCGACTCTTTCACATATCTATAAAAAAATAAAAACTTCAATAAAGACAACACAATATAAATACATACATTACTATTAGGACCCAGATAAGCATCTATGAATTGAAATACAGATATGGTATATGCATCACTTAAAACCGAATACAAGAATATAAAACGTGTACAAAACTTCTCAGTTCTCCCGAAAAAAAAAGAAAATGGGTGAATATGAATTTATAGCCATTGTCGAGTGAGTGTGCACGTGCAAGGCATAATATACTTCTAACATAAAATTGAAATTAAAATATACATCGAAATTGTAATAGTATTGCATCCCTAGATTAACAAGCATAACCAAAAAGCCTTGACACATTTACCTTAAAAGAAGAGTAAATTACAAAATCGTCCTTTATGTATGTCACTTATTGCAAACTGTGTCCTTTATTTTCAATAATTGCAGAAAACGTACTTGATGTTTGCAAACCCTTGCAAGTTATGTCCTTTAGCCCTAACTCAATTAGTTTTTGTGGTTAAATCTGACCAAATGGACCCCACATGAGGGTATTTTTGTGGTTAAATCTGACCAAATGGACTCCACATGAGAGTAAAATGACCAAAATACCCTCATGTGGGGTCCATTTGGTCAGATTTAACCACAAAAAATTAATTGAGTTAGGCAGCCTGTAGTGGAGCGCGAACAAGGGCATAGCGCCCATATGGAGCCCCCCACACCGCCCCCAGGGGCGCCATGAGCAAAAAAAAGAAAACCCCCGTGAAAAATTTCGCGGCGCGAGGAAGAAGGAGATTTCCACTTTGGTCCCTGCATTTTACAATTTGGTCCCTGCATTAAAACACTTTGGTCCCTGCATTTTACACTTTGGTCCCTGCATTTTACACTTTGGTTATGATGAGGTAGGGCTTTATGACTACGGCCTCAAGCCCCATAAAGCCCCGGGGTGACGTGGCATGCCACATGGCGCATAACGCCCATTTGGGGGCTTTATGACTACACATGGCCTTAGACTACATGTACTGGGGCGCGGTGAAGGCCATAGCGCCGGGATGGAGCCCCCCACACCGCCCCCAGGGGCGCCATGAGCAAAAAAAAAAGAACCGGCGTGAAATATATCGCGGCGCGAGAAGGAGGAAGGGTTGTTTCCATTTTCCACTTTGGTCCCTGCATTTTACACTTTGGTCCCTGTATTAAAACACTTTGGTCCCTGCATTTTACACTTTGGTCCCTGCATTTTACACTTTGGTTATGATGAGGTAGGGCTTTATGACTACGGCCTCAAGCCCCATAAAGCCCCGGGGTGACGTGGCATGCCACATGGCGCATAACGCCCCTTTGGGGGCTTTATGACTACACATGCCCTTAGGGATAAAGGACATAACTTGCAAGGATTTGCAAACATCGAGTACGTTTTTTTGTAATTATTGAAGATAAAGGACACAGTTTGCAATAAGTGACATACATAAAAGACGATTTTTGTAATTTACTCTTACAAGAAAGATACACACCCAAATACCCAATCAACGAATAATTGCCACATTCATCAAGTCATACTACCGATTCCATCAAGCAATAGAGCAAACACAACATGTGCAACATGATCAACTGAGTCAAATTTAAGCCTTTTAATAGAAGCTACTTAATCAATTAGCAAATCAATCAAGACCCACATTAATTCACATACAAATCAGGTAAGTAACCACAATTAACCTAGCAATAGCAACACTAAATATGCAGCTTCGATTAGAAAAAAAAAATACCAGAAATCATAAGAACTCAGTCCCGGAAAATGACTTCATCAGCCATCTCCATCAACGGCTTCAAGCAATCCGGCGAAAACTTCCGCGCAAACATATAAGGCAAAGCAAAACTAGACCTCCTAAGATTAAAAATCAACTCCGGCGACAACTCAGACGGATAATAAGTATGCGGGTGTCCATTAACACTATCCGTCCAATTAACCCGAGTCAACGTATACCCAGCACACCCATCCGGATCCACATTGGACAAAAACGTCGGAAAATAATGCTCTTCCGGATAACAAGACTGCGGTCTCAAACACGGCAGCCTAAACTTCTTCCACAACCTCCTCTCCTTAACCACCATCAACCCATGCCGCCTCGTAAGCGTAAAAAACTGCGAACCCACACGAAAATTTTCGAACTTTACTTCAGGGGTCATCACATTATTCCCTCTAGCAGTATACCTATCCCACAAGTTAACATCTTGATCAATTATTTCAATAAAGCTTTTATATTTCAAACCCTTTAACTCAGCCACTTGATGATCATTAATCTCAAACAAAGAATTATACACAAACTGAAACGAATAAAGGGGTATGCAATGTTGAGACACCAAGGTGAAAAACATGTTATCCGGGTCGTCAATAATCGCGGCGGCGATGAGGCGGCGTGCGGCGGCGATTAGGGTTGCAGTACCCCGAAACGTTTGTTTCGCGGGAATAAACCGATCTTGTGAAAAAACCCCACCTGGGGGTTTAACATAGGGTTTAACAGTAGGGTCAGAATGAACATAAACATTGTAAAGATTCTTGATTTGAACAGAATTGTTGGGGTTAAAGAATCTTTCCCATAAAGGGGCAAAGTGGAGAGGGGTGTTTGTTAAAAAGAGGAAGGCGATTTTGGGTTTTCGGTTGGTGGATCCGAGACGTGAAATGGGTTTGTGGGTCGGGTGGGAATCGACGGCGGCAGCACGGCGGAAGAGGGTGAGATCGTCGAGTTCGTCAGGGAGGGAGAGTATTGGGGGTGGGGGTGGGGGGAGGATGTGGGAAGTGAAGAAGAAGATTATTGGGAGGGATAAGAGGAGAAGGGTGAGTGTGGGGATCCATGGAGATGGTGATGAAATCATGGTGATTGTGAGCGGTTTGTGATGGTGATGGGATTAGACATGGTGGATTAGGGTTTGTGAAGGGGTTGTCATTGAAGTTGAGGGGTTTTGAATGAGATGATTGTGATGGTGAGAGCGATGGTGATGGATGTAATATGCAATTTCAAGCAAATCTTTTTTAATATATTATAATACTAGGTTATAACCCCGTGTATTACACGGGTTGAATAAATAAATTTTATATAGTAAATAATAAAACAATATATTTTTAAAAACCTCATTTATTGCACGGATTGAATAAATATAATTTTATTTATTAAACAGTACAAAGTTATATCTTTACGAACAATATTGTACGGGTTGAATAAATGTAATTTTATATACGAAATAAAAAAGTTATATCTTTAAAACTACGTGTATTACACGGGTTGAATAATTAAATTTTATACACTAAATAATAATACAATATATCTTTAAAAACCTCATTTATTACACAGGTTGAATAAATGTAATTTTATATACCAAATAACAAAAAAAGTACATTTTAAAAAATATGTGTATTACACGGTTTGAATAAAAGTAATTAAGTGTACTAAATAATAAAAAATTATATATATCCTTAAAAACCCCGTATATTGTACGAATTGAATAAATCTAATTTTATACATCAAAAATTAAAAAGTTATATCTTAAAAAACCTTATGTATTACTTGGGTCGAGTAAATGTAATTTTGTATAGTGAAAATAAAAATATTTAATATATTAACACAAAGTTTGGTTTTCGTGATAAAAATAAATTATTCTGTTGTTGCAAAATTTGTTAACGAAGTCTCAATAAATTTAACCCTTTATTTAAAACTCCGTAAATGTATAAATGATATATAATGTTAGTTAATTTTATTTTAAGTTTCGTAAAATCTATTTGATACCAAACAAAACAAAATGTTCAAATTTATAGTTAATATAAAATTAGATAACTAAGTTTGAGTTTGAAGTAAATAGATAAATATAAAAGTAATAATTAATTCAAATAAATAATATTATAAATGAGAAGAAGATTAAACTAAATAATAATTATCTATAAGATATTAAACCAAATAATATTTAGTAGAAGGGTTATCTATAATTAATTAGGAAAGATTAAACTAAAATAATAATTATCTATAAGAGATGCCATAATATGATGACAAGTGTCCCTAAAGTGGTTTCTTTTATTATATAGTAAAGATTATTAGTTTATTTATTATTTATTATTGGTAAAGATCACGTGCGTTGCGACAGAGATTTATGATAACGGGCTTGGATTAGCGGTAAAGATCATGTGTTGTGACGGTGATTTGTGACGGCTTGGATTATTGTAAAGATCTTGTGCGTTGCGACTGTGATTCGTGATAGCTTGATTTTATCTGTCAAGTTATTTATTACAGATAAAGAAAAGATTGTAATGTTATATTCATAACTTAAAATGGAGTAAAAACGTGATATGTCCGAATTTGTTATAAGTAATTAAAATCTTTTGAATATGTATTTTAAATTGATTTAAAATTTTATTTACTTACTAATTACTGATAGCATTATTATTACTTAATATGATAGATGTGATTATGAATCTTATTAATCGTGAATATGTGTAATCATAATCAAACTATGAAAGTTTTTTTAGAACGACAATATCTTTAAAAAAAAGGCAGAAAGCCTTCCGGTGAGCGAGTGTTGGGTACAAAAATAGAAAAAGACAGAACCAGTGGCGGATCTAGGATTCCGACCAAGCGGGAACGTTTTATAAATAAGCGGTAACGAAATCGAAAAAACGTCAAAATTTTCCAAAATTTACACTAAAAATGTCAAAAATTTTCCGACCAAGCGGTAGCGGAGGCTACCCCTTGATACACTATACATCCGTCCCTAGACAGAACTTACATAAGGCAAAGGAAAACAAACACAGTCAACTATATTCATGAAACTTAGTTGTAACAAATAATTATGTTTGGACTATCGGTTTCTACTTGTTTGATTATTTTAGTTCGTTTTTTAGTTATTTGACTTGCAACACTCCAATCCGGTTGTTGGCCTAGACAGTTCAAACAATCGTATCAAACACGAACACAAGATATTTTGGTGGGACAAACTCGCGACTCTTTCTATTCAATCAAACGAACTTACAAAGAAAATGGTCAAATAAAAACAATAACCTAGACCCCTGTTTATAGTACTACTAAACTTGCTCTCCAATATATTAAACATTTTCTAAACCATTTACTAAACTTTCTCTCCAAGACATTGAATCTTCCCAAAACCAATTACAATACCAGTTACATAAAATTAAGCTAAACTTTAATAAAAACTAGAGTAAATTATAAGTTTTGTCCTTTATGTATACATCAAATTGCAGGCGCTGTCCTTTTGGCCAAAAGTTTATAGGCGATGTCCTTAACCTTTCAAAATCTTGCACGTTTTGTCCTTTAAGCCAAACTGTCACACCCCAACCGATGGCGGAAACATCGGGATGAGACGAAGTGTGTATAGATTGCTAGAGACGTCATAACACTATGTGACAATATTTAATTAAATTCAAATTTCATTTCAAAACTAAATGTCATACATAATTCAAAAGGAAATAACAACTTTGTTTCATAATATAACATAACAAACAAAATGATAGATTAATCTAGGTGTGTATCTAGTCCACCCTAAATCTTGTTTCATCATTCATCCATACTTCAATAATCAACCTGCCACATGTATTAAAATAGAGTTCAATGCAAAAGCAAAGAGCGAGTATACAAGTTTGTTTACATAGCATATTAGAATAAAACTCATATCCAACATGAACATAACAAAATAGTTTCAACCATGCTAGTTCACGTAGTCCAAGTGATAGCCCAAGTTTCCCAATGCGTTAAAGTACCTAACCCAAAGTTTCACGGGAGGTTGATATGTCTCCTCCTAACAATACCCCAAAGACTAACGGGGAGGTGCATTACTCCTATAGCTCTAAAATTGGCGGATGTTACAGTCTCCCCTACTTTAGGAGATTTCGTCCTCGAAATCTAAGATTAACGTATTTTCATAAAAATTTAGAACAATCCACATGCCATACTTAGTTAACAAGATTAACGTATCCCTGGCATGTGAATACACAGGTCAACCCATCGAGTATGTTAAGGTGTGGCTTCTTACGAAGTTAATGACAAGTTTATCACATAAAGTTTCACCCAAGTAACACGAATCCAGTATAACGTATTAGCATGCACGTGAAATAAATTCCAAAATTTTTGAAAAGGAACGTTCAATCATAAAATTTCATTGAGAACGAAGAAAAGTTGGTAACTACCTCCGAGGTAAGAGAATCACCTCTAGCTCGTTGGTGAAGTTAGAAAGTGAGTGGAGCTAATCATCAAGGTTTGAGAATCACCCCTATCTTGATGATAAGTTTCCATTTTTTTTCAAGTTTCATGTTTAAATGGATAGAGTAAGTTTCAAATAAGTTTCAAGTGTCATGTGCGTTTAATATAGAATACATGTTGCACCCAAAGTGTTAAAAGTAAAAATGGGTTCGAGTATACTCACGGTTTACAAGTGGTGACTTGAAGTTCCGAGAGCAAGTTTGTAGATGAATTAGTTCGGAGCACCTTGTCCTTCTACACAAGGAAAACATAGGTGTGTGAGTTTGGGGAAAACGGAAGATTATAGATTTGGAGTCTAAAATGTATGGAAAATAACATAAGTGAAAATAATCATCTTGTATGCATAACTCTTGTTCTTGACACTATTAAAACTCAAAAGAGTTAGTATGATTTCATGGATTCAAAGATCCATTAGAGTCGTAACAAGGGCATGGTCATAGATGATGTAACATATTCTTGACAAGTAACTATTAAGTTATCATCAAGTTTAGTTACTTAGGTATACATATGGAATAATTTAGATAATAAAAAGATTACAAAGTCTTATGGTTCAAGCATGAGGTAGGAGATTAATGTCTCCATTTAGGGACCTCTTTGTGTCATAGAATTCATACATGAGGTAGGAAGAACAAGCTTCCATTTAGGTACCTCTATTGTTCACCACTACACTTGTTGTTATAAACAACAAGGAGGGTCATGAACTTACAAGTAATAATGTAATAACAACAACTAATCTATGGAAAAACATCAAGTAGTTAGTGGATTTCTATGAAGGATAGCCCAAGCTAGTCCAACCATCACACATTCATCAAGCTTCATGCTTGAACACTACTTGTGGGTAAAACCCTAACTAAAACAGAATATTTGTGAGGTTTTAACCTCTGATTTAAATGTCTCAACCATGTTTTTAAGCCTAACCAACCATAAGAGAGGTTGTAAGCATTAGGACATTGGTTTGAGATGTGTTTCACACAAGTTGGATGAAGTTTGCATAAGTTTGTAACAAAACAGAAAGTTTTTGGTCAATTTCGGAGCAATTCCAGGTCTGATTTCTCCAAGGAGAAGTCAAGGAATCAAACTACATGATTAACCAAGCAAGTAGGAAAAAGAATGAGCAAAAACGGACAAGAAACGAGTGAGATATGCTCACTTTTGTGAAGTAGGATGAATCTGTCCGAATTTCTGAATTTTGCAAGAACTTGAGAGTGATTTTGGAGAGATTTGAGAGTGAGATTAGAGTTTGTAAAGTGGAAAAGTGGTTGGGTTTAGAATGGTATTTATAGGGAAGGATTAGGGTTTAAGTTGGGTGGCATTAAATATAGTTAGTTGAGGGTTGAACTAAAGAAAGGAGTTGTTGCTATCCTTGAACTTTGCGGCCGAAGAGGCTGTTCACAGCCAATACTCGTCTATTTTGGTGTGACATTTTAGATTAATCCATTGATTTGGTAGGCTAAAATAATCAAACAATATTTCCATTTAATTAGAAGTGACCATGTGTGGTATTTTAACATTCAAAGAAATTAAATGAATACAACTAAAAGGCTGTTCGCATGAGGGGGGCTATATAGCCTTGATTATATATATATTTTTTTGTTTACTAGTAACAACTATATCAACGTAAAGTTGATTATTATTATTATTATTATTATTATTATTATTATTATTATTATTATTATTATTGTTATTGTTATTATTTAACAATGTATTTAATAGTCAACAAGCATATATAAGTTGTGAGTACGAGTATGTCGAGTATCGGTTGTGCGTATGCATTTGAAATTGGTAACGCATAACCCGAGTATTGCAACACGTATAAGCATGAGAAAAAAAAAACTAGAATTTCATTATGATCGAAGTCTCGGTTTTACAACGGTTTGAAATGAAATACGAAATACAAAAGGAACAAGCTTCCAAAAATAGAAATGCGAACAAGACTTGCTATAAATGGAAAGTACAAAAGAGCCGGGCGTTACAGTTTCCCCTCCTTTAGGAAATTTCGTCCCGAAATTTAGGAAGACGTAGGGAAAAGATGAGGATACTTTGACTTCATATCTTTTTTGAGTTCCCAAGTAAATTCAGCGCCACGTTTCCCTTCCCATCTAACCTTGACGATAGGAATTTTACTGCGCCTTAGTAACTTGACTTGCTGGTCCACGATTTCTACCGGTTTTTCCACGAAATGCATAGTATCGTTGATTTGAAGATCTTCGAGAGGAACTTGAAGTCCTTCATCAGCGAGACATTTCTTGAGGTTAGAGACGTGGAACGTTGGATGAACATTGCTGAGCTCTTGAGGTAAGTCGAGTCGATAAGCCACCTTACCAATCCTTTCGAGTATCTTGAAAGGACTGACATAGCGAGGGGCAAGTTTTCCCTTTTTACCAAAACGAACCACTCCTTTCCAAGGAGACACCTTGAGTAGGACATGGTCCCCAACGTCGAATTCCATAGGTTTGCGTCCCTTGTCTGCGTAGCTCTTTTGACGATTTCGAGCCTTGAGTAGATTGTCGCGGATTTGGAGGATCTTATCCGTTGCTTCTTGTATGATCTCAGGGCCAGTAAAATGTTTGTCACCAATCTCGTGCCAGCTTAAAGGAGATCGGCATTTGCGACCATACAATGCCTCGAAAGGAGCCCTTTGAATACTGGAGTGGTAGCTATTGTTATACGAGAACTCGATCAAAGGTAAATGCACATCCCAACTACCACCAAAGTCGATGACACAAGAACGGAGCATGTCCTCTAGGGTTTGGATAGTACGTTTAGTCTGTCCATCCGTTTGAGGATGAAAAGCCGTACTAAAATTCAAATGAGTACCCATAGCGGACTGAAAAGTTTGCCAGAGACGCGAAGTGAATCGACCATCACGATTAGAAATGATATCGAGGGGAACACCATGATGGCGTATGACTTCATTGGTATAGACACGAGCAAGTCGTTCAACCTTGAAATCCTCACGAATGGGAATGAATTGAGCGGACTTGGTCAAACGATCAATGACCACCCAAATACTATCGTAACCAGCAGGTGTACGAGGAAGTTTAGTTATGAAGTCCATCGCAATGCTATCCCATTTCCAAACGGGGATTTCAGGTTGTTCGAGTAGACCAGAAGGTCGTTGATGCTCGGCTTTGACTTTTGAACAGGTAAGACATTTGGAAACGTACACAGCAATGTCTCTTTTCATACCGGGCCACCAATAGGATGCACGTAGATTATGGTACATCTTGTCAGCGCCAGGGTGAATTGAGTACCTAGATTTGTGTGCTTCGTTCATGATAAGGTCACGAAGATTGTCACGATCTGGTACCCAAACGCGATCGCAACAATAGAGGAGACCATCAGGTTTTGAAACGAGTTGACTTTCAGATGCTCCACGTATTTCTACAGCCATGGAACCTTCATTGATAGAGGAGTACTGCGCTTCACGAATGCGATTGTGAAGATCGCTCGAGATATGAAAACAACGAATGCCATCTACATGAGTCTTACGACTAAGTGCATCGGCCACGACATTCGCCTTACCAGGATGGTAGCGAATCTCGCAGTCGTAGTCGTTGAGTAATTCCACCCAACGTCGCTGTCGCATGTTGAGTTCTTTTTGGTCAAAGATGTGTTGCAGGCTCTTATGGTCAGTGAAAACCACACACTTAGTACCATATAGGTAGTGTCGCCAAATCTTTAACGCAAAAACAACTGCGCCAAGCTCGAGGTCGTGAGTAGTATAATTTTTCTCATGTATTTTGAGTTGACGAGAGGCGTAAGCGATGACTTTGTCTCGTTGCATAAGCACACAACCAAGACCACGATTTGAGGCATCACAATACACCACGAAATCATCATTCCCATCAGGAAGAGCGAGGATAGGAGCGTTGCAAAGCAAGTCCTTGAGAGTTTGAAAAGATTCCTCTTGCTCAGGACCCCAAGCAAAAGGTTTCTCTTTTTGAGTCAACGAAGTGAGAGGAACGGCGATTTTAGAAAAATTCGAGATGAATCGACGGTAATAACCCGCCAATCCTAAGAAAGAACGGATTTCAGAAGGAGATTTAGGCGCGGTCCAATTCTTCACAGCTTCGATTTTTGAAGGGTCGACATGGATTCCTTTTTCACTAACAACGTGCCCAAGGAATTGAACTTCTTTGATCCAAAACTCGCATTTTGAAAACTTAGCATATAAACGTTCAGTACGCAAGAGTTCAAGGATAAGGCGAAGATGGCGCTCATGATCGGCTCGAGACTTAGAATAAATGAGGATATCGTCAATAAAGACGATCACGAAGCGATCCAAGTAAGGTTTACAAACACGATTCATGAGGTCCATGAACACAGCGGGTGCATTGGTTAAGCCAAAAGGCATAACCACGAACTCGTAATGTCCATAGCGAGTACGAAAAGCGGTTTTGGGAACGTCCTCTTCGAGGACTCGAAGTTGGTGATAACCAGAACGAAGATCGATTTTGGAGAAACAGGTAGCGCCTTGGAGTTGATCAAAGAGATCGTCGACACGCGGAAGAGGGTAACGATTCTTGACGGTGAGTTTGTTGAGCTCACGATAATCGATACACATGCGAAAGGAACCATCTTTCTTTTTAACGAAGAGCACGGGAGCACCCCAAGGAGAGGTACTTGGACGAATGAAACCCTTCTCGAGGAGTTCTTGGAGTTGCGAGGATAATTCTTGCATCTCAGAAGGTGCAAGACGATAAGGAGCCTAGGCAACAGGAGTTGCACCAGGTACGAGGTCAATACGAAAATCAACGGATCGAGGAGGAGGAGGACCAGGCAATTCTTCAGGGAAGACGTCAGGGAAATCACGCACCACTGAAACATCACTTAGGCTCTTTCCCTTGCCTTTTTCTTCCACAACGTGGGCTAAAAAGGCAAAGTACTGTTTGCGTAAGTACTTGTTTGCTTGTGTGCAGGACATCAGTTTTAGTCCCCTTGAAGGTCGGTCTCCATAAACGTGTAAAACATCACCAGAGGGAAGAGGTAAGCGAACGAATTTCTCGTGACAAGCGATTTCGGCATGATTCTTTTGAAGCCAATCCATGCCTATGATGATGTCGAAACTACCCAGTTGCATGGGTATGAGATCGATAGAGAAAACGTGCTCGTTAAGAATGAGGCGACAATCGAGGAGAATGGAATTGACTAGGATAGACTTGCCATTGGCGACTTCAACGGAAAACGACTTAGGTAGCTTAGAGCGTGCACATTTTAACAATGATTCGAATTCTAAGGACACAAAGCTTTTGTCCGCACCAGTATCAAATAGTATCGAAGCATAAAGATGGTTAACAAGAAACGTACCGTTAACGACATCATTGTCGTTGCGTGCTTGATTTGCGTTTAGGTTGAAGACGCGTCCACGAGGAGGCTGCTGCTGCTCTTGGATCCATTGAGGGCATTGGGGACGAAGATGATTAACATCCCCACATTTGAAACATGCCCTAGCGGGTCTTGCGTTTTGAGGAGCAGGCTGAGCTGGCTGAGCTTGCTGAGCTGGCTGAGCTTGCTGAGCTGGCTGAGCTTGCTGAACAGGCTGAGCTTGCTGAACTGGTTGAGGTGGCTGCCCTTGGCGACAATAGTTGATGGTATGAACATAACGGTTGCAATTTTCACAACGACGACACCTAGCATTAGCGGGATGATGGAAGTTACAAGTGGTACACTTGGGGTGAATCCCAGTGTACGACTTGGGGGCATAAACAGGAGCGATAGGATTTGGGTTAACAAGCGGCACAATCGCGTTACAAACGGGGTTGGATTGCTTTCGCTTCTTTCCCCTATTGTTATTCGCTTGTTGGGTAATTTGATGGGCTTGCTTAGAAGAAACGGGGTTTGCGGCTTGCTTATCGCGAACGCGATTGTTGTTCAAGGACGCGGCTAATCGGTAAATGGCTTCAATGCTATCGAGTTTGGCTGCCTCGATGGTGTCTCGCATGGTAGGTGGCAAACCATTGATGTACTTGCTATTCTTGCGATCAGGGGTTGAAACAAGGTGAGTGACAATGAAGCTAAGTTGTTTGAAATGGGTGGTGTAAGCTAGGTTGTCATCACCAACTTGCTTTAAAACCCAAAATTCTTCTTCCAACTTTCTTTGCTCATGCGGAGGACAAAACTCATCCATCATTAGGGCCTTAGTCTCCTCCCAGGTCAACGCATAAGCCAACTCATTCGAACGGATGTTTCTTTCATTCGACCACCAGTCAAGAGCGCGGGCTTGGAATACCCCGGTTGCGCTACGTGTCTTGAGTTCGTCAGGGCAATCGCTATTGATGAATGTGACCTCTATGCTGTCAAACCACTCGAGCATAGCGGTCACCCCATCATTGCCGGTGAATGGCTTGTGTCACACCCCGAATTTCCACGTGTCACCGGTGGGCCCGGTATGGGGTACAGTGACGTAGTTGGCATCGTCATAGACAATCAACACAATATAATAATGCACAGCGGAAGCAGAATAGAAACATTTCAACTTTTAAATAAAGTGTAATAATAAATATCACGGTAGTTGAAATGTATCCACAGGCGGATCAATAAAAATAGATATATAAATAGTTCAACAGATAAATGTCGTCCGAGTTTGCGAGACTATTGTGGACGCTCTCTAGGAAACAGCCAGCCTATTTCCGTATAGTACCTGCACTTAATCTTTTGGAAAAATACGTCAGTTTACACTGGTAAATACAAATCGACTGACTCATTTTGAAAATGATTGAAAATTTATTTAAATGCACAAGGCATAAATATTTTTATTAACTTGGGATAATTATATAATATAATCTTGTGAACGAATTACATGCACTTATATCTCTGGTGGCCCGGGATCTACTGTCCGGGCTAGAGATTTAATTGACACACCACATCAAAGAGTTATACACGACGGGTGTACGCCTACACCCCGTGCTCTGGTCGTGGCCATCTCGTAAGATAATGCCAAGGATATCCGGGACATGGTCAATAACCCCCCAAAGCCTTTAAGTAAGACAAGACTGTTTAAACGAAATCACACAAGCTATTCAAGACTGTACACCCATAGGGCGCAGGACTCGTGCGCCCGATCAAGCGGTATTTTAAATACCGTACCCCAAGCCCGTATAGGGAAAATAAGTCAAAATGTATTTACCTGAGCAAGTATAAGTCACAAACGATAAGTGTTGATAGCTTTTACCGGGCTTCCTAATCTGGAACAAAGGTTTATAATTAACCTATTAGATTCCTAACGGCCTTTTATTTAAGCTTAAGCTTTGACCGGTTAGTTTTAGGAATGATACGGTTTACGCACGATTAAACGAAAGACCGGATAGAATGTGATTTAGACCCGACAAGTTTGAATACTCGTATAATATGGGTATACTAAATACATTCTGGATTTTGAAGTAAAAATGATATCGTTTGACCCGTTTCGGTCAATTTACGCAAACTAGTTACGTAAACCGAACCGAACGCGAAAAGGGCGATACGGGTAGCCAAATGATTCAAATGCAAGTTCCCTGAGATAATATGCTTAAAATATGATATTATATCAGTAAGTTATGTCCTATATTGCCCGGGATAATTTTAAACTCAATTCATGCCTTAGAAGGGCATTTTGGTCATTTAAAAGATAATAAAAGGGTAAAATCAGAAATCTGAGTTTCGGGTCTGGTTCATACAGTAAATATACTTAATATAACATATTATATCAGTAGGGTATGACCCATATATCAAATATATCATTTAAAATCAAACTATGCACCGTAGGGGTATTTTAGTAATTTCACAAGGGCTAAAAATGCCAAAACTGGAAACCTGAGTTCAAAATATCATACTTACTGTTATTATGTGAAAATATGTGATTTACATCAGTAGGTATAAGTTTTATAGGTTTAAAACAAGTACAACGCTTACTATGCGCTTAAAACGCTAAAAATACGATTTAAGGGCGTTTTCGGGTTTTCACAGTAAATCTGAGATTTTTATATTTCCAGGGGTCTTATAATAATTTATTCATCATACAAAATCAGTAGAAAGAGGTTTCGGGTCAAACGGATGTGTAAAACCCCTTTTATGGCTAAAACGGTCAAAACCGACATAAGCCGATATGACTAGGTGATCTAGGATCCGTTCAGCCAAAAATTACTTAAAAATCATCAAAATTCCCAGAATATTATATATAATCAGTTGGTAAAAAGTTTTGTACCAAAACGTGGCCAGAAACGGGTTCTACGCGAAAAGGACCGTTTATGTAAATTTATAATATAGTTTTACGCTAATGGCCATAACTCACAATCTGGGCCACCAACTGATCCAAAACTTTCGGTGCAAGTTTATATAATAAAAATAAAGATTTCTATCCTTTCACTTTTCCAAAAATCCCGTTTTAAATCAAAAAGGGCAAAATAGTCAACTTTATGCATAAACCGGAACATGCATTCGAATAGGCTAAACATAAACTCAACCAACGAAAATTCCAGAAAGTTTAACTAAAATAAAAATAGTCAAAAATACTTTCCAATACAGATCTCGAACATGCATGTACGAATCCGAATCGATAGTCTACGAAATAATCGTTTTACAAGACTTTCGGTTCCGATTCGTGGCTATACTATAGATTGTCGAGTGGATGATGATTAAAACATATTCTTATATAAATTACAAGTCATTTTTAATGATCAATCAGGTTGCATGTCATCTATATCATTAATCATGTCATTTTTCACCAAAAATCGTTTCTGTTGACTTTTTAGAAATAGGTTTGACTCGACATTTAGCATGCATGTAGTGGGAATCAGTTAGTAACCTTTAGAGGGTTTGTTTCCCACATAAATACCAATCTATAACAAGTTTCAATTCGAGAAATTACTGAAAGAAATCCGTTTAATCAGAAAGTCAAAGGTTATGAACACCCAGTTTGACTTTTACTAATAATCAAAGCAAAAACGGATTATAGAACGAATTGAAGGCTTACAATGGTCCTAAAGATGTTTAGTGGACACTAGATGTCGGCCTTGATGATCAGATTAGCTCCAGATAGCTTTCCTTGAGAGTTCTTGAAAGAGTGCTCCTTGTTTACTATGGAAATGCTCAAGAAATGGATGCAAATTCGGATTTAAAGCAGGTAAATGAGGTTTACTGTTGTAGTAGGCTTGCATGAAAGGTTATTGGTGCAAGAGGAGGTGCAAACAACTGTATCCAACTCAATTTCGGACTCAAATCAGCTGAATTCGCGAATTTGTGGTACTGGGCAACCTTTACGGACCGCAAGCCCCTCCCCATACGGTCCGTAAGGGCCTGGTCTGCAACCAGCAACTTTCAATGTTTGGCAGATTTGGCCCCTGGACTTGCACGCGATGTTTCGGCTACTTTCTCGACCCGTAAACCCCCAAACTTGGTTTTTAAGAACCTTAGGACATTTACCAACATGGTAATGTCCTCGAATAACCTTGCGCTCAGCCGAAAAGCCATGAAATTCGACGTTGACACTTTTAGTCCCTTAAGTACGGTTTTGGCCATAACTTTCTCATACGTTGACGAAACTTCATGAAATTTTTACACATATTCTAGTGAGTATATTTTAGCTATACAAAGCTTCGGGTCTGCCAAAAGTTCACTCAGAGGTATAAATTAAACATGTTGACACTTTTGGCCCCTATAGTTTGAAATACTTCACTTTTGTGCCATTTCCGCGTCGTATGATCCATGAACCATCCGTTTAAGGTTATAAACATTATGTAGGGTTATCATAGAGTCTATTTATCCATTGTTGACACTTTGGACCCTTACGTTCCATAGTTTTTACTGTTTGTCACTTTTAGTCCCTCTAAAGTATGTTTTCACATAACGGAACCTTATGACACGTGTCAAGACATTATTGGACGAAATTTTTCGAGGTGTTACATCCTCACCCCCTTAAAAGAAATCTCGACCCCGAGATTTATTCAAACAAATGGGGATATTTTTCTTTCATCGTGGATTCCACTTCCCACGTGTATTCGGGACCTCTACGGGCATCCCACTTGACCTTAACAATAGGCACCTGCTTCCTTCGAAGCTTCTTTACCTGTCGATCCTCAATCGACAAAGGTTTTTCCACAAATTTTAGACTTTCGTCTATGTGTATATCTGTATGCGGTATAACCAGTGAATCGTCAGCGAAACACTTCTTCAAGTTACAGATATGGAACACATTATGAATAGCACTAAGCTCTTCAGGCAATTTTAACTTGTAAGCGACTGCCCCGACACGTTCGATTATCTCGAAAGGTCCTATATATCTCGGGCTCAGCTTGCCTTTCTTTCCAAATCTCATCACACCTTTCCAAGGTGATACTTTAAGCAACACTTTTTCACCCACATCGAAGTGAAAATCTTTGCGCTTAGGATCCGCATAACTTTTCTGCCTATCCCTGGCAGCTTTCAAACGATCACGGATCTGGACGATCTTGTCTGTCGTCTCAAAGACGATATCTGGTCCAGACAACTGGACATCCCCAACTTCTGCCCAACAAATGGGCGATCTACACTTCCTACCGTATAGGGCCTCAAAAGGCGCAGCCTTTATGCTGGAATGGTAGCTATTGTTGTAGGGGAATTCAATCAGTGGTAGGTGCTTATCCCAACTACCACCTAAGTCGATCGCACATGCACGAAGCATGTCTTCCAAGGTTTGAATAGTACGCTCACTCTGACCATCAGTCTGAGGATGGTAAGCCGTACTAAAATTCAAACGAGTGCCCAACGACTGTTGGAAACTCTTCCAAAAATGTGACGTATATCTAGTATCTCTATCGGAGATAATAGATATAGGTATACCATGTAGCGCTACTATCTTATCGACGTATAATTGAGCTAACATATCTGAGCTATACGTCTCTTTGATGGGTAGAAAATGAGCTGACTTAGTCAGTCTGTCAACTATGACCCATATGGTATCATTTCCCTTTTTCGTCTTTGGCAACTTGGTGATAAAATCCATTGTCACCATTTCCCATTTCCATTTGGGAATTTCAGGTTGCTGAAGCAAACCTGACGGCTTCTGATGCTCGGCCTTGACTTGCGCACAAGTCAAACACTTGGCCACATACTCGGCCACGGACTTTTTCAAACCAATCCACCAGTAGTTTGATTTCAAATCCTGGTACATCTTATCAGCTCCAGGATGAACGGAATATTTAGAGCTGTGGGCTTCCTGGAGGATAACATCCCGAAGTCCTCCATATACTGGAACCCATATTCGTCCGTTTAGTCGTAACATTCCATCCTTGTCGTGGGATAACTGCTCCTCAGTTACTCCCAACTTTTCTGCAGGATAGTTAGCTTCCAGCACAGCTTCCTTCTGTGCAGCTAACACTCTTTCATTCAAGTTATTTCTTATTTCAATGCGCTTGGCATTGATTCTGATCGGTTTCACCCTTTCCTTTCTGCTTAAGGCGTCGGCAACCACATTTGCCTTGCCTGGATGGTATCGTATCTCGCAATCATAGTCATTGAGAGTTTCCATCCATCGCCTTTGACGCATGTTCAATTCCTTCTGATTGAACAGATGCTGAAGACTCCTGTGATCCGAATAAATGATACACTTGGTTCCATACAAGTAGTGTCTCCATAGCTTCAATGCAAATACCACCGCACCCAATTCCAAATCGTGGGTGGTGTAGTTCTTTTCGTGCACTTTGAGCTGTCGAGAAGCGTAGGCAATGACTTTGCCTTTCTGCATGAGTACACAGCCCATGCCAGTATGTGATGCATCACAATACACCACAAATTCATCTACACCATCAGGCAATGTCAACACTGGCGCATTGCTCAGCTTCTGCTTCAGAATGTCAAAGGATTCCTGCTGCTTAGGGCCCCAATCAAACTTAATCTTCTTACGGGTCAACGAAGTTAGGGGCGCAGCAATTCTTGAAAAGTTCTCGATGAATCTCCTATAATATCCTGCCAATCCGAGGAAACTGCGAATCTCGGTAGGAGTCTTCGGCTCCTGCCAGTTCATGACTGCTTCGACTTTAGCGGGATCTACTTGGATACCACGCTCGCTTACAACATGTCCAAGGAATTGGACTTCTCGAAGCCAAAATTCACACTTCGAAAATTTGGCATAAAGCTTCTCTTGATGCAGAAGTTTGAGAATACAACGAAGGTGTTTCTCATGATCAGCTTGGCTCTTCGAGTAGATAAGAATGTCATCAATGAAGACGATGACGAACTTATCTAAATAAGGTTTGCAGACGCGATTCATGAGATCCATGAACGCGGCTGGTGCGTTAGTGAGTCCAAAAGGCATCACTAGGAACTCGTAATGTCCATATCGAGTCCTAAACGCGGTCTTGTGTACGTCTTCCTCCTTGACCTTCAACTGATGATAACCTGACCTGAGGTCAATCTTGGAGAAGTAACTTGCTCCTTGCAACTGATCGAACAGATCGTCGATCCTGGGTAACGGATACCGATTCTTGATAGTGACCTTATTAAGCTCACGGTAATCGATGCACAGACGCATCGAACCATCCTTTTTCTTAACGAACAAGATTGGCGCTCCCCAAGGAGACGAGCTAGGTCTAATAAAACCTTTGGCTAAAAGTTCATCCAACTGCGTCCTCAACTCCTTCATCTCCGTTGGTGCCAATCTGTATGGTGCTCTTGCTACAGGTGCTGCACCTGGTATGATATCTATCCGAAACTCTACCTGTCTATCCGGTGGCAAACCGGGTAGTTCTTCAGGAAATACCTCAGGGTATTCCGAAATAACAGGAATATCTTCAATCTTCGGCTTCGGCTCATCTATGGTAACTTGTGCCATATAAATGACACATCCCTTCTGCATGCATCTGGATGCTTTGAGCATGGACACTTGCTCGGGCAATCCATGCTGGGTATCTCCTTGAATAGTAAGCGACTCACCAGACGGAGTCTTCACTATCACTTGCTTTCTATTGCACAGAATCTGGGCTTGGTTACTCGACAACCAATCCATGCCTATCACTATATCGAATCCAGCTAGCTTAAAGGGAAGCAAGGATAACGGGAAGGAATGATTCCTAATGGATATAGCACATCCATCTAGAACAGTCGAGGCGGTTTCTAAGGTTCCATCGGCTAATTCCACCTCATATTTCACACTTAAGGTTTTAACAGGAAGGTTCAACAGTTTACAAAACTTATTATCTACAAACGACTTATCAGCCCCCGAATCAAACAAAACTCTAGCAAAAATATCGTTTACAAGAAACGTACCGGTAATGACGTTATCATCAAGGACTGCTTCCTTTGCGTCCATTTTGAAGACTCTCGCATTAGTCTTCTTCCCTTCATCAGCCTTCTTTGCAAACTTTGGACAGTTGGGCCGAATGTGCCCCTTCTCGTTGCAACCAAAACACGTTGCATCCTTCACTTTCTTGCAATCCACAGCTTTATGATCTGTGGACTTGCAGATTCCACAACGTTTCTCGAAAGACTGGGATTTCGTTTCCAACCGACACCTCCCAAAGTGGTGCCTCCTGCAGATCTTGCATCTGGGTTTCTCACCCGACTGATGATCATTCTTCCTAGACCCCGACCCTTTCCTGTGGTCGTTGTTCCCTCTATGTCGCTTTTCAGATCTTCGTGAGGTGTCATCCTCACGTTTCCGTTTGTTCTCCTCAGAGCTCTTCATGGCTCTCAATCTAACCACGTCTTGAGTGAGGGAGAGGGATAGATCCGCTACGGATCGAAATGTTGTAGGTCTTGAAGCTTTAACACTCGCCTTTATTTCCGGTGCCAGACCCCCGATAAATCGAGCAATCCTACGCGGCTCCGGGGTCACCAAGTAAGGCACTAAACGAGACAGCGTGTTGAACGTAGTAAGATACGTTTGACAGTCGAGGTTCTTCATGACTAAGGACACAAAATCCGATTCAATTCGCTCGACCTCGTGCTGCGGACAGAAGTTCTCTTTAATCAGGGCCACAAACTGTTCCCATGACAAACCGTACAGGGTGGCCTTACCGGCAGCTTGTAGGAGTGACTTCCACCATGCTAACGCATCTCCTTTGAATGACTGGGACACGTACTTCACGACGTCCCTATCAGCACACCCGCTGATATCAACTACAGTGTCCATCTCGTCAATCCACGTCATGCAGTCGACGGCTCCTTTTTCCCCAGTGAAATCTCTGGGCTTGCAAGATACAAAGTATTTGTACGTACAGGACCTGCTGTACGTGTCACGTTTCAGTTCAATCTCTTGCTTTGGGACGCTGCTGTGGTTGGAGGAATGATTATCATCCTCAGCTTTCTTCGGCTCACTCTTTTTGGAAGGAGGCTTACTATGAGCCCCAGAATGAGTCTTAGCCTTGACATGCGTCACTGAGCGGGTTCTACTCTGAGTACCACTAGATTCTTTGAACTGCCTATCCATAGCCTTGGCGACAGCATTATCAATCAGTGCTTGCAATTCTGCACCGGTAACGTGAATCTTTGCATTATCTGAGCGTTCCCCAGAATGACTGTTGGTTTCTTCCGATTTGGCCATCGTAGCTTTAAGCTACAATAAGGGACAAGGTCTTATTTAGAACCTAACAGTATTATCGTCCTAGACGATTTATTAACCATGGTATCAAAAACCTTAGCAGTTAATTTAATAAATTTCATTCAGGCTCTTATTAGCAATCAAGGAATGAAAATATATATATTGGCACCATAGGCCTAGTCACAACGGACAATTACTAAATTATAAATTTAGATTTTTATAGGACTATAAATTGTATAATTTAACAAATAATCCTTTACTAGACAGAGAGTCATAGGCCACAACTGTCATTATATAACATAGTTATAACCCGTAGGTATCAAGTCATTAATAGACTTGTGTACAGATATAATCTGTAGATAATTCTTCACTAGGCAGGGAGTCATAGACCACAACTGCCACTATATGACCTAGTCATAACCCGTAGGTATCAAGCCATTAATAGACTTGTATACAGATAAAATCTGTAGATAATTTATAAAAAAAATGGGTTGTGTGATTCTACAGATCACGCTTAGCCCGGAATGTTAACATGTTTTCAGATGTTAACAGGGAGTTGAATCTTTTCAACCAGGTTTTACCGTCATGGCCAAGCCTGTTAATAAGGCATTCAAGCTAGGTTATACCTTACTAAGATTCTTATAAAATAGCAAATCAAACAAAATTGATATTTTCCATTATTTTAATATTATATTCATGCATATAAATAAAATGATAAATTCAAATTAACCATTTTAAATTTCAAATAAGATACCAGTACATCTATGCCCTAAACGGGACTTTGAAATAACATAACTAGCATGAATAACATGCCCGCGCAGGGGCTAAACAAGTACAATAATAACAAAATAAAATAAAACAAACCCACGCAGGGGTTAACAGGATAACATACCCGCGCAGGGGTAGAGAAAGATAGATATACCCACGCAGGGGTAGAGTACTGGAATAAATGTCCACGCAGGGACATGAGTACATGAAATGATAATCGAAGGATTCAACGATCCTTCTTGCTCTTACCCTTGAGCAAATCGAATACCTTCTTAAACATGCCGCTGGTGCGTCGACGATCCTCTCGCATATTGTGCTGAAACTCGCGTCGCATGCTATCAATCCCCTGCAGGATCTCCTGAACCTGCGGTGGCGACATCATAGGCGCCGGTGGTGGTGGCTGGTAGTGCTGCGGCTGCGGCGGCTGGTAAGGCTGCGGCTGCGGTGGCTGCTGGTAACCCGGAGGGTAACCAAAAGTAGATGGGCCAGCAGCCCAAGGGTCTCCAAGTGGACCACTATGTGGGAGTGAGCTGTAGTTCACAACTTGCCAATAAGGGTCTCCCGTGTAATCATAACCCTGAGGGAATACCTGCTCGAACGGGTTGAACTGAGCGGCACTAGCATAAGCCGGAATCGGCTCTCCAAAATTCTGCGGCGGCAGAGGCGGGATCGGAACGGAAGTAACCTCCGATACGGGATGCTGAGACTCCCCTGTCTCAGATTCCCCGGGTAAAGACGTGTAGCGGCTGCTACTAACACGTGGAGGGGTGCCTATGCGAATCCCTCCGCGCGTAGACATGCGCGCATTCCTCCTAGGCCTCTGAGGCGGAGGAGGTAAGACTGGTGGCGGCGGTGGTGACGGAGTGATCACGTCACGCCACAGGGCCTCAGATAGGTCCTGCGGTAGAGGCGGCTGCTGCTGGAGCTGCTGCTGCTGCGAGTGGTGCTGTGAGTGCACCGGCGAACCATGGAGCGATTGGAGCATCGGAGTACCATGGAGTGATTGAAGCATCGGAGAGTTGTGGCTAGGGGTGAAGTACCAATCATGCTGCTTAAACCTCTCCTGGAAGCTGTCCACACCATTAAATGGTGATCCTGTGTATGGCGACCCATCCGATATCTCAATCGGGTGGTTTGGTGTACCTGATGGTGGGAGCGAAGGGTCCGTCTCCTCGTCTACGTCCATCTCGTGCCCTCCCGGAAAATGGTCCTCCGGCCCGAGTGGGTTGTGGCCCACTGGCTCCTCCACATAAGCATTAGGGTTATACAAACCCTGGTAGGCTGGCGCTGGATACTGGTGCGGCGACTGGTGCAATGGTATGTATGACCCATGCGAACCATGGGGCCCGTTCTCCGAATGGGGCCCAAACGAATGGGGTAACGACGGTGATGTGCTCGCTGAAACCGAGTGCCTAGCGGGCTCGGCGAAAGACCTCCAAAGGTCGTTGGCGGCTGTGTTGTGTGAGGCGGATGGAGCTCGCCTATGGGAGGGACCAGCCTCATGATCGTGCGATGTATGAAATCCTCCACGACCTCTCATCCTTGGCGGCATCCTGATCCTGTCAAAAGTCAAACAAGTTGCACAACAAAATATATAAGACAATGCAATAATAAATAAAAAAAAAATAAATTAAACGAAATGTTGAACATTTCCTAAGTTCCTTGTCTAGACTCGAAAATCGAGGAATGTGCAATTGTGTAACTGAGATTAAACACATTAGGATAGTGTTTAATTCACTCAGCGTTGGCTCTGATACCAACCTGTCACACCCCGAATTTCCACGTGTCACCGGTGGGCCCGGTATGGGGTACAGTGACGTAGTTGGCATCGTCATAGACAATCAACACAATATAATAATGCACAGCGGAAGCAGAATAGAAACATTTCAACTTTTAAATAAAGTGTAATAATAAATATCACGGTAGTTGAAATGTATCCACAGGCGGATCAATAAAAATAGATATAAATAGTTCAACAGATAAATGTCGTCCGAGTTTGCGAGACTATTGTGGACGCTCTCTAGGAAACAGCCAGCCTATTTCCGTATAGTACCTGCACTTAATCTTTTGGAAAAATACGTCAGTTTACACTGGTAAATACAAATCGACTGACTCATTTTGAAAATGATTGAAAATTTATTTAAATGCACAAGGCATAAATATTTTTATTAACTTGGGATAATTATATAATATAATCTTGTGAACGAATTACATGCACTTATATCTCTGGTGGCCCGGGATCTACTGTCCGGGCTAGAGATTTAATTGACACACCACATCAAAGAGTTATACACGACGGGTGTACGCCTACACCCCGTGCTCTGGTCGTGGCCATCTCGTAAGATAATGCCAAGGATATCCGGGACATGGTCAATAACCCCCCAAAGCCTTTAAGTAAGACAAGACTGTTTAAACGAAATCACACAAGCTATTCAAGACTGTACACCCATAGGGCGCAGGACTCGTGCGCCCGATCAAGCGGTATTTTAAATACCGTACCCCAAGCCCGTATAGGGAAAATAAGTCAAAATGTATTTACCTGAGCAAGTATAAGTCACAAACGATAAGTGTTGATAGCTTTTACCGGGCTTCCTAATCTGGAACAAAGGTTTATAATTAACCTATTAGATTCCTAACGGCCTTTTATTTAAGCTTAAGCTTTGACCGGTTAGTTTTAGGAATGATACGGTTTACGCACGATTAAACGAAAGACCGGATAGAATGTGATTTAGACCCGACAAGTTTGAATACTCGTATAATATGGGTATACTAAATACATTCTGGATTTTGAAGTAAAAATGATATCGTTTGACCCGTTTCGGTCAATTTACGCAAACTAGTTACGTAAACCGAACCGAACGCGAAAAGGGCGATACGGGTAGCCAAATGATTCAAATGCAAGTTCCCTGAGATAATATGCTTAAAATATGATATTATATCAGTAAGTTATGTCCTATATTTCCCGGGATAATTTTAAACTCAATTCATGCCTTAGAAGGGCATTTTGGTCATTTAAAAGATAATAAAAGGGTAAAATCAGAAATCTGAGTTTCGGGTCTGGTTCATACAGTAAATATACTTAATATAACATATTATATCAGTAGGGTATGACCCATATATCAAATATATCATTTAAAATCAAACTATGCACCGTAGGGGTATTTTAGTAATTTCACAAGGGCTAAAAATGCCAAAACTGGAAACCTGAGTTCAAAATATCATACTTACTGTTATTATGTGAAAATATGTGATTTACATCAGTAGGTATAAGTTTTATAGGTTTAAAACAAGTACAACGCTTACTATGCGCTTAAAACGCTAAAAATACGATTTAAGGGCGTTTTCGGGTTTTCACAGTAAATCTGAGATTTTTATATTTCCAGGGGTCTTATAATAATTTATTCATCATACAAAATCAGTAGAAAGAGGTTTCGGGTCAAACGGATGTGTAAAACCCCTTTTATGGCTAAAACGGTCAAAACCGACATAAGCCGATATGACTAGGTGATCTAGGATCCGTTCAGCCAAAAATTACTTAAAAATCATCAAAATTCCCAGAATATTATATATAATCAGTTGGTAAAAAGTTTTGTACCAAAACGTGGCCAGAAACGGGTTCTACGCGAAAAGGACCGTTTATGTAAATTTATAATATAGTTTTACGCTAATGGCCATAACTCACAATCTGGGCCACCAACTGATCCGAAACTTTCGGTGCAAGTTTATATAATAAAAATAAATATTTCTATCCTTTCACTTTTCCAAAAATCCCGTTTTAAATCAAAAAGGGCAAAATAGTCAACTTTATGCATAAACCGGAACATGCATTCGAATAGGCTAAACATAAACTCAACCAACGAAAATTCCAGAAAGTTTAACTAAAATAAAAATAGTCAAAAATACTTTCCAATACAGATCTCGAACATGCATGTACGAATCCGAATCGATAGTCTACGAAATAATCGTTTTACAAGACTTTCGGTTCCGATTCGTGGCTATACTATAGATTGTCGAGTGGATGATGATTAAAACATATTCTTATATAAATTACAAGTCATTTTTAATGATCAATCAGGTTGCATGTCATCTATATCATTAATCATGTCATTTTTCACCAAAAATCGTTTCTGTTGACTTTTTAGAAATAGGTTTGACTCGACATTTAGCATGCATGTAGTGGGAATCAGTTAGTAACCTTTAGAGGGTTTGTTTCCCACATAAATACCAATCTATAACAAGTTTCAATTCGAGAAATTACTGAAAGAAATCCGTTTAATCAGAAAGTCAAAGGTTATGAACACCCAGTTTGACTTTTACTAATAATCAAAGCAAAAACGGATTATAGAACGAATTGAAGGCTTACAATGGTCCTAAAGATGTTTAGTGGACACTAGATGTCGGCCTTGATGATCAGATTAGCTCCAGATAGCTTTCCTTGAGAGTTCTTGAAAGAGTGCTCCTTGTTTACTATGGAAATGCTCAAGAAATGGATGCAAATTCGGATTTAAAGCAGGTAAATGAGGTTTACTGTTGTAGTAGGCTTGCATGAAAGGTTATTGGTGCAAGAGGAGGTGCAAACAACTGTATCCAACTCAATTTCGGACTCAAATCAGCTGAATTCGCGAATTTGTGGTACTGGGCAACCTTTACGGACCGCAAGCCCCTCCCCATACGGTCCGTAAGGGCCTGGTCTGCAACCAGCAACTTTCAATGTTTGGCAGATTTGGCCCCTGGACTTGCACGCGATGTTTCGGCTACTTTCTCGACCCGTAAACCCCCAAACTTGGTTTTTAAGAACCTTAGGACATTTACCAACATGGTAATGTCCTCGAATAACCTTGCGCTCAGCCGAAAAGCCATGAAATTCGACGTTGACACTTTTAGTCCCTTAAGTACGGTTTTGGCCATAACTTTCTCATACGTTGACGAAACTTCATGAAATTTTTATCACATATTCTAGTGAGTATATTTTAGCTATACAAAGCTTCGGGTCTGCCAAAAGTTCACTCAGAGGTATAAATTAAACATGTTGACACTTTTGGCCCCTATAGTTTGAAATACTTCACTTTTGTGCCATTTCCGCGTCGTATGATCCATGAACCATCCGTTTAAGGTTATAAACATTATGTAGGGTTATCATAGAGTCTATTTATCCATTGTTGACACTTTGGACCCTTACGTTCCATAGTTTTTACTGTTTGTCACTTTTAGTCCCTCTAAAGTATGTTTTCACATAACGGAACCTTATGACACGTGTCAAGACATTATTGGACGAAATTTTTCGAGGTGTTACAGCTTGGGATTGCACGACGAGAAGTGCTTAAAGTTGAACGAGGCGGGTTTGCGAATTTCGACCTTAGAGTCGACGGATGAGTGAGGAGTTTCAGAGGCTCGAATCTCGGAAATGACCTTTGGAACGACACGCGCAAATTGATCGGCCATGAAAGCCATCATCTTCTTGGTGGAGCGAGACTTTGACTTCCTAGACGCGTTGGAGTGACGAGAAGACATCTAAGATTCAAAAGAACGAATAGGTGAGACTTGGTCATAATGCTTGTTTTAGAAAAATGAAATTGATCACATAGCATAAAGGGTTCATGGCATAAAAGACTCATTGCATAAAAGTTTCACAGCACAAATGTTTAAACATCTCATATATCATAATCATGGATTCCACATAGCATAACATGAATGAATGAAAGCATTGTAAATTTAGTTTGTTCACGAGGGATTATTATTGTTTGTGATTGCGATAGCGTGCGAAATGTTTAAAACGACATTTTGAAATGAATGAACGTTCAAGTATAAAATCACATATAAATTGAGATACATAAAAGAGAGGCTCAATAAAACATCGGATTGTTTCGGGTAGAGAAACGTCGACTATTCCAAAGTGGGTCGAAAGTTCTTTCGAATTAGAGATATTGTGCTTTGGCCTATAATTAAGATACTCTCGTCGAGAAGCGATTAACGGTATCTTACCCTTCCGGTTACTACACATCTCTAAATGATTGAAACATTCGGGACTTTGGCGAGAATAAAAATCAAGGAATGGGACTTAATCGACAAGATGCGGGTTTCACCCCTAACTTGACGATTTCGTACCCTAAATGTGGTTGGTACTCGTCGGCCAAAATAAATTTTGACACTTTGACGAGGGTCCACTAGAGTTGAAATGGAAATTACCATTAAGTTGTGGATGTCACTCCTAGCTTAATGGAGAAATTTCGTGCAAAAATAGATTAAAGGTAGAATGAGAGTCGTTTACCAAATTGTGGGTTTCACGCCTATTTTGGTAAATTCTTCTCGTTGGTGCTACAAGAGTATAAAAATAGCATAAGTGTATTCGTGTTAGCCTTAGGAAAGGCACATAAATTTAATCAAAAGTATAGCTAGGAAGCATGCATGGTAGAGTACAAAAGTTTTAAACGACAAATAAGAGGCAAAATTCCTAGAACTATAGATTAGGGCAAAAGCATGACAATTTTCCTAATTCCCTATAGTTATGGCTCTGATACCAATCTGTCACACCCCAACCGATGGCGGAAACATCGGGATGAGACGAAGTGTGTATAGATTGCTAGAGACGTCATAACACTATGTGACAATATTTAATTAAATTCAAATTTCATTTCAAAACTAAATGTCATACATAATTCAAAAGGAAATAACAACTTTGTTTCATAACATAACATAACAAACAAAATGATAGATTAATCTAGGTGTGTATCTAGTCCACCCTAAATCTTGTTTCATCATTCATCTATACTTCAATAATCAACCTGCCACATGTATTAAAATAGAGTTCAATGCAAAAGCAAAGAGCGAGTATACAAGTTTGTTTACATAGCATATTAGAATAAAACTCATATCCAACATGAACATAACAAAATAGTTTCAACCATGCTAGTTCACGTAGTCCAAGTGATAGCCCAAGTTTCCCAATGCGTTAAAGTACCTAACCCAAAGTTTCACGGGAGGTTGATATGTCTCCTCCTAACAATACCCCAAAGACTAACGGGGAGGTGCATTACTCCTATAGCTCTAAAATTGGCGGATGTTACAGTCTCCCCTACTTTAGGAGATTTCGTCCTCGAAATCTAAGATTAACGTATTTTCATAAAAATTTAGAACAATCCACATGCCATACTTAGTTAACAAGATTAACGTATCCCTGGCATGTGAATACACAGGTCAACCCATCGAGTATGTTAAGGTGTGGCTTCTTACGAAGTTAATGACAAGTTTATCACATAAAGTTTCACCCAAGTAACACGAATCCAGTATAACGTATTAGCATGCACGTGAAATAAATTCCAAAATTTTTGAAAAGGAACGTTCAATCATAAAATTTCATTGAGAACGAAGAAAAGTTGGTAACTACCTCCGAGGTAAGAGAATCACCTCTAGCTCGTTGGTGAAGTTAGAAAGTGAGTGGAGCTAATCATCAAGGTTTGGGAATCACCCCTATCTTGATGATAAGTTTCCATTTTTTTTTCAAGTTTCATGTTTAAATGGATAGAGTAAGTTTCAAATAAGTTTCAAGTGTCATGTGCGTTTAATATAGAATACATGTTGCACCCAAAGTGTTAAAAGTAAAAATGGGTTCGAGTATACTCACGGTTTACAAGTGGTGACTTGAAGTTCCGAGAGCAAGTTTGTAGATGAATTAGTTCGGAGCACCTTGTCCTTCTACACAAGGAAAACATAGGTGTGTGAGTTTGGGGAAAACGGAAGATTATAGATTTGGAGTCTAAAATGTATGGAAAATAACATAAGTGAAAATAATCATCTTGTACGCATAACTCTTGTTCTTGACACTATTAAAACTCAAAAGAGTTAGTATGATTTCATGGATTCAAAGATCCATTAGAGTCGTAACAAGGGCATGGTCATAGATGATGTAACATATTCTTGACAAGTAACTATTAAGTTATCATCAAGTTTAGTTACTTAGGTATACATATGGAATAATTTAGATAATAAAAAGATTACAAAGTCTTATGGTTCAAGCATGAGGTAGGAGATTAATGTCTCCATTTAGGGACCTCTTTGTGTCATAGAATTCATACATGAGGTAGGAAGAACAAGCTTCCATTTAGGTACCTCTATTGTTCACCACTACACTTGTTGTTATAAACAACAAGGAGGGTCATGAACTTACAAGTAATAATGTAATAACAACAACTAATCTATGGAAAAACATCAAGTAGTGAGTGGATTTCTATGAAGGATAGCCCAAGCTAGTCCAACCATCACACATTCATCAAGCTTCATGCTTGAACACTACTTGTGGGTAAAACCCTAACTAAAACAGAATATTTGTGAGGTTTTAACCTCTGATTTAAATGTCTCAACCATGTTTTTAAGCCTAACCAACCATAAGAGAGGTTGTAAGCATTAGGGCATTGGTTTGAGATGTGTTTCACACAAGTTGGATGAAGTTTGCATAAGTTTGTAACAAAACAGAAAGTTTTTGGTCAATTTCGGAGCAATTCCAGGTCTGATTTCTCCAAGGAGAAGTCAAGGAATCAAACTACATGATTAACCAAGCAAGTAGGAAAAAGAATGAGCAAAAACGGACAAGAAACGAGTGAGATATGCTCACTTTTGTGAAGTAGGATGAATCTGTCCGAATTTCTGAATTTTGCAAGAACTTGAGAGTGATTTTGGAGAGATTTGAGAGTGAAATTAGAGTTTGTAAAGTGGAAAAGTGGCTGGGTTTAGAATGGTATTTATAGGGAAGGATTAGGGTTTAAGTTGGGTGGCATTAAATATAGTTAGTTGAGGGTTGAACTAAAGAAAGGAGTTGTTGCTATCCTTGAACTTTGCGGCCGAAGAGGCTGTTCACAGCCAATACTCGTCTATTTTGGTGTGACATTTTAGATTAATCCATTGTATTTGGTAGGCTAAAATAATCAAACAATATTTCCATTTAATTAGAAGTGACCATGTGTGGTATTTTAACATTCAAAGAAATTAAATGAATACAGCTAAAAGGCTGTTCGCATGAGGGGGGCTATATAGCCTTGATTATATATATATTTTTTTTGTTTACTAGTAACAACTATATCAACGTAAAGTTGATTATTATTATTATTATTATTATTATTATTATTATTTAACAATGTATTTAATAGTCAACAAGCATATATAAGTTGTGAGTACGAGTATGTCGAGTATCGGTTGTGCGTATGCATTTGAAATTGGTAACGCATAACCCGAGTATTGCAACACGTATAAGCATGAGAAAAAAAAACTAGAATTTCATTATGATCGAAGTCTCGGTTTTACAACGGTTTGAAATGAAATACGAAATACAAAAGGAACAAGCTTCCAAAAATAGAAATGCGAACAAGACTTGCTATAAATGGAAAGTACAAAAGAGCCGGGCGTTACACAAACCTGGTTAGAAATATCAGTTAAAAACTGCCATGTGCAATGCACATGAGGGTAAAATGGTAATTCCCCTTTGAACACTTTCTATTCCCCTTTATAACCCTCACCAATAATCAAATGTACACCCTTTAATTCATCTATGTATCAACAACGTATGTGATACAAGATGAACAAATGGAGAGATTGAAGCAAAAACTCCACCCACCGAATAATCAAAGGAACACACTCTCAATTCGATCTGTCGTATTTAAAGTGGAGGAATCAGAAGTTGTTACGTTGTACGAAGGTTGATTCGAAAGGAAACGTGTCGGCAGCTGATCGGAGAAGATCGGCGGAGTATTCCGGAGGCTGTGGAGGTGTGTCGGTGAATACGGTTGGGAAGATGAAGGACGCGATTCTCAGATCTGTCAACCAAACTGTAACACCCCGAAAACGGGTTTGGTAATCAACCCACGTTAATACTGAATGACGGGTAAAGTGCCGTTAGAGGTAAAAGTAACCCGGTGAATATTAGGATTTTAAATAAACAAACCTAATATTAAATAAAAACGGTATAAAGGCTTTTGAGAAAATAAAGTTTTTAGAAGCCCGAGTTAATGGGACTTAAAATAAACTTAGTCATAAATCTCCCCGAACTCACTAAATTAACTAGGAATGTTTAACCTAGTTAGTAAGTGAGAATATTGTTAGAAATTAAGTGGGTTGTAGCCTACTTAATAAACTAACCAAACATGAGGGGCCAAAGTGGATAAAATTGAAAGTTTAATTATAAAAAGGAAATTAAAAACCTAAACACACATTTAGTGTGTTCTAGGAGTTCTGTTCGACTAGAAGTTCCCCAGGAGCTTCAAAAACCCTAACTTTCAACGATATCATCAAATTGAAGGCTCAATCGAAGCTCAAATTCACAATTGAACGTGAATTAATGATCACCCAAGTTAGGGGATCATAAGGTATGTCAAATTTTGATGATTTGTGAAGTTGTGAAATTTGGATAATCATCATAATCGCGAATTATGAATGGATTATTGATGCTATGATTGAATTAGTGATGTATATTTGCTTAGGAATCAAACCCTACGTGAAAATTATACATAATGATGATATAAATTGAATGATTTAATGATTTACTACACTAGGGTAAGTGGGTATTAATCATAGGATGAATTTGATGATATAATTATGATTATAATCATCATACATGAGAGTAATCAGAAAATACTTGAACAAATGGTGTGTTTAAGTGTATAATCATACTTACTTTAAAAATGGTTTAGTATGATATGATAAAATTGGATGATATGTTCATGATTAATGATGTTTAATGTGACAACCCGAACCTTCACGGTTAGTATCGTTTAGATTTCGTGATCTCAACTCCGTTAAATCTAACTAACTCGGTTAGATTTAGATAACCTGTTGGAATTTGTTAGACCATGTATATTGGGCCCATACTTACATCTTGCTAGTATTTACCATACCGGCCCAACACCCTTATCCATATAGATACAGGCATACGTATTGTACTCTTAATCAAATTCTGATTAGTTTAAAATTATAGCAAACCCTACCTATTCCCTGATTACGCACGGCAGTGGAGCATACCCCCCCCTCTCTCTCGTAACCTGCTGTGCTAGTTATAATCTTTTGATTAGGTATGTTCCTCTCATCACACAGTTGTAGAAGTAATTCGGTTGTATGCATGCGGTTCATGAATATGTGTTGTATGTTTAGACAATATGTGTTGTATGTTTAGACTCCAAGCATGATCTTAGGGTTTGTTTATAAACTGTATCAATTCTAGTCATACGCATTTATTATATGATGATCATTGTGAGCCGAATAACGGGGTTAATAGACGGTGGTGTTATATAGGTGTAATGAATAGGTTCGGATGATGTATGTAATAGATTATTTGTGATGTATGTAATCGATTATTTTGTGTGTCACGTGGGGTCCGATTTGATTAATATTCTCATGTAGCTATACAAAGGTGAACTGGGTAATGGTTATGTGACTTGAATTACTGATGCATGGGACTAGGTCACTGTTAATATTATAGATGATGAATAGGTGTGATGTGTTAGTTGTATGTGATCACATGAGTAAACTTGCAGGCCATTAAACAAATCGGTCAAATAACATGAAAGCATGTAAGCATTAGAAATCGGTCCAATCACATGAACTGTGAAACATGTATGCATTAAGAAAATTGTCGGCCATTGTAGTAATAGTAATGATGCTATATTGCTATGAATCATTGGATAATGATTAATCCATGTGAAATCTTGACTTGAGAAATAATATAGTTAAAACACTTATTTGATAGTGGCGGCATAACACCAAACAATGAATTAGTCGGTGCATGATGTAATGATTTGGTTTGTCAATGGTAAACTGGGAAACTGTGAACACATTAGGGTTTGGATTGAATTTAATGCTTGGGTCGGTTGGTATAATTGGGTTAATAAGGTGGTTACTGTTGAGGATGATATAGATAACTGTCAACGAAATTGTGTAGTATGTACACTAGAATTGGTGGTTAAATAATACTTACATGATGTCCGACCTGTTTGATGTGTATGTGTGTGTGCAAGTCAACTGATGGATGATAATTGATAGAAAGGTGCTCGGATTTAAGGATATCGGGGGAATTAATCACTTACTATGTGACGTTTTCATGTACGATGCTAACTATATTGTATGCTCAACTGTTATAATACGTATGATGTTATGTGTGTTACGTATACATTAGACTACGTGATATGTGATTTGGGAGTATATGAATTAGTCATGCGTGGAATATCTAGTGTATGTGCATCCGAAACTAATTGTTACTGGTACCCATGTTAGGGCGTGTTGAACAACTGTTAAACGAATAATTAATCTTACCGAGCAAACCTAAGGTGAGTTCATTGCTCTTTTCTCAAGCATGGATCCCAGGGAAGGGATAACGGGTAACGTTCCGAGGAGGAATGCATGGGTAATGGGATGTTGGTTATTGTACTCAGTTTTCTATCATTGTAAGACCACTATATCTACCGGTACGTTGCTTGTAGGGCAACAGGGGTTATTAGTTGATAGCGCTATTAGGTTTGGCACCCTCACGACGTTCGAGGAGAACGGGCGTGAACTAATTACCTTAAAACATGACCAATGTTTTGATAGAGGCATTGGGGTTGGCAATCACATATCATATGGCCATTCGGTAATCGAGTAATAACAACATCGAAACATCAAACATCATAACAACAAACAACATATTGTCTTGTACACTGTTTTACTCACATGACTGGTAACACAACTTGGTAATCAAACACAAACCTTGAACTCACCAGCGTAGTCTGACACACTTGTTTACGTGCTTGTAGGTAATTATTGAAGGAACTTGGGAACTTGCCGTCTGATGCTGCTGGAGTAGTCATAGTCATGATAAACAATTACATTGATTTGGTTTCGATACATTTACACATTTATACATTTATGCTTCCGCTCAATACTTTGGTTTTGGTTTAACTGTTCAAACGATACATTTCTTTCAATTGGGTATTTCAATACATTATAACTTGTGTTTGATATGATTGGTGGCTCTTTGTTGGATTGTTGCTCCTCCAATAGGGACATACCTTAGGTGGTAAATTGGGGGTGTGACATTTAATATCATCAAGTGTTAATTCGGTAACTTATAGTTACAAGAACTTGCTAAATACATGATTAAAACGGTAACATATATGAATGATGCTTACCGGATAATTGGCTAAGTAATTAAACGAGTAGTAAACTACTTCGTGTAATTAATTGTGTCAATAGGCAGTTGACTTTTAAAAGTCAAACTGACCAATGATATGATCGAATGATAAATTCGACATGAAAAGTCTAGGATGGAATAGTCGTGAATGATTATAACTAGTCTAACCATCTTACAAATTACAATGATAGTTTGACGCTTGACGAGCTAGGTGAAAGCTTGGGAAGGAAGCGGGTCAAACGAATAAAAAATGAAGGACAAGCATAATCTGGATGCTAGGTAAGTACGTCTTACACTCTTTGTATTAAAAAAAAACTATTGGTTTTATAGGTTACAAATAATATAAAGTCTTGTTTAAATTATGATGTTCTGACACGACATGTGCGGTTCGGAACAAAAGACAATGATAATGAAGCATGTCTAATGGTTAAAAAGATGCTAATACGGTTATCTAGTCATGAAATGACTAAAAGATAACGAGTTTTGAATGATTACCTTATAGGGTAAACTAATACAAATAATAAAGGTAAAACGGTAATTCGATCACTCGTTGATGATTTCCGTTAGTTTGTGAAAGACATTTTATAGCGTAAGTTATAATGGGTCAAAAGAATCCATAAATGATTTATAAGTAATATGATCTGAGCCAGGTATGTATAATAGGTCAACTCATCATTTAGAGCTTAAGGTTCTATGAGAGCTAGACAAGTCAAAAATGGATATTTGATTACCTTAATAGGTAAACCGAATGATTTAAAGGATGGTCATGGTGTTTTGGAAACATAATGACTTTTCAAACAAAAATCATAGTGTTAAAAGTGGGATTTTGGGCAAACATGGCTTTAAAAGTCCTATGTCGTAAAAGAAGGGTTAAAAGTGACCAAAATGCCCTTATGAGCTAAATTGAGCAAACGACCTTAAAAGTTGCTTGGAAATGAGTTTTGTGGTTAAATAAATACTTGGAATAAGTATAAGAGGGGAAAGATGTAAATCCTTTTATCCAACGACACTATATGAGTCTTTGTCGTAAAATGATAATCCGAGTGGTAATACTCGGAACATATAGATTTCCACATTTAATCCACCACACATATAGTTGTGGTGGAAGATTACTAGATAAGAAACGTGGGAATACGATGCTAGAAACGAATGAAAGTGATTGTGCTTTAAAAGTACTTAAATACCCTTAACGGGTCAAAATAAGTATTTAAACAAAACGGGTTAAGAATATGTAAGAAACACGTGGTTTGGACCTTGAATATTAGGAAATTGATACAAAATGAGGTTCCTTATAATTTGAATGCAACAAACTAGTTTTAGTTTGATAAAATCATGAATTAGTCAAAATTTAGTAAAGATATATTAAGCCGAAGGCATAAAAATCTCAAATTTTGTTAATCCGGATGACGGATTTTAACTCCATATGATGGGGGATCAATTTACGATCAGGTAGGAAGAAACGGATCGTAAAATGGATCAAAATCGAGTGAGTTATGACCAATTAAGTCGGATTTTGGTTTGCTGAGTTTATGCAGCACCAGCACCAGACATTCTGTCGAAATTGATCTCTCGCGTCGCGCGACGGAGAGGAAATTGAACGGTCGCGGCCCGCGAGGATGCTCGCGTTACGCGACAATAAAGCCCCAAGCCCGTCGAGTAGCGCGACGGGTGATAAATCCTGAAATTTTTGTTGAAACTTGCTGTTTGAAATGTTTTGACTCATAAACTAGTTCGACAATGTTTTATTGCTAAATTACTAAAAACATTTCATGTTTTATGAAATGTAGGTTTACGGTAAAGCACCGGAGGACGATCAAGCTCAATGAAGAACTGAACACGATCAAGATTCAAGCTTCCGCTAAATGTTTCGTCATCACGTTTTAAACGACGAATGTTTTTACAAAATGTTGAAATGTTTTATTTATTAAAATGTTTTAACAAACCCGCATTTTTAAGTGAATGTTTAATCTTAAATACACTTTTATAATCGAAATTTATATGAAAATCGTATAAAATAGACAAAGGGTGTTACACAAACAGAGGTTGAGGTAATTCTACGTGTTGATTTTTATACTCTAACATTTACAGATTGTTCTTGAATCTTGATTTTACGTAAATGGGGGTCTCATGGTTGAAGAAAGTGAGGTTTTTTTAGTAGTTTTTGTGATTTTTGTCTTTGAGGCATTTTGTTGAACACTTTGTGTTCGTGTTATATTTTTGTTGTTATTGAACTTTTAGGGTTAATAGTGAAGATCAGGTGATCAATGAATATTGATTTTACGAAAATGGGGGGTGTCAAGGTTGCAGAAAGTCAGAAACTGGGTTTTTATAATAGTTTGTGTGATTGATGTCTTCTAAGCATTTTGTGAATCACCTTGCGATTGAGTTTTATATTTCTTGTTATTGAATTTTTAGGGTACATAGTGAAGATCAGGTGATCAATGAAGATGTTGAGGGTATTACAAGTATTCTTTTTGTGAAAAGTGAAGATGGTAAAGAGAAAAATGTGGAGTGGAGTGGAAAGTTTGGAGTTCTTGTGCAACGCGAAAGTGCGAAATAGAGGGATGACGAAACGAAAAATGGAAATGGAAAGTGGGAGTTCTTGTGCGGATTGAAACTGAAAATGAAAGAAAGGAAGAACGGCTAAATATTTTAGTTGGAAATGGAAAGTTAGAAAGAACGTGGATATTGAGAATGGAAGTGACGATGAAAGGAATTGTTTTAATGAAATTCTTTTTATTTTAAATGGATTTGAGATGGAAATTACCATTTTACCCTCATGTGCATTGCACATGACAGTTTTTAACTGAGAATTCTAACCAGGTTTGGGCCTAAAGGACAAAACGTGCAAGATTTTGAAAGGTTAAGGACACCGCGTGTAAAATTTTGGCCAAAAGGACAGCGCCTGCAATTTGATATAAACATAAAGGACAAAACTTGTAATTTACTCTAAAAACTAATTAAATCAAACTTTCACCTTGACCCTTCAACTTTCAACTCATACGAGTTTTCGGATTAACTTTCAACATTCCATCTTAATCCAAAAACTAGGCCCAAACTTTCTTCACTTTGTACCACCAAGGTCTTGAATCCCAAATAGCACTCCCAACTCTTCAATTTCTATAATTAATTTGTTTTAGTTCTTTCTTTTCAATTGTTTAAAACAAAGTTGTTTAACAGGTTCTTCACGCTCATCATTCAAACCATCCACCTTACTATTAGATGCAAATTCATTCATCACTTTCTTTTCTTGAATTTTCTATCTTCAAATATTTGTTGCATCACTTATTCAATTGTTAAGTTCTTATTCCTCACTTTTCTTTTCTTTCTTTGGTTATCCAAACATTCCTGGTCATCTGACTTTGACCCAAAACTCGCAGTTGGGTTAGTATTTTTTTCTTTATCAGACCCTCTTGGGCTTTTCTCTCTGAGTATACTTCTTAACTTTTCATTCGGTTCTAATTTTTCTTCAACAAATGCTTGATTGTTAACTTTCACATACGGTTCTAAATGTGCAGATTTGTTATTGTATCATTCCTTTTGTCTAATACTAGATCCTTTCTCTCATCATCATGATCAGTAGCAGATTTATTGCTTCGTTGCTGCTCACTGATCTTTATAAATTCTTTATCTTCAAGGTTGTTTAATTCAGGAAAATATACCTGAAGATTCATCTTCTCTTCTTCTTCAAAGCAATTCTTTCTTTTTCTTTATTCAACCATTCTTTTTCTTCACTTTCCACAACAGCTTGCAAAGCTTCTTATTTCTTTGTAGCTTCCCGAGCTTCTTTCTTATGAGTTTGCTCTTCTTGAACAATTGCATAATCTCTCTTTCTCAACGATCTCATCCAATCTTTCTTTCTCAGCGGCTTATTGAGCTGCTTTTTCATGTTCTTTCTTTCTTACATGATCAATTCCAAGAAATTGAATCTTCAAGGCACGCCATACTTCCTTAGCATTAATGAATATGCCAACTTGTACCAAGATGTCATCCGGCAGGGTTTGACATATGTACCCCAATGCGGTGTACATCTTCGTTTCATCTACAACTACATCGACTCGAGGTTCAATAACGTCCCAAAAGTCATTGAAATCACATGTAAGCTTATGACCCGTCGAACGTTTACGTACTATATATAAACCGTCAATACATACCCATATCTATTACTACCCATTTATAATCCATCAACCCATTTACAGCCGCATCCATTTACAACCATCATCTCACTTGACACATTTAGATACAAAGAACCACAGTATTTTAAGAATGTATAAATTATGATTGATATTAATATATGAATTTTGGTTATGTTCATTTAAACTCACAAACCCGACAAAGTAGCACTAAGGTGGTGACGGTGGTGGTGGTGATGTGCATAAAGGTACACTTTGTTCCTGAGTTTACCTAAGGAAAGAAAATAAGGAAAATGGAATTTGGAGGAAATCGAAAAGAAAAAAACGAAGGAGAGTTTGAGGCTAAATTGCATCCTTTCAAATTGGAAAGAAGCAAAGAATAGAGAAGATAAGAGGAAAAAAAAGAAAAGAAAAAGAAGGGAAATAAAAGAGTTATTTTTTATTTTGTTAAATAAACTCGGGAACAGAGTGTGCTAGCAATGGTAAGTGAGGAGGAAATTGTAATTTCTTTACGAGTAAATTACTTTTTGAGTCACTGTGTTTTAGTGGTTTTAACCACTTCAATCCGTAATTAAAAAGTGCAAAGCTCCGAGTCCCTAACCACTCATTTTGTAACATTTTGAGTCCCGGTGTTTCCGTGGTTTTAACCATTTGAGTCTAAAATAAAAAATACAATTGTTAAAAATTGAACTCAAAACGTTATAAAATAAGCGGTTAGGGACCCAAGGTGTTAAATTTTTTTATTCAGCAGTTCCGTTCACAACGCATCCGTAGTGATTTAAAAACACATATAAACACAAACTAAATAACAAAAGAATTTCGCTGCAACGCGACAAACTTGTTTAAACCTAGTTTAATTTAATGTAAGAATGAATTCTAAATTCTAAATTCTAAATTATATATACACTTAAAAGGCCATGTCGGTGGGCTAATCTGACATAGCCAAGTGTCTTCTGGTTGGTCAAAAGAATTATTTGCTTTTAAGCCTTAACTTTTCTAATTTACATGTTTAGTCATTCTATCATAACTATCATAACATACATGTTTAGTCCCTCTACTTAATAAACTTTATTCCTCATTAGTTAACTTTGCCAATATACATGTTTAGTCCATCTAATTTAACTTTGTTGTCCTTCTACTCTAGCTTTCCTAATATATATATATATATTTAGTCCCTCAACTTAATAAATTTGATTCCCCATTAGTTTACTTTGCTTATATATATGTTTACGTCATCTACTTTAACTTTGTTGATATACATATTTAATTACTCTACTTTACTTTTATTTAGTTAAGTATTTCTCCTTTTAGAGTTTTTTTTCTCCCTAACGTGATGAACCAAAGCCAATCCAACTGAATAATATTGTTTCCGCTATTGGTATTATCAGAACCAATATTTTTTCTTTTAGTATTTCGTTTGTTAGTGTTTTTTATACATATGTGGACGTTTCAATAATCCTTTTCCAATGATTTTATGTTATCTCTTTCGGTTGCTATACTAAGTGTCGGTACTATATTGATAATCAAGCTTCCGACGCAACGCGCGGGGTAAAATTTCTAGTTTTTTTTAATAATGTTATACCCAAACCAAAATATTTTTTCAAGAAAAGCAAAAGTATCTGTAAATCAGCAATTATTCATTATTTTTCTCTACTTACATATTTAATCATCTAATCCAATACACGCACCTAGAAGCGCGTATACTCCACTCTCGACCTTCTCCTAACCTTTTGATTTGAAAAATCCTCTTCCTCGTGCACCCAATCAGCCGTACCCAAACGAATCCAAAGCCGGCGATCATTCAACCCTCGCTCCGCCGCTCACCGCCCCGTTCCGGCGACAATAACAACATCCCAAACCACACTCAATCACACCTTTTCCTTTTTTATCATAAACTTTCTGCAGAGTAAAAAAACCTAATCCAAAATTGAGCGATAATTAGGGTTCTGTTGTTCTAGACAGAGAAAAAGAATCTCCGATTGATTCCTTGAGAGAGAGAAGATTCTAAACCTAAAGGTAATAACACCTAACCTAACCTAAAGAGCATTTACTTTCATTTCTCTTATCGGAGCTTTTGCTGATTGAATCTCGAATCTCGAACCTAGGGTTTCGTAATTTAAGTTAATCGGAGGATATGTTGTGCGTATTAATGTCATGATGTTGATCAGGAATGTGAATTAGTGAGAATTCAAACTCCGATCTAGAGAATAACGGTTTTGAATCGGTGAATAATGGATGTGGATTCGTCAATGACGTCATCGTTGGAGGTTGATCATGGTAGGAGTGAAGGTATAGATGGTAATGGGCCTGTAACCGAGGAGAGGGTAGAGGAGGGGCCGTCTGCGGCTGGGGAGGAGTCTCCGGCCTCGCCGGCTTCTCTGGCTCAGCCGGTTCAGTCGACGGTGGGCGGGCCCAGGCATGCACCGAATTACTCTGTGGTGAATGCGATATTGGAGAAGAAGGAAGATGGACCGGGTCCGAGGTGTGGGCATACCTTGACGGCTGTTGCTGCGGTTGGGGAGGAAGGATCGGCTAATTATATGGGGCCGAGGCTTATACTCTTTGGTGGTGCAACGGCTCTCGAAGGCAATTCGGCGAACGCTGGGACTCCTACATCGGCAGGAGGTGCCGGAATCCGTATGTTTCTGCCTTTGTTATCTTAAGCTAGAAGTTTTCATTGTTGTCTGTTTTGTCAATGATGATATATAAATAAAAATGCCTCAATGGAATGTTTATTGTGTATTGATTTCAGTTTTATTTTGATTGTGTTGACACTGGATTTGTAGAAGGTTATAGATCTTTTGGATTCTGAACCTAAGTGTTTCAGTTACATAATGATTGATTAGTTAACTCTAGGACATTGATTTAATCAATCTTAATTAAGACACGTGAATCTGAAGCTTTTTTTAAGCCGAGACCTTTAAATCACATCCTTGGTTTGGCTACTATCTATATTCAGCATTGTCACGATGCGAGATATGTAGTACTGAAGTAATTAGTTTAATGCCAAAAATATGAATGTCGTTGACTTTAGGTAACTACACAGTTATTCTGCATTCAGTTTGTGTATAGGTTCACGTTTAGAAACTGAAGTTGCTTTTAGATAGTTAATTACTTAATCAAATTTCCACATAATATAGAACTGTAGTATAAGATTTGCTTTTCATTATCAGTGAAACATTCTTCTTATTGCCTGATCCTATGTGTTTTGATATCACAGGTCTATCAGGCGCGACCGCTGATGTGCACTGTTATGATGTATTAACAAATAAATGGTCTAGGTTAGTGTTTTTTCATAATGAGTTATAAGTCAACTTTTTAAAATATAAAATGCTTGCTTCCAAGTGAAATGCAATCTTTCTACAATCCAATAAGCTACCGAGAAATTTGCAGAATAACTCCCTTTGGAGAACCGCCTACACCAAGGGCAGCACATGTGGCAACTGCCGTGGGTACAATGGTCGTCATTCAGGTGTGCTAGTTCGAAACTGCAGTAACTTTATACAAATTTCTAATTCTAATTTCTGCTAATTTATTTACATTTTAGTTATATATATTGTTTTTACTCCCAACAACATAGGGTGGAATTGGTCCAGCTGGTCTGTCTGCTGAGGATCTTCACGTTCTTGATCTAACACAACAACGGCCTCGATGGCATAGGTTTGAATTTGAAATACGTGATTCTTTATTTGTACATATCTGCAAATAGGGTTTTGATAAATTGTTTACTTTCGTAGAGTGGTGGTTCAAGGTCCAGGTCCAGGCCCACGGTATGGGCATGTAATGGCTCTGGTGGGGCAAAGATATCTTATGGCAATTGGTGGAAATGATGGTCGGTCTCTTCCAGTGTATTGCTTTAGCTGTGAAGGTTTTTGGGTTTGTTTTAACAGAACTAATGCATACCATGCTTTATAAACAGGAAAACGGCCTCTTGCTGATGTTTGGGCCCTGGATACAGCTGCAAAACCATATGAATGGCGGAAATTGGAACCAGAGGGGGAGGGTCCGCCACCATGCATGTATGCCTAATAACATTCGTTTTGCTAAATTAGATAATGTTATCGTTATGAGAAATAATCATTCTTTTCATTAATCTGTTTCTGACAATGATATAACATTTTTGTGCTTTCTTAAAATCGTGGACAATTAAGTAATTAACCAACAACTTTCAAGCTAACATTAACAAAAATTATTTCAAGGTAATCAAGCAACAAGTTTCAAGCTAACATTAACAAAAATTATTTTAAGGTAATCAAGCAACAAGTTAGAAGCTAACATTCAGATAATCAAGCAAATAATCAAATAACACATCTAACCCCATGTGTACTCGAGCGTTATACAGGGGTGAAGATGGGCATGGCGCCCCATAGCGCCTGGGAACACCGCCCCCAGGGCACCATGGGCTGATTTTTTGGGATGACCGTGATGACCATAACGAGAAAAGGGGGGGGGGGGTTATGTGAGTGAAGGTGGGTTGGGAAATATGTTTTGTGGGGTATGTGGTGGGGGTTATGGGGGGTTATGTTGGATGAAAGGGTGTTATGACTACACATGGTCTAATATCCCTGGTAAGAGGGGCGGTCGTCTGTAGGCTTGCTTGTTAGGCTAGTTAAAAACGCCTCGCTCGTTTAGCTCGAATTATTTTACCACCAATTTGTAATTTAATTGTTTATTAGGTTAGTTCCATAATTACTTAAAATGAGTATTAGAAGACCCATTACATTTCTTGAACTTTTGATAACTTCGTATTATTCGATAGGCGTTGTTGATAAGCTGATAAAGTTTTATCAACCAGATGCTTAGCATGTTAGACAATTTTTTACATTCCGGTTTGACCAATTAAAGCTAATGTTTATTTCTTTCCTCTATGTTTGCTAAAATGATTCTTATCATTTCAAGCTCGCTCTCATTTGATTTTTCCACTTTGACGCAGGTATGCTACTGCAAGTGCACGTTCTGATGGTCTTCTTTTGCTTTGTGGAGGACGGGATGCAAATAGCGTGGTGAGCAATATGTTATAGTTGCACGCAAAATTGTCCTTGTAATCTCCAAAAAAGTTAATATATAAAACCCTGTGAAATGTACTGAAAAAACCCTAATGACTTAATTCGTGAAAAGATGAAGGAACCGTGTTTACATTTTGTTCAAGATCTTTCATTTTCTGGTGGAAGTGTTTTGATTGCTAATACTTTACTCATCCCATGAAACCACGGGTTTTTGATGCTTAGTTATGCTTTTGTGTTGGCCACAACTAATTGGTATCGTTTGCAATACCATATCTGCAGCCTCTGGCAAGTGCTTATGGACTTGCAAAACACAGAGATGGTAGGTGGGAATGGGCAATTGCTCCTGGGGTTTCACCATCTCCTCGTTATCAACATGCAGCGGTTCGTTTTCTCCAAATACTAGTTATAGTACACATACTAACACATACCCAAACAAACACACGGAGTGCTTATAGGTGTTTGCCCATTTGTTGTGTTTAGGTTTTTGTCAATGCTAGGCTCCATGTATCTGGTGGGGCCCTTGGTGGTGGTCGCATGGTGGAAGACTCATCTAGCGTGGCAGGTGTGATTTGACTTTAACCTAACAAAAATATAGGCTTTATTTTTTGTTTTTATATAATGGAAAGATAGCCGATTTGGATTTGTATAAACTAGAAATAATAGAATGTTGAGAATCAGTTACCGAGGTGTGTTCTGATTTTAATTTTGGATTCCTTTGTATGTTTTTTTCAGATGTTTTTCATTTCCTTTTTTTTGCATTCTTTTGTGTAGTTCTTGATACTGCAGCAGGAGTTTGGTGCGATACAAAGTCTGTTGTGACTTCTCCAAGGACTGGTAGATACAGTGCTGATGCTGCTGGCGGAGATGCCGCGGTTGAATTAACAAGGCGGTGTAGGCACGCGGCTGCTGCTGTAGGGGATTTAATTTTCATTTACGGTGGTTTACGTGGAGGTAAGACCTGATCTATATTTTCAGTTCTCTCGATACACTAATAATTCACATTTTCAAAAAAATCTGGTACTATGGTGTTTTATTTACTGTTGCTTTGTTAACTGCAGGGGTATTGTTAGATGATCTTTTAGTTGCTGAAGACCTGGCTGCTGCTGAAATGACATCAGCAGCGTCACATGCAGCTGCTGCAGCTGTAGCCTCTAATGCACAGGTAGGCGGGAGGCCACCTGGACGCTATGGATTTGTTGAAGACAGAACGAGGCAGCCAAATTCTGAAACAGATGCTGACGGTGCAGTCGTACTTGGGGATCCTGTTGCTCCGCCTGCTAACGGTGACATGTATACAGATCTCAGCACTGAGAATGCCATGCTCCCCGGCTCAAGGTAGTTTATCAACTAGAATTGTGCTTAATTTCAGCCTGACCAGTTTGACCCATTACCAAACTCACTTAACCCACACATTTAGACTTGTATTAGTTGAAGGACATGCATAAGCTTGATATTGAGAATAGGCCTGTAATCTAATCGAACCGAACGAACTCGAACACAGGCATGTTCGTGTTTGTTCATTTAACTTTAACCGAACACGAACGTATAATAGAACATATTTTTTTGTTCGTGTTCGTTCATTAAGAAAATGGGCGTGTTCGTTTATGTTCGTTCGTTTGTTTAAAACCTAAACGAACAAGTCATGAACGTAAACGAACATAAACAAGCAAACATAAAACAACACAAATGACCAAACATAAAGTAGCTTTTTTATATAAATTATTGATTAGTTACGATAAGTTATATTGGAAAGCTCGTTCTTATTATTGGAACGCCCAATATTCAATTAGTCATAATGTAAGTAGTTAAAAACCTCTTTTATGTTTATATATATATAAATATAACCTCATATGTATTTATTAAAATGTTAACAAACATAAATGAACATAAATAAACGAACATAAATGAATGAACAACACGTGTGTTCATGTTCGTTCGTTTAATTAAATGAACAAATAGTTTTGTTCATGTTTGCTCGTTTATTTAATAAACGCGACCTTCCCGCCGAACAAGTTTGCGAACAGTTCACGAACATTCGGTTCGTTTACAGGCCTAATTGAGAATGTCATGGTTCATGCGCAGGAGATTAAGCAAAGGAGTTGAATATTTGGTTGAGGCATCGGCAGCTGAAGCTGAAGCTATTGCTAAAACCCTAGCCGCCGCAAAAGCACGTCAATCTAACGGTGAAGTTGATCTGCCAGATAGAGACCGTGGAGCGGAGGCTACTCCTAGTGGGAAACAAATGATAAAACCTGATTCTGATGTTGTAGCTAGTTCTGCGCCAGCTGGCATACGTTTGCATCATCGAGCTGTAATTATTATTTTCCTAGTTTTTTACTGTTTATATTGAGTGTGTATAGTGTGTACAGTGTATCTGATTTCCATGGATTTACAGGTGGTAGTAGCTGCAGAGACGGGTGGAGCATTAGGTGGAATGGTGAGACAGCTGTCAATAGATCAGTTTGAAAATGAAGGCAGGAGGGTTAGTTATGGGACCCCAGAAAACGCAACTGCAGCAAGGAAGCTTCTAGATCGGCAAATGTCAATCAACAGTGTCCCCAAAAAGGTAAAGAAAATTCTAGAGATTGTGTTTCTGTAAAGAGTTAAATGTCATTTTCGACCCTGAGGTTTGGTCAGTCTTGCGACTTTTGTCCAAAGGTTTGTTTTTCTGTATCTGGATCCAAAAGGTTTGAAATCTTGCCATTTTCATCAAACTCGTTAACTACATCCATTTTTTCCATTAAGTCAGGGGTATTTCCGTCTTTTTTCCAACTTAAAGGGCAGTTCGGTCCTATTCACTTTATGTAAAAAGACCGAATTGTTATTTAAGTTAACAAAAAAGACGGAAATACCCCTGACTCAACGAAGAAAAATGGATGGAGTTAACGAGCCGGATGAAAATGGCAAGATTTTAAACCTTTTGGATCAAGATGCGGAAAAACAAACCTTTGGACGAAAGTCGCAAAACTGACCAAACCTCAAGAGACTAAAATGGCATTTTACTCTTCCATAAATATGTCTACTGTTTTTGGAAAATAGTTAAAGCCGCTTGCATTCTCTCTTTCTACTTTTCTTCAGGTGATTGCTCACCTATTGAAGCCTCGTGGGTGGAAGCCACCTGTTCGCAGACAATTCTTTCTGGATTGTAATGAGATAGCTGATCTTTGTGATAGTTCTGAACGAATATTTTCAAGTGAACCTAGTGTTTTACAACTTAGGGCTCCAATCAAGATATTTGGTGATTTGCATGGGCAATTTGGAGACCTCATGAGACTTTTTGATGAGTACGGATCCCCATCTACGGCTGGAGACATAGCGTAAGAGATCCTTCTAGAACATTCTTATTACTTATACAATTATGTCCTCTTTGACTTCTGACAGTTGATATGCTAATTTTTTATGCTTTAATCATTAGATATATCGATTATCTCTTCTTAGGAGATTATGTTGATCGAGGCCAACACAGTTTGGAAACCATTAGCCTTCTGTTAGCTCTGAAGGTACAATCTGCGTCTCACTTTTGTACCAAAAACTGATTTTTAGCTTTGTAAAACATGATTTATGCATTTTGCAACTGGTGAAATTTTGTAGGTTGAATATCCACACAATGTTCATTTAATTCGTGGGAATCATGAAGCTGCAGATATAAATGCACTTTTTGGCTTTCGAATCGAGTGCATAGAGCGAATGGTAACATCATGCTATTTGTTTTGTTTATTCGGTTTTAGTTTTGAGGTTCTCCTTTTTTAGTAGAGGTGGAAAGATGTGGGTTACGACTTAAAATGGCTTTTTTTTTTTTTGCATGGGTACAGAAGGATCTTGACTGGTGATCCAAAACTCTTTCATTATAATTTTTTTTAGCATGTCAAATATGATTATAAGTAGGGGTGCAAACGAGCCAAGTGGCTCGTGAGCTGCTTGAGATCGGCTTGAGTCTGGCATGTGAAGCCCGCCAGGCTCGTCGAGCCTTAGTGTAAAATTAAGTTTTATTAATATTTAATAACATTTACCCTTATTTAAAGTTGTCTAGGAAACGAGCCGAGCCGAGCTTATTTAAACTTGTTTGCGAGCCGAACCCGAACTTAAAAATAAGCTTGTTTTGTAAACGAGCTCGAGCTTCACTTATCGAGCTCGTGAGCCTAAACGAGTCTATTATTTGTATTATTTCTATTTAATATATTAATGAATAGATAATAAACGAGCCCAACTCAAGCTTGAGAAACTACCAATGAGCCGAGCTCGAGCCTGGTCGAGCTCGGGCTCAGCTCGGCTTGTTGGCACCCCTAAATTTATAAGTTTATATCATTTCATTAATACTTGCTTTATTAATAAAATGGTTTAGGAGAATTTCTGCATTAAAATTACATTTTGGGCGACTTTTGATCTGTTAAACCAGTGATAAAATTGAACCTCAGTTGATCAATGCGTAAGATAATAGGTAGAAATTGTTATTTCTAATTTCAATGATCATAACTAATTATAAACAGGGTGAGAGAGATGGAATCTGGGTATGGCACAGGATAAACAGATTATTCAACTGGTTGCCACTGGCCGCGTTAATTGAGAAAAAGATTATTTGTATGCATGGTGGTATCGGGAGGTCAATTAATCATATTGAGCAGATCGAAAACCTTCAACGGCCGATCACGATGGAAGCTGGTTCAATTGTACTTATGGATTTATTGTGGTTGGTTCTTTGTTCATCCATTGTTAAAACTGAATTTTATCGAATTAGTCTATACATGTTCTGACGGTTAGGTTCCTGAATAGGTCTGACCCAACAGAAAATGACAGTGTGGAAGGACTGCGACCAAATGCCAGAGGTCCTGGGTTAGTTACTTTCGGGGTGAGTGTTGTTTCTTATTAGTTATTATATATATGAAAAGATGGTTCATAATTCGTAATTCATTTGCATATGCATGGATTTGACAGCCTGATCGTGTTATGGAATTCTGCAACAACAATGATCTCCAACTGATTGTACGTGCACATGAATGTGTAATGGATGGATTTGAACGTTTTGCCCAAGGACATTTGATTACCCTCTTCTCAGCCACTAATTATTGTGGTAATTCTTTCGTTCGATAACGTTACAATAAGATTCAAAATTTTTATAATAAAGCTAGTTAGCAGGTCGTAACTGTGTTAATTTGGTACACTGATTTTTTAAATACAAGCTGCAATGCGTACTTTACAATTTAATTTAACATGATCATCAAGTAAAAAACACAAATTGCCAAATAAAAACACTCCCAATATGATATTTCGTTCAAACGATTCGCTAAACATATATATTACCTAAAAAAATGTCAAATACAATAATCACAAAACCAAACCGTATCAACCAATCGTATAAATTAAAAAGTCAAATCATATCAACCGAACCGAATCTTTTTAGTTCCTCAATCAACCAATGAAACACCGAAACAAAAAAATCATGTTCACGACAAAAAACAAAACATAAGGGAGGAACTTTAGACTTTTCTGTTGTGAATTATGTATAAGTTATAATTGACATTTTTTTAATCTAATTCGGGTTAATTGGGTCAATCCGATTAACATTTGTTAACCCAATTACCGACCCGGATACTATTTTTGGGTTTCGGGTTCCATTTTGTTCGGGTTAACTGGGTAACACCGTAATCGGGTTTGGGTTAATTTTATTAGGGTCGGTTGTCGGGTTTAGGTTAAAAAAACACCCCTAGACACATATCTAATGATACGTACTGAACTTTGCCAATTGGTGTATTCTCTAGGTACCGCAAATAATGCAGGCGCGATATTAGTGCTGGGTAGAGATCTTGTAGTGGTTCCGAAACTTATTCATCCTCTGCCACCAGCAATTTCATCACCTGAAACTTCCCCTGAACGGCATATCGATGATACATGGATGCAGGTACGTTTTCAAATCCATATTTTCATCACTTTATTATGTCTTATTGATGTTATTAACATGAACATGTTCTTCACATGTATTAGGAGCTTAATGCAAACAGACCGCCAACGCCAACTAGAGGCCGTCCACAAGTTACAAATGATCGTGGTTCTCTTGCATGGATGTAGTTGAACTGTTGAAGTATCGTATAATCACATCTCTATAATCACCCAGAAAACTTTGCTACGGTTGGTTCATTCAAGAGCTTTCAAGAATTTGTTCAACCGTATCCTCCCAACCTGACTCCACATAGTTAGTAAAAATGAAGATTTGAGATCACAAAAAACGCAGCAAAGGCGGGTTAGCAATCCCTTTGTGCATTGGCAAAGGGGGAGTTTTGATTTTCATTGCTGGTTTTTGTTTTACATGATTTTTGTTCTTTGGTTAGGTGTATGATTTGTTTATTTTTGTTTTGTTTTGAGTTTTGTTAAAAAGATAGAATGAGGTTGGTTATATATATGTCTGGAAAGAAGGTGATGATTGTATCATAGTGGAAGTGGTGGTGTTGTGTTTATGTACAATGTAACATTTGTGTGAAGATAAAAGACTAAAAAACTTCATTTGTTTTGCTGTTGTTAGATGTTCTGATTAAGAGGGATTGATCTATAGAGCTAAAGTAAATATACTTTATTTTTTAAAATATAAATATTTTTAGGATATTTAATAGTGTTTTATTTTCAGAGCAAAAGCACGTTAAATTTTGTTTTTTGAAAAATTAAAATGCTTTAAATTGTTATTTGGGGAATTGGCCTGTAATAATCCCACCTAGACCTTATCGGCCATTAATAATCCCATCTCAGAATATTCCCCCCACCAGTCCCACCTTTCACCTATTTTTCCTACGATGGTCCCCCGTTAAAAAAACTTAACGGAGTTAAGCTTTTTTCCAAATTACAAACAGGTTTTTTAGTGCTTTTGATCAGAACAATGATACGAGTCCATTGATGTAAAACTTATTTCAAAATGGTGCTCCAAGTGACTTGATTTTGGTTAATTGGAAATTTAAACACCCGAATTGAAGAGTCGTTTTCATCGTTTGGAGCACCGTTTCGAGACAAGTTTTACATCAATGGACTCGTATTGTCGTTCTAATCAAAAGCCCTAAAAAGTCTATTTGTAATTTGGAAAAAAGCTTAACTCCATTAAGTTTTTTTTAATGAGGGACCATTGTAGGAAAAATATGTAAAAGGTGGGACTGGTGGGAGGAATATTCTAAGGTGGGATTATTAATGGCCAATAAGGTCTAGATGGGATTATTACATGCCAATTTCCCTTGTTATTTTTCTCAAAGAAAAGTTCTTGGTAATAGTCGGTACGCATCAGACAAGAATCACAAGATGATTCACATGCTAATTTTAATACTCCTAGGGGAATTGACCTTGACCTGTCGACCTAGAACTTATTTGCCATTAATAACTCATCTAAGAATATTCCCTCACCAGTCTCACCTTTCACCTATTTTCTTACAATGGTCCCCCGTTAAAAAAACTAAACGGAGTTAAGTTTTTTTCCTAATTACTAGTAGATTTTTTAGGGATTTTGAATAGAACGACGATACGAGTCAATTAATGTAAAACTTGCCTTGAAACGGTGCTTCAAACGATGAAAACGGAGCTTCAATTCAGGTGTTTAAATTTCTAATTAACCAAAATCAAGTCACTTGGAGTACCATTTCGAAATAAGTTTTACATCAATGGAATCGTATCGTCGTTCTAATCAAAAGTCCTAAAAAATTTGCTTGTAATTTGGAAAAAAACATAACTTCGTTAAGTTTTTTTTAACGGGGGACCATTGTAGAAAAATAGGTGAAAAGTGAGACTGATAGGAGGAATATTATGAGATGAGATTATTAATGGTCAATAAGGTTGGTTTAGGTGGGATTATGACAGGCTAATTCTCGTACTCTTATTTTAAAATTCAAGATTAGCCAACATGTGTGTAAAAAAAAACTAAGTACTTTGGTGGCATTTTCTTTTTGTACAAATGAATGATGACAAAATGAGCTTCTACAATAAACGAGGTTTTCATGATTTGAGTGTGTATTTTGAGTTTTATAGAAAAACAAAAAGAACATGCTTTTTGCCATTTGATAGTTAGGTTGAAGCTTCAACTCCGTTTCCCTGCCGGAGACGATGATGAATCGCACAGCTTTCATCAAATTCAGAGGTACCAACTCCTTCCTTCTTCATTCTCTCTCATCTTTCCAATTCTCTACTCACAAAGCTTCCCTTCACTCCAATGTTTCCTCTTTGATTCATAAAATTACCAACTTGAATGATGCCTTGAAACTGTTCGATGAAATGTCACACAGACAGCCTTTGCCATCTGTTGTTAAGTTTAATCAGTTGCTGACTGCTGTGACTAAAATCAAACATTTTTCTTCTTCTCTTGACCTTTTCAAACAAATGTGTTCCCTTGGTGTCCCTGTTAGTAATTACACTATGAGCATTGCAATCAAGTGTTGTTGCCAGTTGCATCGCACCAAAGACGGGTTTGCACTCCTAGGCTGTTGCTTTAGGCGAGCTATTGCACCTGATGTCTACATATTTAATGCACTCTTAGACGGACTCGTCCTTGAAGATAGGATTCTTGAAGCAGAGATGTTATTCAAAAAGCTCATCAAACAAAAACTTTGTGAACCTGATGTTGTTACGTACAGCACAATGATTAAAGGGCTTTGCAAGTTCGGTAATAACGTTACAACACTTGCTTTGCTCAGGCTAATGGAACAAACAAACTGCAAGCCTGATATTTTTACATATAACACCATCATTGATAGTCTTTTCAAGGATAAAATGATAGATGACGCTTTCAAGCTCTTTAAAGAAATGGTATCTGACAAAGGTATTCTACCAAACGTCATCACCTACAACTCTTTAATTTGTGGTCTTTGTAAGTTTGGTCGTTGGGATGAGGCCTCAAAGATGCTAAAACAAATGGAGGATGAGAATATTTCTCCAGATGTACATACATTTAATGTATTAGTTGATGCATTTTGCAAGGAAGGTAAAGTAGAAGAAGCTGAGGTTGTTATCAACATCATGATTGAGAGAGGTAAGGTTCCAAATTTAGTGACATACAACTCACTTATTGATGGCTACTGTCTGCAAGGGGAAATGATCAAAGCAAGGGAGATTTTTGATTCAATGACACTTAGAGGTCTCGCTCCTAATGTTGTTACTTACAGTAGTTTATTGAATGGGTATTGTAAGAATCGGAATATAGAAGGGGCTATGCAAATGTTTCGTCAAATGACCGGACAAGGTTTAAAACCCAATGTAGTTACTTACAACACCATGTTACAAGGATTGTTTCAGGTTGGGCGTTGTGTAGCTGCGCGCAGACTCTTTAATGAGATGCATGCACAAGGCCGAATTCCAGACCGGTGCACTTATCGAATAGTTCTAGATGGTCTTTGCAACAACCATCTAGTAGAGGATGCGCTCTCTTTGTTTTATTTGGTGGGTAACAGCAAGCTTAATTCTGATATTGCTGTGTACAACATTCTCATTGATGGTGCAGGCAAAAATGGGAAAGTAGATGTTGCGAGGATTCTTTTCCAAGGTCTAATTGATAAAGGCTTGCAACCTGATGTTCGTACCTATAACGTGATGATCAGTGGTTTCTGTCGGGAAGGTCAATTGGGGGAAGCAAAGTTGTTGTTTCTTAAAATGGAAGAGAGTGGCTGCCCACCAGATGATGTTACTTACCGTGTTTTACTCCAAGGATATCTAAAGAAGAGGCACTATGATGATGTGGAGATGCTTTTACAGGAAATGGATGATAGAGGTTACTCACTTGATGCTTCGACTTTATCGTTATTTATAGATCATATCGCAGCTGGTTTACTAGATAGAAGTATGCTTAAATTGTTAAGTAAGCTTGTGCCAAAAGAATTATTGGACGATCCCAGGTTGTGCGACTGGGAGTGAAACCGAAATAGTAATTGTGGGATGAAAAATGAAGATTATAACTTGCAAAATGTGGAAAGCGGGACATTTCCTTCAAATTCCATTCCATTTGGTCTGCTTGTGTTTGGTCCTTAGACATGTGGTCTTCATTTGTTTGGTCATTAGACATTTTCAGTATAAGAATTCACAACGCTTACACATTTGTGTTTGTTGTAGTTTAATGATGTTTTTCTTGTTTCAGGAATACCAGCTGTAACATGTGCTTTTGTTTCAGGTAAATTAATAAATTTAATTGGATAACTAACGAAATTAACAAAACCCAGATGAAATCTTCATTAAACATGACTCAGTTACTAACATAAGAAGGAAATGATGACCATCATCATGTTAATCAAATCAATTGATAAGCACTTTTTAAGTGTTTGGATTAGCTTATAGCTTATTTTCTATCATTTGCCCTTACACAAATAAGCTTTTTCAAATAAGCTAAAAAACCATCTTCAAATTACCTTATATAAGCTAATAAGCATAAGCTTAAAAAGCTAAACCAAACTTCAAGTTAAGCATATTTTGTAAAAAAAAGCTAAAAAAGCTAAAAAAGCTATACGCTTTATTAAAAAAGCTAGGTCAAACACCCCCTTAGGCAAAAAGATTAAGAAATAAGTTACCTGAATTGATTCATTACTGAATAAGATAAAAAAGCTTCCTAAAATGTGTTAATCTAATAAAATAATCACTTGATTAAATTATTTTTTCATGAAGTTGCAACTATACTTGTGCGAGAATTAATGGGGTCCATGTGTCCCAATCGGAAATTATGGGTTTTAGCGTGGAGGCAAAAGTGGACTTGGGGTGGAGGTGGAGATTCGCGGTGGTGTGGAGAAGAAGGAGGTGTGGGGTAATGGTGGGGGTCGGCCCACTTGAATGATTTATCTTTGGAGGTGGTGGTGTTAGGTTGAAGGTGGAAGTGGAGGTGGGTTTAGAGCATTCACATTCAATCCACTATATTTTCACTCTAAATTACACTAAAAAACACTACATTTTCTCTCTCCTTTTTAATTAAATAATATTTTTTTTATATCTTTATCATTATCTTTTCTCTCTCCTCTACTCACAACCATTTTCAAAATATATTAAAAAATTATATGGGGTGAACAATGTCCCCTCAAATATACAGATAAACAGTAACATTTTCTCTCTCCTCCACTCACAACCACTTTTTATACTCTTTATATTTTAAAAACACCACACACATGATTTAGTTATTTGGATGTGAATGCTCTTAGAGACAGAGAGATGGGGTAGGAAGCAGAAGAAGATGACAGGGTGGACCCATTTCTTTTTGTTTTTTTAATTGTTAAGGGTAATATAGTAATTTTACACATACCTAACTGAGATATTTAATATAGGTTAGTGATAAGAATCAAGTGTCTAATTATTGAACCACTGAGACCAAGTCTGCAATATTAGCAAACCAAAGGAACTAACCAGACATTTAACTCTAAAACAAATATAAACAACTAAAAATACATTTTTATCTATCTATCTTTTTTTTTTGAACAACAACGATGGAATCTTTATTCAAGCACGTCAACGTCAAGGGAAAACGACACATAGCAAGACGCTATGCAGACGCAAACCAAATCAAGTACATAATTCGAGAAAACCAATCAAAACTCAGTCAGGCAACACTACAAGAGAACTAAACATGGATCTACACTATCTTTACTCTGAAAATCTGAAGTGCTTCCACTCGTTCCATGTTATTCCTGTGCGTCTCGCTTTGAACCTTATCCATTCAAAAGATTCTTCTCTTATCTCTTCCACTATCCAACTCGGTTCCAACTGTTTATTATTGAAAATTCTGTTATTTCTATTCCTCCAAAGATGCCATGCGGTAAGGAGATAGATTGCGTATATTATTTTCGCTTTATTGTGAGGCCAGTCTGATTTATCGGCCAGACGAGATGAAAAGTCTTCGCCATGATCCCTGAAAGGGACTCTGATATAGGACCATATTTGCAGCCAAACACACCTAGCAATCGGACAATGAAGAATGACATGATCCGCTGATTCCGTACCTGCCTGACACGCGCTGCACATAGCCGATCCGACCTGAACTCATCTTCTCCTTAAAGCTTCCAGCGTTGGGATCTTTCCATCTATCGCTCGCCAAGCAAAACAGTTGACCTTGGCCGTAGCAACCTTACTCCACTCGAACCTGTTCGGATCTGAATTAATATCAATGATACCTGCTAGATCTTTTCTCACGCATTTTACCGAAAACCCACCCTCTGTATTATTCTTCCAGCTCCAAGTGTCTTTTCCTTGACTAATGACCTGCTGTAATAACAGTGTTTTTAGGTCCTCCCATTCGGCCCTTTCTTCTACCGAACTCGGGAGACATATCCAATTCCAATCCCACACGATACCCCCAATATTTTCCTTGTAATTTTGGTTAACTTTATTTTTCTTATCCTTCACAATTCTGTAAATGAGTGGAAAATCGTCCTTGAGAGGCCGAGAGGCCGCCCACGGATCCATCCAGAACATTGTTTTGCTACCGTCTCCGATTTTGCACCTGATGTTACTGGCCACGTCAATACCTTCCTTCATGAACTCTTCTTCAATCCCTACAATTGATTTCCATACACCAGTTGATGTCTTTTTTACCGGTATACTTTGAATTTTCCTCCTGTTGATATGTAGAGCCTCGATGACCTTCACCCACATTTGATTCGGTTCCTCTTTGTATCTCCACCTCCATTTCAGCAAAAGGGCCATATTCATTTCCCTAATCCCTCCGATGCCTAATCCGCCCATATTTTTCGACGCCACAATCCTTTCCCACTTTACCCAGCGGATCTTGTTTGACCCTCCACACCCACCCCATAGGAACCTCCTTCTTATTCCTTCGAGTTTTTTTAGGATATCCTTCGGAGCTTTGTATAAGGATAGAAAATAGTTTGGCAACGAGCCCAAAACCGATTTGACTAGCGTAATCCTCCCCGCAAATGACAATAATTTTGCTTTCCAATTAGATAATCTCTTATTAAACTTGTCTAGTACCTCTTTCCAGTTCACCACTCTATTCATGTTCGCGCCGACTTTCAATCCGAGATATGTAAATGGTATAGACCCAGCTTTACAGTTAAGGACAGAAGCCATATTCCCAATAACCTCTTCACTTGAACCGATTCCATACAGAAAACTTTTGTTGTGGTTAACCTTCAAGCCCGACATCATGTAAAAAATCCTCAACACACGTCTTAGAGTTTTCAAGTTGACCTCATCCCATTCTCCCATGAAGATGGAATCGTCTGCGAAGAAAAGGTGAGACAAAATCAGCCCGTTGTTAGGCATCTTTACCCCCTGGAATATTCCGGAAGACACTGCTCTCTCCATAAGAACGTGGAGAGCTTCCATAGCTATAGTGAACAAAAAGGGTGATAACGGGTCACCTTGTCTTAAACCACTCTTGTATTGGAATTCGCCCGTTGGAGTCCCATTTACCAGGACTGAAGCTTTGCCCGAGAATAGAATGCCCATAATCCATGTTTTCCACCTAGACGGAAACCCCATGAGTGTAAGTATTGTGACCAAGAATTTCCAACTAAGGGTATCGTATGCTTTCTCGATGTCCGCTTTGAATAGGAATATCTTCTTCTGTTTTTTCGCCCAAGATACCACTTCGTTAAGAATCAAGGGACTGTCCACAATATTACGATTGGCCACAAACGCAGACTGTTCTTTTGAGATGACGCTGTTGAGGACCCCTTTCAACCGGTTGGCTAGGACTTTAGATATAATTTTATTAATTATACCAATCAACGAAATGGGCCTGAAATCCAATAATGACACTGGGTCCGAGACCTTCGGAATTAGAGAAATAAATGAGGCGCTACAGGATTTTTGGATAGAGCCATGCTTATGAAACTGAACCATCATATCCATAACGAATTTCTCTAAATCACTCCAGAACCTCTTGATCAACGCAAAAGTGATACCGTCTGGGCCAGGTGCCTTGTCTGATCCGCAATCCCACACTGCCTTTTTGACTTCCTCCCGGGAGAATTCCGCTATCAGGAAATTTGCATCCGGAGGTGATAACTTTGCAAAGCCCTCTGGTGGCATTCTCGGCCTAGATTCACACGGTTCAGCAAATTTCCTTCCCATACTTTCTTGTATGAACTTCATGATTGATTGTGGATCGGTAACCCATACCCCGTTGATCCATAGACCATTCAGCCTACTGCTTGCCAACTTACAATTCACAATGGTATGAAAGTATTTGGAATTTTCGTCCCCATCCAATATCCATTTAACCCTTGCTTTTTGTTGGAGATCTTTTGCTCTTCTATGAAGCCACTCCCTGACCTTTATCTTGCACTCTCTCCACAATTCAATTTCGCTTTCCTCCAAATCTCTCTCTTCCGCCAACGCATCCAACACTTTAATTTGATTGGTGGCTTCCGCGAAAACTCTCTCCTCTTCTTCTTTGGTGTTCTTTCTCCATTTTTTGACTTCCTCCTTGATCGCCTTCAACTTGGACCCGAGAATTAAATCCTTAAACCGCTCTTCTGTTTGATGCTCTAAACCGGTTCTTACAACCTCATCAATACCTTGGATATCCAACCAGCTATTAAAGAAGCGGAAAGGAGTTGGGCCATAGTCCGACTCGTTTGTCACTAGGATCAATGGACTGTGATCCGATATAACCCGCTCTAAAGCTCTCAGTGTTGCATTTGGCCATTTAGTCATGAATTCACTTGAAACTAAAGCCCTGTCGATTTTACTCATTTTCTTCCCGTCACCTGATAAGAAGGTATACTTTCTCCCCGACATCGGGTATTCTAGTAACCCAGCTGTGCTTATAAAATTATTGAAATACATTGCATTGCTACTATCAAAGATGGAATTCAATCTATCCTCTGGAAACCGAACTTCATTAAAATCCCCAATTAAAAGACACAACCCCTGTGTGTTATTTGTTACCGATAACAATCTATCCCAGACTCTCCTTCTTTCCGTCCCAACATTTGGAGCATAAACATTCATCACAGTAATCTCCAACCCCATCCCAATCAGATCCCCTTTGACCATAACAAAATTCTTATCCACTACCTCAACATTTTTTTTTAACAAACCTGGATTCCATATTGAGAGAATCCCTCCTGATCTTCCATCAACGTCCATCTTTGCATATTCCATCTTCGACCCGTTCCAAAATTTCTTAATTTTTGCTTCCGTCATACTGCACAACTGAGTTTCTTGAAGAGCCAAAAACCCCACGTTATTCTCTCTAACAAGCTTCCTGACCATCGACGCTTTGCCCGAACCCCCTGCTCCTTTTACGTTTAACGAGGCCCAATTCATTTAGACATAGCATCCGCCCTTTCACCAATGATGGTGTCTTCAATCTGCTTCTTGTTTTTGGACAAATCACATCCCAGTGCAATCCCAATCTCCTCTGTGTCTCTACATTCTACTTCTGTATCTATACATCTATACATCTATATAAAGCATTTTAATGGGACATAAATGAAATTTTCCCACACAATTTTAAGACGCCATATAAGTTCCTAAGCTAATTTCCCTCCACTTTTGTCCCCTGTTCCCAAATATGCCCCCGCCCCTTAAAAGTTGAAACCCTGTTGCGTGCATCGTGCCTTTCTGTCTTCAATAGCAAATGAATGCGATCTTTGGTATTCGCCCGTTCCCATCTTCCCTATAACCTGAGTTTCAATTCTTAAAGCTTCGATTATGATGAATTAAAGATTTAATTAAGTCGAAACCTCCCCTTTAATCCTACAATAGATGAGATAAAGAAAGAAGAGCATCCCTCAAGCAAGCAAGACCCAAGGGTTTGGATACCAGAGTCTTAATTGAAGGCTGCAACCGATTCATCTCATCATATGAAACAAAGGTTTCCTATTTCCTAGCCCTCTAATTTCACAATTGCATGGATTAAATTTTTGTAGATTTCACCGCTTTCGTGTTCTTGTTTGTATCATTTTGTTTTTTGATTCTATCAATTGATATTTTATTTTTACTAAATCCTTAAAGTGTGTGTATGTGTGTGTGATTGTGTTATCTTCTTTATGCTTCTTTTTTGCAATATTGATATCTAGAATTGCTCCTTTGGCGTAAGTAAAGATCCTTATTTAACTTTGAGAGTCGTAGACATTGTACTTTTTGGAACTTAAATGGATATGACTAGGGATGCAAACGAGCCGAGCCCGAGTCGGTTCGAGCTTTGTTTTCAAAGCTTGAGCTTGGCTCGTTTTTCATCTATTAATTAATATATTAAATAAAAAATAATATATATAATAGACTTGTTAGGCTCGTGAGCTCGATAAGTAATGCTCGGGCTCAGACTCGTTTACTAAACAAGCTTATTTTTAGTTTCGGGCTCGACTCAAACTACCCATTAAAAAAAGATTTGAGGATTTATTAATTGAAACCGCTTAAAACCTAACTGGATAAAAACACTTTCGAACATATTCGAAATTTCCCCTTATAATCTGGTTTTAAATCTGAACAGGTTTGAGTAGATCCGGTTTTGGCCCTCTTAATCAATTTGAATCGGTTTAAAATGGATTTTTGTGCACTTCCACCTGTAGAGGCCAAAATATGTTTCTAATCTTATTATTTTTTCCCCCAACATTTTAGCCCAAATTGGAGGATTAAGGGGCTGGGGCATTATAGTTTTAAACTGGGCCCAAATAGGTAATGAGATGAATAAAAAAATATAGAATTTGACATTTTTATTATAAAAAAAATAAACTAAAAATGCTAACTTTGATCTTTTATATATCCTTCCCTATCCCTAATAATTGCTTACACTCTACATTTTATTTATACTGCTTTGGCATGTGGTTATGTGATCAATGATTCTTTCCAATACAGTAAAACATGCTTTTTAGCCTCTCTTGTAGGTGTATTGTGCCTTTACTGTTGCCATTTCGGGTCTGCACGGGTTTCTGCACGGGACGGGTTTCGGGCCGACATGAGTTTTCGCACGGGACGAGTTTCGAGTCGGGACAGATTTTAGCACTAGACGGTTTCAGTTTGTTTTTTTTTTTGTTTTGTTGGGGTCGGTTATTTTCGGTTTTGGTTGAGATTTTTTGTTTCGTTTTGGTCGCTTTTTTCGTTCGATTTTTTAGTTTTTTTTGGTTTCGTTTCGATTTTTTTTTCGTTCGCTTTTTTTTGGTCCGTTTCGGTTCGGTTTCAGCTTTTTTGTTTCGTTTTGGTCGGTTCCGTTTCAGCTTTTTTGTTGTTAGTGGTTGTTGTAGTTGATGTTAGGTTGAATTAGGAATTGAGTGATTGTAGGCTGCCGTTTTAATTCAGTTTCGAAATTTGGATTCGGTGCTATCCAACTGCATGTGAGTATTTAAGGCTTTATTTTGGTTGTAACATTTTCTCCGGCCACATTTCTAACTTTCAAATCTTTGTCTTCGTAATCCGTTGACCACCCCACCGGTATGCAAGGTGAAAATGAAATAAAGATCAAATACAAACAGGTTATCTTCAGGATGACTAACCAAGTTCATTTGTTTTTATCCAACTGCACGTGTGCTATTAGATCTGTACTAACATCTTCTCATCCTGAAGATAACCTGTTTGTATTTGATCTTTATTTCATTCTTACCTTGCATACCGGTGGGGTGGTCAACGGATTACGAAGACTTTACTAAGGTGGGATTCTTCTGTTATTGAGAAAAAGGCCCAGAATAAAATGAACATGTTGTTACAGAAGATGAAGCGGTTTCTACCAACTACTGTTATGCTTTTAATTATCAAAATCCAGCACTGGTAACTTGGTAAGTACATCTATTACTTCATTTGTCCCGAATTAATTGCTATGTTGGTCGGGTGGGCGGACGGGCTGGGTAAAATGTTAAAACAAGTCAATTCACGTTTGGTTGACCCATAAACACTATATATTTAATTAGTGCGCTATATATTTGGAGACTTTTAACTGGTGGAGGATCTGCCCGCAAAAGATCCTAGGAAGATGATGAGAATTCAAGCTCCCTTGTCACAATTTATTGCCAAAATGGGAGGAGAGTTAATGTTACTCCAGTGTGGGCGTATCGTTTCCAAACGCTCAGGTGTGTTTGTGCGATATGTTATTTGTTCTTTATTTGGTTGTACGGTAATATTTCTACTCATCCTTGATTTATAAGTAGTCGGGCCTTATAGTTGACTTGTCTATGCAAAATATACTAGGTCCTTTTTAGGACCACCAGTCCCCACGGGTCTGGTTACGGGCATGTTGGGCTGTGCTGTGGACAGGTCCCATTCTTTGGACCATCTATGAAGTCATGCTTGCACATTTTTACCATATAATTTCAGGTACTTATATCTCCGATGGGGTATGGACTTGTCAAAAGTTGTGGTTTTTATTGGTGAAAATGGAGACATAGGTTATGAAGGAAATCTTGGTAGTGTTCACAAGTCTATTATACTTCGGTAATGCTATTAACGACCAACATCATGCCAACAGAATCCACCCGCTTTTAGACGTACGGTGCTCTGTTTATTGTTACTATTTTTTATTTACATTATATGGTTGTCTTTTGTTTTCATTAAACATGAGTGTCGGTATCATTTCAGTACTTTAACCAAGCGAACAATATTAGATAAGGTTTGACTTATGTTTTGTCCCGAATTCTCGACTCCGCCACAACGCACGGGTTCCCCACTATCATTACTTAGAATCTTTTAAAAATACAAATACTTAAAACAACATATCCATTAATACTTAAAAACTTACATAAATAAAATAAAATTAAGTAAAGCCGACGTCAACCATAAACTTCCAAATTTCTAACTTAGTAAACCGCCTTCAACAACAGTCCTATCGTTTTGATCGTCAACCAAATTGTCTATCCATCTACAGTAGATTATGTGAAATCTTTTCAGCATTGACGACATTATCTTTGAAAATATTGAATCCGTTGTACGCTCGATTGCGAAACTCATTTCCTCATCAAATCTATCCTTGACGCGATCCCAAATTTTAATACCAAATCTATCCCTTGTACCCCTCTTGTCTAAGTCTAAGGTTCTAACTTGTACAAAAGCAAGGCCTAAAACGTACTCCCTATCTTCGGTCCAAACAGGATCACCTGAGATTAAAAAAAAAAAAAAACAAAAACCGATTTTTAATAAAAAAAAAAAAAACTAACCATTGAAGTATCAAATACAAACTATACAACAACTAACTTAAAATCTCAAATACAATGGAAAATTAAACAAGTTTTTAATATCCATCATAAACGTTATTTTTTTTGACATTGCCCCCTCAATTTCTTTAATCCTCAACTCCTCAATTTCTTTAATCTTTAGCTCCACGAGTTCCTTAATAACGGCCACCACGATTTCCTTCGCCGTTCCTTTAGCATTTTCTTCTTTTAAAGAAAAAATACACCGTTGGTCCTTGTGGTTTCTGTCGAATTTCAATGTCGGGTACTAATCGTTTTTTGTTGCAAAATCAGGTATTAACGTTCTAATTTGTCACAATATTGAGTACTAAAGCCAAACTTTGTCACAATGTTGAGTATTATGGCTAAACCTTGTTAACTTTTTTTTTTTTGTTAAATCTTGCTAAATTGAATAACATGTCATTTGATAACTAGAGGGGCTATTTTTAATAAAGTATATTTGACTAAAATAATTTAAAGTGATATTTTCAGTTTTATTTATATTTATAAAATTAAATAGATTTGAAGTTTATTATTTATAAACTCAAAGTTTATAAACAATATACTAGTAAAATAAACTTTTTAAGTTAATCTACATAATAAACCAAGTTAAGATTTATAAAAATAACTAAAACAAATATTTGATCTAGGAATATATCAGTTTTGTAAGTTGAAATAAATATGAGGCCTTGGTTTTGTATGATATAACTAACAAGTAACAGTTATAGAAAAATCTCAAATTAGCATTTTAAAAATGAAAAAAAATAAAGGATTAAATTTTTAATGCTTTTCATTAGGGATAATAATAAGGCCGTGGGGTATGGGGCTTGGGTTGGGGGAAAACGCCCAAACCACCATCCCGGGTGGGCTTGGGTTTGGGGCGTGGCCCTTGGGGCTTGGCTTTCAAGCCAGGCGTGGGACGGGGGAGCAAGCTGACATGGCGGGCTGTGAATGGCCCATTCAAACTAGCCGTTGGGGGCTACTTTAAAAAAAATCCTTTATAAATACCTTACCATATTTAACATTTTTCTCACACAATATCAAACACATAAAACACAATCTTGCCATGAGTTCTTCAAGTTATAGTGAATCATCATCATCATCTGACGATGGTGCGGAAATATTTCTACAAACGATCGCGGCGGTGGTGAAAGCTATCGTGGAAGACGAAGACGATGAGGAAGAGACTCAATAACCTAAACGGAGGAGAAGGTACATCGCTCGTGAACGGCACACCACTAACGATTTGTTGGTAAGCGATTACTTCTCAGTCTTCGATCTGATTTGGTGGAACATGTTTCAACGATTCCTGGGTTCGAAACCGACGAAGAATGATAGTTTTTTATTTTGATAATTATTTTGTATGTTTATTTTAATAATTTTTTTGTATGTTTATGTAGTTTTTGGTTATATATATATATATATATATATATATATATATATATATCTATACTATATAATAAAAGAAACCATGTTTGAGACACTTGTCATAATATTAGGCCATGTACTATATGGATAGTTATCATTTAGTTTAATATATTCTAATTAATTATAGATAATCTCCTATGAAATATTATTTAGTTTAATCTATGATACAAATTATCAACATCAACATATTTTTAATATAAAAAATATATATTTGATTAGCTTATTAACTTATTAAAAAAAAATATTGTGCCGATCAATATAAAAAGGTATATTTGATTAGCTTATTAAAAAAATTATTGTACCGATCTTTTATGTATGTTATTAGATAAATTTTGTTCATTAACGTATTAACTTATTATTTTCTTTGTACTAATCTTTTATGGTATATTATTAGATAAATTTTGTTTTAAATAATAATAATAATAATATCAATAATTTAAATTTTAAAACTATTAATATTGATTTTCTTGAGGAATAATATGAGGAATTGACACGTGGTATTATTTTTAGTCTTTTATTAGAATTTAGATTAAATTAATAATTTATATTTGATTATAATATTTTATTAAAGTATGATAAAATTTAATATTGATTTATTATTTATTTAGTTAATATAAAATAAGTATAGATTTAAGGATGCCTTCGATGAATGACACGTGTCCAAAAGTTGGTTTCTTTTATTATAGTAGATAGATAGATTGTTCAACCCGTGTAACACACGGGGAACTAATCTAGTATATATATATATTAAAAAAACAAAAAAGCTGATGTGGCTTGGCCACGCCAGCCAAGCCACGCCCACCATACCCCCTTCAAAGTGGATTTGAAACTTGAGTTTTGAAATTACACGTGTCAACCGATGCCCCAACCCAAGCCCCACCATACCCCACGGTCTAATGTTCACCATTGTTTTTTTGCGATAAAAGTAATAAATGAGAAACAAGAAAAAAGATGAGTAAACTCCCAAAATGTACCTAAGGTTTGATCACTTTTGTCACTTTAGTTCAAAACTTAAATTTTTTGAATCTGGGTCCATGTGGTTTCAATTTTGTTGTCACTAGCAAAATCTGATCAGATTTTTAGTTAACATCCAATTTTTTTTTATCTTTTTCCTCCCTTTTAATGAATGGCAAAATTGTTAGGTTTCTATAATTTGTTATAATAAAATGTTAAAAGTCCATTTTACCTTTTATTAAAAGGAAGAAAAAAGACAAACAAAACTAAATTTTAACCGAAAAAATTGACTAGATTTTAATTTTCGATGAAAATAAAAATAAAATTGAAATACCTATAACCAGATTCATAAGGAAATCTCATAAACCATTCAGGCACTTTGCTAAAAAAAAGATATTGATTCCATTTTGATTTTTAAGAAATACAAATACAACAACAAGGACAGACATGCTTTCCAACATTTCATAACTTGAAGCATCAACTCCTTTTTCCTCACGAATCGACGATCATGAATCTCACAAATTCTCTTCTTATCAAACTCAGAGGTAATTCAATCACCACATCCTTCCTTCTTCACTCTAATTTCTCCACAAATCGATCCATGCTTCATAAAATCACCAACTTGAATCATGCACTCAACCTGTTCGATGAAATGTCACAGAGACGTCCTTTGCCATCTGTTGTCAAATTCACTCAGTTGTTGCATCTTGTTACCAAAATGAAACATTTCTCTTCTTCCCTTCATCTTTTCAACCAAATGTGTTCTCTTGGTGTCCCTGTTAATGAATATTCTATGAGCATTGCAATCAAGTGTTGCTGTCAGCTGCATCGCACCAAAGACGGCTTTGCACTCCTCGGAAGCTGCTTTAGGCGAGCTATTCCACCCAATGTGTACATATTTAGTGCACTCATTGACGGACTCGTCCTAGAAGATAGGATTCTTGATGCAGAGATGTTATTCAAGAAGCTCATCAAACAAAAACTTTGTGAACCTAATGTTGTTATGTACAACACAATGATTAAAGGCCTTTGCAAGTTCAGTAATAACGTTACAGCACTTGCTTTGCTCAGGCTAATGGAACAAACAAACTGCAAGCCTGATATTTTTACATATAGCACCATCATTGATAGTCTTTGCAAGGATAAACTGATTGATGATGCTTTCAAGCTCTTTAAAGAGATCGTATGTAACAAAAGCATTCTACCAGATGTCATCACCTACACCTCTTTAATATGTGGTCTTTGTAAGTTTGGTCATTGGGATGAGGCCTCAAAGATGCTAAAACAAATGGAGGATGAGAACATTTCTCCAAATGTACATACCTTTAACGTATTAGTTGATGCATTTTGCAAGGAAGGTAAAGTAGAAGAAGCTGAGGCTATTATCAACATCATGATTGACAGAGGTAAGGTTCCAAACATAGTGACATACAACTCACTTATTGATGGTTACTGTCTGCGAGGTGAAATGATTAAAGCAAGGGAGATTTTTTATTCCATTACACTTAGAGGCCTCGTTCCTGGTGTTGTTACTTACAACAGTTTATTGAATGGGTATTGCAAGAATCTGAATATTGAGAAGGCTGTGCAAATGTTTCATGAAATGACTGGAAAAGGTTTAAAACCCAATGTAGTCACTTACAACACCATGATACAAGGATTCTTTCGGGTTGGGCGTTTTGTAGATGCACGCAAACTCTTTGATGAGATGCATGCACAAGGCCAAAACCCAGACCAATACACTTATCGAATAGTTTTAGAGGGCCTTTGCAACAATCATCAAGTAGAAGAGGCTCTCTCTTTGTTTCATTTGATGGGTGATAGCAAGCTTAATTCTGATATTGTTGTGTACAATATCCTCATCAATGGTGTAGGAAAATGTGGGAAAGTGGATATTGCGAGGGTTCTTTTCCAAGGTCTAATTGATAAAGGCTTGCAACCTGATGTTCGTACATATAACGTGATGATCAGTGGTTTTTGTCGGGAAGGTCAATTGGGGGAAGCAAAGTTGTTGTTTCTTAAAATGGAAGAGAGTGGCTGCCCACCAGATGATGTTACTTACCGTGTTTTACTCCAAGGATATCTAAAGAACAGGCACTATGATGATGTGGAGATGCTTTTACAGGAAATGGATGATAGAGGTTACTCACTTGATGCTTCGACTTTATCGTTATTTATAGATCATATCGCAGCTGGTTTACTTGATAGAAGTATGCTTAAGTTGTTAGGTAAGCTTGTGCCAAAAGAACTACTGAACGATCCTAGGTTGTGCGACTGGGAGTGAAACTGAGATAGTAATTGTGGGATGAAAAATGAAGATTATAACTTGCAAAATGTGGAAAGCAGGACATCTCCTTCAAATTCCATTCCATTTAGTCTGCTTGTGTTTGGTCCTTAGACATGTAGTCTTCATGTGTTTGGTCATTAGACATTTGTGTTTGTTGTAGTTTAATGATATTTAACGGTACAAATTCGAGTTTGGAAACAAGTCGGATCTGATATTTAACGGTACAAATTCGAGTCATTTTAAGTTTCGACCTTGCCGCAACGTACGACCGGTCAAAATTATACACGTATTAATAATTGAAGTCTTTGAACAGTAACAAAGGGCATGTTAGGGATTTCATATCAAACATAGTTTCCACCGCTTCTCATCCCTTTTCTTTTGCTGTATGAAGTATGAACACAGAATAGGAATAGGGTTTAGACAGTGGAGTAAGAGAGAGAGAGAGAGAGAGACAGATTAGAGGTGGAGAGGGATCGGAGCCGTCGTCTCCAGCTAGCCACCCTCTTGGCTGTGATGATGGTCGGCTGGTTTTGACGCGGCAAACGGTAGAGAGAGCAGCGGTGGACAGAGAGAGAGAGGAGCGGCGGTGATGGAAAAACCGGCCACGTCTCCGACCGGACACCTATGGTGGTGGTTGATGGTGACCGTGACGGCTGTGGTTTCTAGGATTCCCAAGCCTAAAAGACCAGTGTGAGTCACAGAACCCGGAATATGGCCAGCCAGAGGCGTGGAGGGAGGAGATGGAGGAGTTGCCGGCGGGAGATTGGGAATTACGAAAATGCCTTTGGTGACCGTCCGTTGCGTTCTTTATAAGGTTCGATTTTTTCGTTTAGCTATTAGAATTTGTGCTTGATTTGTGAATTAGTTTGGTATATATACTCATCTAACGAGTATGTGATGCTGCTCTAACAACTTTGAGAGAATGAGGTTACATGTATGCTTTCTAACTATTCATCATCAGACCTTCAAATCGCTCCACTGATCTTTGTTTTAGTCTGACATGATGGTTTTTGTTGGTGTATTTGAAGTAACCATATGGTCGACTTGATTCGCCACAAGGTAAAGTTTTGAAGTTGTTATGGCACGAGTTAGCGGGCTTGTCACGAGCACAGTTATGCCTACCACGTTGTGATTATCAACATCGATTAAGAAATTTGTAGGGCTTACAAGTGGTACTTTCAGTTCAGAGAAGAATACCAGGTTCCATTTGATGGAGGAATATGACAAGAAACAGATGTATTCAAAGCTTTAGCTCTTGGTGCGAAGTGGTTATGGTAATTTTACCAACAAATGGGAGAAAAAACTCAAAGTTTTAGCGATTTTCTTAGAATTATACATGGTGATATTTTCTAATATTGTAGGTTGGGCGAGCGGTTGTGTGTGGCTTAACAACAAAGGGTGAGTATGGAGTAAAAACAGTGATGGAGATGTCGAAGGATGAACTAGAGTTCACAATGGCTCTTTCCGGTTGCTCCGCTCTCAACGATGTTACCACGAACCATATCAAAACTTAGGTCGGTAATCGTCATTGTAGATTGTAGTTTTAAATCATCTTATGAAGAATCATTTGATATTGGTTTTTATAATCCAGAATAATAAAATTAAAGGTACTAATGAATCTACACTAGATTTGATTTGTATTGGAAATTAAAAAAACTTGCTTTGTTCAAAAGTATTGCACTTCAATATTTTTCTAGCTGGATTTTCATCTACAGATTCTTTAGGGTGTTAGGAGTGGTTAGATACTTGGGAGTGGCAAACTAAAAATTCAACCAATGAGAGTGTGCCATGTCAAAGTGGTAAACTATGCTCAAAAGGTTGGCAATGGTTTAGACACTTAGTAAAGTGGTAAACTATTTAAAAAGAAAAAAGGAAAAAAGTGTGATTGGTTGAGTTTGGAATGGACCCCACCCCACACTACCCTCTATCTCTCACACTACCCTCTATCTCTCACACTACCCTCTCTCTCATGATTCCCGCATCGGCGAGCCTACACCGCTTGATCAAAGAAACCGAGCGGCAAAGGGCTCGACGGCGGTGTTGCCGCGCGGCAAAGGCCTTTGTCGACACCCTTTGCCGCACCACTCCTAACACCCTTATATTTGATAATAAATGAAGAAAGTCAAATTGAGTTGAGGGATAAGGCTGCAGAGGTAAGTTTCAGTTCTGTTTTCATTTTTAACATCTGGATCCAAAAATGTTTCATCGTTGCCATTTTGGTCCAACTGACTTAACTCCATCCATATTTGTTAAGTCTGCCAAGGGTATTTTAGTCATTTCATTTTTCTTTTTATCAACCCTTTATGGCTAAAATGACTAAAATGCCCTTGGCAGACTTAACAAATATGGATGGAGTTAAGTCAGTTGGACCAAAATGGCAACGATGAAACATTTTTAGATCCAGATGTTAAAAATGAAACCTTTGGACTAAACTAGCAAAATGGGCCAAACCACAGGGACTAAAATGGCAATTAACTCTTTATTTTATTTTTGAGTTTGCATTTGATGGTGTCATGAATTGGTACCGACGTAAAAGTTGGTTGTTGCTTGGTGATTATTTACATGTAAATGTTGGTTTTGAGAAGGTGCTGAAACGAAGGAGCCAATAACTGTGGAAGAAAAGCAAGACAACGGCCTATGGTCAATGACAGCAACGGAAAGATTTTCATTTTTAACATACATGTGCGATTTATTAACGAATAATCTAAGATACACTTGCGAGTGAAACCAACTATTGTAGCTGCTTAACATATGCCGGATACAACAGGTTCATGGCGCGCCCAACCAACTATTGTAGCTGCTTAACAAATGCCGGATGCAGCAGAAGTATATGATACCAAAGTGTAATTGTTCCTTTGATAATATTGTATACTAGATTTTATACCCGCCGCGCGTTGCGGTGGCGTCATACGTGAAATGACAACGTATAGATTACAATCAACCAGACTCGTTTCCGAACTAAATTGACGTCAAAACGTATGATAGCTCCAATTTATACCGTCAAATCAAAACGTAGACCCGATTTATTTTCAAACAAAGTTTACATCAAAACGTACATAAAAAACATTTAAGAATTGACCCAACTCATTTTCAAACAAAACTTACGTTAAAGCGTAGAAGAACTCGAATTTATACCGATATGTCTATAAAAATAAAAGCGTAAGAAAAGAGTTTTAGGGTAAGCTCGAAACTTTAGAAAGTTGAAGTTAGAGGGTTACCTATGACATTATAGTAAAGTGTAGAGGTAGGATGGGTTATTTGTAAAAAGTTTGAAGGTTAAAAAGAAGTTAGAAAGTATGGGTGTTTTTTTGTCAAGTTAAAAAATAGAAGGTTGGTTTTTCTGTAGTTAGAAATTTGAGAGGAGAGTTTTATCAATTAAAAAAAGTTAAGGTGAATTTTATAAAAATAGAAAGATGGTCACCACCGACCTTTCATTTTCATATTATATAAATATAAATGTATGTCTTATCTTATGGATCAAGTTTTTGGTTTTTTAAGTAGAACGAAGTGATCTTTGTATCCATATACATTATTTCGTTTTAATGTGACAAAGTTGGTTTGATTGTGTACAAATGATTTTTTAAACGCTTTATATATTTGATGACAACGAGAAACAGGTAATTTAGTAGGAAAGACAGGAGAATGTGGTTGAATTGTTTCTTTTTCTTTTCTAGAGTAAAAATCAAAATATTACATAATTATAGGATAAATAAATTAGAAGTACAATCTACATAGAAATACTTTTTGAGAGAATACTTACAAACCATATGAGAATTATTCAGGGTGTATCCGGTATGAAGTATGGTTTTGGAATAATATTTTCATTACTTTTCTTTTTGTTATGCTTATGATTTTGTTTGTGTAATATGTGCTAAGAAGCTTTGCATGTTACTATTATAGCATCTATAATGTGGGGGCTATGGATGATTATAGATGCCACAAGGGTGGCGAAGGATGGGTGAAACAACAAATGTTGGCATTGTGCGGATTCATCCTTGCCGAAGGAAGAGCAAAAATATTTGGTTAACGGATGAGCTCATTGATGAAAGTGCGAGTCCCATTCAATCTATCTTTTCTTTTTAAAAGAAAATCTTTATAAACTAAAGATTAAAAAAACAATTATAAATTGATTTAACTATTATGACTTTGTTGCAACTTAAACCTAACAAATGCATTAATGATACAATGTTTGTATGTAGTTCCGGTCACCATGGTCGGGATAATAGATGGTTTTTTTCTGATGTACACCACTATCGTAACCAAAATTACTACCAGACACGTGAAGTCTTGACCCGTGATTTTCCACCGCAACGCGCCGTTGTAGTATAACACTAGTTCTAGTTAAAACATAAGGAAGGAAGTGCACAAATTGGTCCATTAACGTAGAGAATTAATTTCAATGTTAATATTAAAATGCACAAATTGGTCCATTAACGTAGATAATTAATTTCAATGTTAATATTAGTATAATATGAAAATATAAAATGCACAAAATGAAGCTTTAAATAATTTTGTAAAGTTTAAATCTCATTGAGTACGACATGAAATGCGAACATAACACATGTAAGATAAAAGTGAAAAATGGATAATAAAATCGTGATCTGTTTATGACAAACTAAACTTATTTCTATAAAAGTATATATAATTTTACATGTTTTAAAAAATAATTAAAACTAGTAGAACATGCTTCATTATTAGTCTTTCTTAATACATGAAACATATAAAAAAAGTTATCGGGCAAATCTTCTGGTGGATTGGCAACCCCATAGGTCAGGTTGAGTAAGAGGTTTTACTACAACGTGCCTTCGGGTTGTGGGTTGTGTCACCAGCGTCGTCTGTGTTTACGAACGTGGGTGACCTTTTGCCATTAGGTCTACCATGTTTTACCACAATGTGCCTTTGGGCGGTGAGTCGGGTCACTAGCAACGTCTGTGTTCGCGGACGACTTATCCCGTTATCCGGGTGATAGGGCTTTCTTGATCATTCATAAAAAAAAAGTTATAAAACATAAATATGAAGTAGGTAAACGAGGTTTTCATGATTTGAGTGTGTATTTTGAGTTTTTTAGAAATACAAAAAGAACATGCTTTCTGCCATTTGATAGTTAGGTCGTTGAAGCTTCAACTCCGTTTCCCTGCCGGAGACGATGACGAATCGCTCAGCTTTCATTAAATTCAGAGGTACCAACTCCTTCCTTCTTCCTTCTCTCTCATCTTTCCAATTCTCTACTCACAAAGCTTCCCTTCACTCCAATGTTTCCTCTTTCATTCATAAAATTACCAACTTGAATGATGCCTTGGAACTGTTCGATGAAATGTCACACAGACAGCCTTTGCCATCTGTTGTTAAGTTTAATCAGTTGCTGACTGCTGTGACTAAAATCAAACATTTTTCTTCTTCTCTTGACCTTTTCAAACAAATGTGTTCCCTTGGTGTCCCTGTTAGTAATTACACTATGAGCATTGCAATCAAGTGTTGTTGTCAGTTGAATCGCACCAAAGACGGCTTTGCACTCCTAGGATGCTGCTTTAGGCGAGCTATTCCACCCAATGTCTTCATATTTAATGCACTCTTAGACGGACTCGTCCTTGAAGATAGGATTCTTGAAGCAGAGATGTTATTCAAGAAGCTCATCAAACAAAAACTTTGTGAACCTGATGTGGTTATGTATAACACAATGATTAAAGGGCTTTGCAAGTTCGGTAATAACGTTACATCACTTGCTTTGCTTAGGCTGATGGAGCAAAAAAACTGCAAGCCTAGTATTGTTACATATAGCACCATCATTGATAGTCTTTGCAAGGATAAAATGATTGATGATGCTTTCAAGCTCTTTAAAGAGATGGTATCTGACAAAGGTATTCTACCAAACGTCATCACCTACAACTCTTTAATTTGTGGTCTTTGTAAGTTTGGTTGTTGGGATGAGGCCTCAAAGATGCTAAAAGAAATGGAGGATGAGAACATTTCTCCAAATGTGAAAACCTTTACTGCATTAGTTGATGCATTTTGCAAGGAAGGTAAAATAAAAGAAGCTGAGGCTGTTATCAACATCATGATTGAGAGAGGTGAGTTTCCAAACATAGTGACATATAGCTCACTTATTGATGGCTACTGTCTGCGAGGGGAAATGATCAAAGCAAAAACAATTTTTGATTCACTGAGACCTAGAGGTCTCGTCCCTAATCTTGTCACTTACAATAGTTTGCTGAACGGGTATTGTAAGAATCGGAATATAGAAGGGGCTATGCAAATGTTTCGTCAAATGTCCGGACAAGGTTTAAAACCCGATGTGGTCACTTACAGCACCATGTTACAAGGATTGTTTCAGGTTGGGCGTTGTGTAGCTGCGCGCAGACTCTTTAATGAGATGCATGCACAAGGCCGAATTCCAGACCAGTGTACTTATCGAATAGTTCTAGAGGGTCTTTGCAACAACCATCTAGTAGAGGATGCGCTCTCTTTGTTTCATTTGGTGGGTAACAGCAAGCTCAATTCTGATATTGTTGTGTACAATATCCTCATCAATGGTGCAGGAAAATATGGGAAAGTGGATATTGCAAGGAATCTTTTCTATGACCTAATTGATAAAGGCTTGCAACCTAATGTTCATACCTATACTGTGATGATTAGTGGTTTTTGTAGGCAAGGTCTATTGGCGGAATCAAAGTCGTTGTTTCTTAAAATGGAAGAGAGTGGCTGCCCACCAAATAATGTTACTTACCGTGTTTTACTCCAAGGATATCTAAAGAACAGGCACTATGATGATGTTGAGATGCTTTTACAGGAAATGGATGATAGAGGTTACTCACTTGATGCTTCGACTTTATCGTTATTTATAGATCATATCGCAGCTGGTTTACTAGATAGAAGTATGCTTAAGTTGTTAGGTAAGCTTGTGCCAAAAGAACTACTGAACGATCCTAGCTTGTGCGACTGGGAGTGAAACTGAGATAGTAATTGTTTAGAGGAAAAATGAAGATTAAAACTTGTAAAATGTGGAAAGCAGAAAATCTCTACCAAATTCTATTTGGTGTTCATGTGTTTGGTTCTAAAATCTAGTCACTTCCTAAAGGTTAACTTTTGATATTTTACTACCGGTTTGATAATATTGTAGCAAGCCAAATCTTCATGTATTGATAACCAAACACATAAATTAAAGGTACTGCTACGAACGAATTGGCAGTTTGGGTCTGGTTGAAACCGATTTGGTAGTGCAAATTGGACCCCGTTACGAGAGGGGGAACCGGTAAAGTGTCAACATATACATTTGTTCAGCGTAGATAAACTGGTCAACATATTTTGCAAGCGTATAACCTTTCTAAGGCAATCAGTGACCTTACACAATGTTATAAATAACGTTAATGGTAGGAATCCATTCAATTCGCTTCATTACGGTATTGATACGATACAGACACTCGATATAGCAACCGGAAAATAAAACTTAAAAATAAAGTCGCGACAAGCCCCAAAGGATGCCACAACGTGTTTTACATCGACCAAAAACCATAACAAACAAATACTTGCAAGTTACAAGTATTTGCAAATAAAACTCCATTCCAATGAAATTTATATGTGCATAAAAATTAACACGTTACAACGGTATATTCATAACATTATCTATAAAAATAGTATACGCCGCTACTTTAAAAAAAAAAAAAACTAAATGTGGGGTCACTTTGATAACATTTACGTTTGTGCTTCGGTTTACTTGTACATTACTACTTAGATCGGGGGGTGTGGTGTACCGCCCCTGGCCACATCACCCTCGATGGCATCCCTTAGCGCTCCTCCCCCATTTTCCGTCTACCAATAGGGGGGGCATTGATCATCCGATAGCATGGTAACGAGCGCCAAGGGCTCTTTTTTGGCGGTCCCCATTCACTTTACCATTTGATAACCGTAATATTTTAAAAAAAAATAACTTTTAGAGTAAATTGCTAAAATCGTCCCTGAGGTTTGGGCATGTTTGCCATTTTCATCCAAAACAACTTTTTTTGTACAATATCGTCCTTCACTTCTGAGATTTTTTTGTCATTTTCATCCAAACATCTAATTTGCTTTATTTTTTCTATCAAACATTTGGATGAAAATGACAAAAAAATATCAAATCTCAGGGACGATTTTGGCAACAAAAAAAAAGTCAGACGTTTGGATGAAAATGGCAAAATATCTCAAAAGTGAAGGACTATATGGTACAAAAAATTTGTTTTGTATGAAATTGACAAACATACCCAAACCTCAGGGACGATTTTGGCAATTTACAAAACTTTTATTTTTAAAATTTCACACTATATATATCCTACCATTTTTACTCAAACCATACCATTTCTACAATCTATTCTCCATAAATTTTATACATTCTATCATACTCACACAATGTTTCCCAACAATCAAAACGCGTGGGACCCCAACAATCCGTTTTGTGGTAAATTAGCAAACAACGAGCAAATTGATACCGAATAGACCTGTGAACGGGTGAGATTGGGTATTGTCCTATGCCACCTACCACCACAACCTCCCCTCATTCGACAACGCCACCACCGCTTCCCGGGTTTTTTGGATACTATCCCTCACCACCATTTTTTCGCGAACCCAAAACATACCCTAAACCCAAGCAAAATATCCGAGCAAAATATATGTAATTTTTTAGTAGGTTTTTATTTTTATTTTTATTTTTAAGTTTGTAGTTTTATTAAGTAACTTTGTAGTTTTTTTTTATTTTTAAGTAGTTTGTAATCTTATAATTATTTTATTGAAATTATGTTTTTTTTATTTTTTTTAAATAAAAGAGTAAATTACAAAAATCGTCTTTTATATATGTCACTTATTGCAAATTGTGTCCTTTCTCTTCAATAATTACAGAAAACGTACTCGATGTTTGCAAACCCATTGCAAGTTATGTCATTTAACCATAACTCAGTTAATTTTTATAGTTAAATCTGAACAAATGGACCCCACATGAGGGTATTTTTGTGGTTAAATCTGACTAAATGGACCCCACGTGAGAGTAAAATGACCAAAATACCCTCATGTGGGGTCATTTTGGTCAGATTTAACCACAAAAAATTAACTGAGTTAGGGCTAGTGGACATAACTTGCAAGGATTTACAAACATCGGGTACGTTTTCTGTAATTATTGAAGATAAAGGACACAGTTTGCAATAAGTGAGATACATAAAGGACGATTTTTATAATTTACTCTAAATAAAAATCTATATAATAAAAGAAACAAAATTTGGACACGTGTCATTCATGGAAGGTATCCTCAAATTTATATTTATCTTATATTAACTAAATAATTAAATAACAAATTAATATTAAATCTTATCATACTTTAATAAAATATTATCCTCAAATCTAAATTGTTAATTTAATATATTTTTAAAACAAATACCTCTCTTTCCAACTTATCTTATATTAAATATATAAATAATAAATTAATATTAAATGTTGTCCTAATTTATTAAAAATATAACTTTTTTTTATATATGTTCATAAGCTGCATTTACAAGAAACTAAGGATCACGTGAACCTTTACATTTCTATAATGGCAAAGTTTGTTTCCCCACACCCATTAAAAAAAACTTTGTGGATATTAGATCACTGGAGTATCATCGTGTCACCAGCAGAGATAAAAAAATATATTAACGTTTAATTGTTTGTAAAGATAGAGATTAATTTACCTTTCAAATTCATAGTCATGCTTCAACACCAAAACATAATGTACTTTGTTTCTTTAATTTCTTCAATTCGTTTTGACTGGAAGAGAATATATAGAGCTTTTGGGTCTATAAATCCATCTCTGTATACAACTCTATTTTTTATTTACTTAACGGATTAGGATGAATGTTAGTGTTTCAAATTGAGCATTATAAGTTACCTTTTATGTATAGATTTTCGATTCCCACAAGAGAGGTTTTCTCAAATTATTGGGTTTTCTCATGAATTGGTGTATAGGCATCATGGCTACTGCAGATGGATATGATCGTTTTTCCGGTGATCAAAGGCTAACAACATTAGGGTTCTGTTAGTCAAGGTCCATTGGAAGCCAATATGTTAATAGTTAGGACAGCCAGTGGTTATTTTTGAAATTGGAACTGTTAGCGGCCAACAACGAATAGTTGGGATTGTTAAAATCCAATATTCCTTTCTTTAATTCAACGCATGGTTTTTAAAAATATAACTTTCTTTATTATTTACTATACAAAGTTACATTTACACAAAGTTTTTAAAGATATAACTTTTTATCATTTGCTACGTAAATTAGATTTATTCAACACGTGTGATACACGAGGTTTTTAAAGATACAAATTTTTTTTTATTATTTGGTAGTTTTTTCAATCCGACTGACTATACACGGGTTTTTTTTAAAGATACGACGTTTGGATGTAATATTTTTATTATTTGATAGATTTATTCAACCCGATTATACACGAGTTTTTTAAAGATACGACGTTTTTAGTATTTAGTATACAAAATTACATTTATTTAATCTGTGTAATACACATGATTTTTAAAGATAATATTTTTTATTATTTGATGTATAAAATGACATTTATTTAACCCGTACAATATACGGGGTTCATAAAGATATAACTTATTATTATTTAATATATAAAATTACATTTATTCGACCCGTCAGCCTCACAACACGGTTTCGGGAAAAAAGTTATATTGAGACGTAGATAAAATAGGCATGTCGCATCGACAAACTCTTAATTTTATAAAACTTCGTATATTAAAATTTATAAAAAAAAAACTAAATATACTGAAAATTAGTTATAATAATAAAAATCTACGCGACATGAATTTGGTGGGTATCGGTTCGGTTCGTTATGGTACCAGTACTCGCTATAAAAATCGAAAAAGAAACAAAAAAAAGTTAAAGTCGTGACATGGAGACGTGTTTTAAATCAATCAGAAACAATAGAAACGAATATTGATACCAATACTAAGGTTGTTTGGTCGATACTAAGTACTAACGTGCTCGTTTTGTTACTTGTATAATGCCAACAATTAGTATAATTAACGACCACAAGTTTTTTTTAACGACAAGGAACGACGTGCCAACCATCGTGACACTGGGCGATATGGCCAAGGTCGACTCCTCGACCGCCGCCAGCCTCTTGGCTCTCCCCAGATGCACGGAAACCCGACCTTCACCCACCCGAAGGCACGACAATTGAATAATCAGTAAAACCTCGCCTCTCATCCAAGTCGAACCGGTGCCACCCGTATTCGCTCTTCACCTGGACGCCGCAGAAAATAATGAGAGTGAGAATCGAACCTGGGTCATAAGGAACACCAATTCTTTCCCCACCCACTCTAGCACTACCTCATTGACACAAACACAAGTTATTTAAACTTTATTTTTGAAAGGCCACCAAAAAGATTTTATACACCAAAAAGTGAGCAGGCTAGCATCCTGTTAACCAGACCACCAAAAACGTAGAGCAACCAAAATATAAATTACAAACCCAAGCATGCTAAATCAAAAGAAATCCATGTTTCCCAGGTGAGATCGTGCCATTTTGTTCTGCTCCGGAACCATAAGAAGGCAATAGCTTTAACTTTCTCAATTAAGTTTGCCACGATGATCCGTTTTTGGTAAAAAAATCACACAGTTTCGGCATTTCCATATACTCCAGATTGTTGTTTGAATGATCAAATTTACCAGCGTTTTCCAGTTCTTCGACTCACGATCAGTGGCGAAGCTTGAAAATTTCTCCCGGGGGGTCGGAAGTCACCGGACCTAAAAGTATATGCCTAAATTTTATTTTTTGTATAAAACCGGGGGGTCGAAAACGTATATACCTAAAAAAATTTATACGAAACGTACATATATAACACTACTGAGCAAAAAGTTCGGGGGGTCGGGCGCCCCTCCCGGCCCCTTCAATGCTTCGCCCATGCTCACGATTGTGGTTATGTAAGTCTGCTAAATCTTTTAAATCCAACACAAAAATAGGCTTAATCTCACACCATCCGCTGATAAGAGTAAATTACTGTTTTGGCCCATGTGGTTTAGCCAGTTTAACCATCTCAGCCCAAAAAAGAATTGTTTAACATATCAGATCACGAGTTTGCATTTTATAACAATTTTGGCCCCTGACACTAACTTTGTTACTTTTTTACAGTTAAGTGTAAGGGTAATTAGGTCATTATATACCTCAGGGACTGTTTTTGATAATTACAAAATTCTTTTAATATTTAAAAGATTATTAATGCAATTACTCGAGTTTTTTTTATTATTTCATTATTTTCACGACTATTATTTAACAAAATATGTATTAGAGTGAATTACAACTTTTATCCTTTATCTTTATACCATTTTTCAAGCAGTGTCCTTTGTGTTTAAAATTGATGATTTTTATACGTTATGTTTCAAAATGCTTCACGTTATACCCTTTATGCCTAACCTAGTTTATTGAGTAAATTACAAGTTTTGTGATTTATGTTTGTATCAAATTACAGGTGGTGTCCTTTACCTTTAAATTTTTAGAGTTTTTTCCTTAGCGTTTCAAAATCCTGCACGTTATCTCCTTTAGGCTAAACCCAGTTAGATTTTTTGGTTAAATATGGTCATGTGCCTTACACATGAGGATATTCTTGTCATTTTACCTCTCTATGGGCTATTTTATAAAAAAAGTCTAATTCAGTAGCTATTTTGTACAAAAGTAAAAAATAAAAACTTCATATCTCTCTCACACAAACACGTTCCCAGAACACTCCCATTAATCAAGAAACTAAAATGCTGGTGATTCATAACTACAAATGTTAAATGAATGAAAACGAATAATAATCAATTATTCATAAATAATAGAGAAAAATGCCCAGATAGTCCCTGTGGTTTCGCCTTTTTTCACCTATAGTCCCGATCTTTCTAAAACTACTTGAATAGTCCCCAAGTTTTCGATTTTTGTTCTCGGATAGTCCCTGGGTCTAACTTCAGTTACTTTTCTCAGTTAAGTGGGTGTTGAAATGACCAAAATACCCTTTCCTTAAAAGGCCAAACCATAAGGACTATCCGGGCACCTTCTCTTTATAAAACCCATCCACCCTTCATCTTCAACATTAAGAAACCCTAATACCCACACCCTGCTTCTCTTTAAATCCACTACCAAACACCCCCTGCCTCTTGTTTTCCCTACCGACGAGCACAAGGGAGTCCGACTGGACTCCGGTGACGGGTCTAACTAGTTAATCGGCCGGCAAGACACCCCCAAACACCTCCCCTCGTCGACAAAACGGACCACCACCGTCCGGTGGTGGTGAGCGATGGCTGCGGAACCAGAGAGACAGAGAGGAAGAGAGAGAGAGAGACCGAGGAGAGGGAGAGAAATGGCGGAGGTTGGTGAGTGGCGGCGGGTCGCGGCGGTTTCATTCAAACTGATTTCATTCAGATTTGATATACAATTCAGATCTGAAACACATCACTGTTTCATTCAAACAATCGAATCTAAGTTGTTTCTACATAATTTTCGAACATAATCAGTGAACTTTGTTTCGGTGAAATCGAATGAGTTTCGATTGATTTTTAACGTGTCTAGGACTGATTTGAATGAGTTTCGGTGATTTTCGAACTGTTTCGGTTTGTCGATTAAGAGTTTCGGACTAATTCGGTTTGTATCGGATCAAATTTGTTCAAGTTTCTGTGTGAATCAGTGTTTTTGATCGAAGTTTTGAGATTTCAAAAATTATAAGACAATTTTAATCTGTTTACATACTTATTGAACAACTATATTTGAACGAACTGATCTGAATCTGAGTTGCTGAAAGAAGCTGGTGTCGATTCGTATTTCGATCTAGTTTCAGATTGTTTCGTTTGAATTTCGGACAAATTCGGTTGATTTAAGACAAATTTTGACGTGTCGTATGTGCTTTTCGAACCGATTTCGATTGATTTTCAGAGAGTTTCAAGTTGATTTGATCTGTTTCGGATCAAATATTGTTAGTTTTGGACTAATTAAAAGATGGTGTTGGTGTCCCGCCTGAACAATGGTAAAAGATGGTGGTGAAAAGACGGCGTCTGAACACCGATAAGGTGTCGGCACCGGAGATGAAACAACTATGGAGAAGATCCAACAGGTGGAGAAGAAGGGTGGGTGTGGGGGATTTTATAAATAAAAATGAAGAAGGTGCCCGGATAGTCCCTATGGTTTGGCCTTTTAAGGAAAGGGTATTTTGGTCATTTCAACACCCACTTAACTTAACTGAGAAAAGTAACTGAAGTTAGACCCAGGGACTATCCGAGAACAAAAGTAAAAAACTTGGAGACTATTCAAGTAGTTTTAGAAAGATAGGGACTATAGGTGAAAAAAGACGAAACCACATAGACTATCCGGGCATTTTTCTCTAAATAATAACAAGCAAAGATCTACTGAGAAAACAATGGAACAAATCCCATCAAGAATGCAGGTCCAAACACCCCCTTAAACTACAACATGCTTTGTAACATTTCATAGATAGGTTGAAGGCTTCTACTCTGTTTGCTGCCGAAGATGATGAATCGCATAGCTTTCATCAAATTCAGAGGTAATTTCACCACCAATTCCTTCCTTCTTCATTCCGAAACCCCTTTCTCATCTTTCCACATAGGTTTACATTCCGATACTCGCAATGTTTCCTCAAATCGATCTATGTTTGATAAAATTACCAACTTAAATGATGCCCTGAACCTGTTCGATGAAATGTCACACAGACACCCTTTGCCATCTGTTGTTAAGTTTACTCAGTTGTTGAATGTTGTTACCAAAATGAAACATTTTTCTTATGCACTTGATCTTTTTAAACAAATGTGTTCCCTTGGTGTCCCTCTTGATAAATACACATTGAGCATTGCAATCAAGTGTTGTTGTCAGTTGAATCGCACCAAAGATGGTTTTGCAGTCCTAGGAAGCTGCTTTAGGCGAGCTATTCCACCCGATGTGTACATATTTAGTGTGCTCTTAGATGGACTCGTCCTAGAAGATAGGATTCTTGAAGCAGAGATGTTCTTCAAGAAGCTCATCAAACAAAAACTTTGTGAACCTGATGTGGTTATGTATAACACAATGATTAAAGGGCTTTGCAAGTTCGGTAATAACGTTACAGCACTTGCTTTGCTTAGGCTAATGGAACAAAAAAACTGCAAGCCTAGTATTGTTACATATAGCACCATCATTGATAGTCTTTGCAAGGATAAAATGATGGATGATGCTTTCAAGCTCTTTAAAGAAATGGTATTTGAAAAAGGAATTTTACCAAATGTCATCACATACACCTCTTTAATCTGTGGTCTCTGTAAGTTAGGTCGTTGGGATGAGGCCTCAAAGATGCTAAAAGAAATGGAGGATGAGAACATTTCTCCGGATGTGCAAACCTTTAATGTATTAGTTGATGCTTTTTGCAAGGAAGGTAAAGTAGAAGAAGCTGAGGCTGTTATAAACATCATGATTGAGAGAGGTAAGGTTCCAAACATAGTGACATACAACGCACTTATTGATGGTTACTGTCTACGAGGTGAAATGATCAAAGCAAAAACAATTTTTGATTCAATGACACTTAGAGGTCTCGTTCCTGATGTTGTTACTTACAGTAGTTTATTGAATGGGTATTGCAAGAATCTGAATATTGAGAAGGCTGAGCAAGTGTTTCATGAAATGACTGTAAAAGGTTTAAAACCCGATGTAGTCACTTACAGCACCATGATACAAGGATTTTTTCAGGTTGGGCGTTGTGTAGCTGCGCGCAGACTCTTTGATGAGATGCATGCACAAGGCCAAATCCCAGACCAATGCACTTATGGAATAGTTTTAGATGGCCTTTGCAACAACCATCTAGTAGAGGATGCGCTTTCTTTGTTTTATTTGGTGGGTAACAGCAAGCTTAATTCTCATATTGCAGTGTACAACATTCTCATTGATGGTGCAGGCAAAAATGGGAAAGTCGAAGTTGCGAGGATTCTTTTCCAAGGTCTAATTGATAAAGGCTTGCAACCTGATGTTCGTACATATAACGTGATGATCAGTGGTTTTTGTCGGGAAGGTCAATTGGGGGAAGCAAAGTTGTTGTTTCTCAAAATGGAAGAGAGTGGGTGCCCGCCAAATAATATTACTTACTGTGTTTTTCTCCAAGGATGTCTAAAGAACAAGCATTATGATGATGTAGAGATGCTTTTACAGGAAATGGATGATAGAGGTTACTCACTTGATGCTTCGACTTTATCGTTATTTATTGATCATATCGCAGCTGGTTTACTAGATAGAAGTATGCTTAAGTTGTTCAATAAGCTAGTTCCAAAAGAATTATTGGACGATCCTAGGTTGTGCGCCTGGGAGAGTAACTGAGACGGTAATTGTGGGATGAACAATGAAGATTTTAACTTGCAAAATGTAGAATGCTTGACATGAGGAAAAGGTATTCATCTCTGAATTCTGATAAAGTCACAATAAGATGACTGGGTTTTGTAGTTTATAAATAAATGAAGTTTAGACCCTTGCAATATGTTTAAGCCTTTAAATAATTGAAGTTTGTACACTAACCTGCTAAAATTCTATTTGGTTGTTATGTGTTTGGTTCCTAGATGTGTGGTTTTACATGTGTGTGGTCACTAAACATTGTCCATTTAGTGAATTCACAATGCTTATACATTTTTGTTTGTTGTAGTTAAATGATATGTTGCTAGTTTGTGAAAGCTAGTTCCATTTTTATATAACAATGTGTATATCATAGCTTGATCATAATTCAAACGAGGATTGCTAGTCTGCACTGGATCATAATTCAAAAACGCATGATTGATGAGAATTCAGAATTGACTCATTGAGCTTTTTCTTGAAATATCGGATTATCTCACGAGCGAGGAAGAGATGGACAAGGTTCATAGCTCCTTGTTTTGAAGATTATAAACGAATGTTACAAATCTACCTTGATACCTGGCAAACGGGTTGGTTCGGGTCGGGTCATGGGTCAAAACGGGTTCGGGCCAAAACGGGTCAATTACAAAAAAGGGTTGTTTTGGTTCGGGTCGGAACAGGTTCGGGTTGAAACGGGTCCGGGTCAGAATGGGTTTTGGGTCGGGTTGGTTAAAAGTTGCTTTCTTTAAAAAAAGAGAGATTGTACATCAAGGGGTTATGTACCAACTAACCTGCCTAACTGAATATATTAACAAACTTAACTACTGTTAAAATCAAAAGTCAATTCTTGGCCCGTAGATGAGAATAAGCCTTGAAACTGTGAACGAAAGATGGCTGTTTCGAAACCGTATACCGCCATAACTCGTTGTCTGATTTTGCATGATGATCACTGTCTACTATCTATCTTGATACATGTTAGAGAAAAGCATAGATAAAAGGATTCCTCTAAAGTAAACCGAAACCATTATTTATCTTTATCAACTGTGATAACCGGTCGACCGGAACAGGTTTGGTTTAAAAGATCGGTTTGTTGAGGATCTGTTGCAAACAGATATGCCTTTCGAACCATTATATTATATAATATTACATTTATCAACGTGTAATACATGGGATTGCAACCTAATTCATTGCATAAAGCATCAGATAGTCTTGGAAACTTTTGGTGTTTGTATCGACTATGGTATGCTAAATTACTAATTATAGTAATTATCAGGATTACAGTGAAATGTCAATGGCTTCAAATATGGTACAATATCAGTAGAGGTACATCCATTTTTTAACATATACATATGAAGATGTGTTATGCCAATGGACACTTGAATGTTCACGCTTAAAACATGTTGATGGATCGTAGGGTGGTGGTCGATCCCGTCCCGTGCGGAAACCCGTGTCGGCCTAAAACCCGTTGCAATCCGAAACCCGTCCCGTGCGGAAACCCATGTCGGCCCGAACCCGATCCGAACTGACCCGTTCTGATCCAAAACCCGCCACATGCCAAAACCCGTCTCGGTCCGAAACTCAATTCGAACTAAAACCGTTCCGATCCAACACCTATTTCGTGCCGTAACCCGTCTTGTGTGGATACTTGTGCCGGCCCGAAACCCATTCTGATCCGAAATCCGGCCCGTTTCTTTAAGGTGCTAACCCGCATCGACCCATTTCTTTAAAGTTGTCGACCCGCTTTGACTCGAAAATAACAAGATGGAATTTCAATCGACACGTTGTGACCCGTTTAGTTAAAATATCTTACCCAAACTAGCCCATATAATTTTAAAAGCAACCCAAACTAACCCACTTGAAAGCCTTTGGGTCAAGATTGCCACCTCTATATTGTATGTTCTTGGTGATTTTTATGTATGTGTAAATGCTCTCCTTGTATACGAATCACATTAACTTTATAATCGAATATTGTACTTAAGATATCATGGATCAAGTTTGATAAAACTTGTATAACAAAATGTAAGGTAATAAATGACAATTAGTATATCTTTATGGGTTTTTCTTAAAAGTGTTAAAAGGTTGTCTCCGATCACCGCTTTTGCTTTGCCTGACTACCCCTTTTATTTGGAAAACGAGGTTTTCATGATTTGAGTGTGTTTGGGGATCTGAATAGGGGTCTCTCTAGCGTGAACCCAGACCTCCCGATATTTACGAGTCACACCTGCAAAAAAAATGATATGAGTGTGTATTTTGAGTTTTTTTAGAAATACAAAAAGAACATGCTTTCTGCCAGCTGATAGTTGGGTTGAAGCTTCAATTCCGTTTCCCTGCCGGAGACAATGATGAATCGCACAGCTTTCATCAAATTCAGAGGTACCAACTCCTTCCTTCTTCATTCTCTCTCATCTTTCCAATTCGCTACTCACACAGCTTCCCTTCACTCCAATGTTTCCTCTTTTATTCATAAAATTACCAATTTGAATGATGCCTTGAACCTGTTTGATGAAATGTCACACACACGCCCTTTGCCCTCTGTTGTTAAGTTTAATCAGTTGTTGACTGCTGTTACTAAAATCAAACATTTTTCTTCTTCTCTTGACCTTTTCAAACAAATGTGTGCAATTGGTGTTCCCGTTGATAAATACTCAATGAGCATTGCAATCAAGTGTTGCTGTCAGCTGTATCGCACCAAAGACGGGTTTGCACTCCTAGGATGCTGCTTTAGACGAGCTATTTCACCCCATGTGTACATATATAATGCCCTCTTAGATGGACTTGTACTTGAAGATAAGATTCTTGAAGCGGAGATGCTGTTCAAAAAGCTCATCAAGCAAAACCTTTGTGAACCTGATGTCGTTACCTACAGCACAATGATTAAAGGGCTTTGCAAGTTCGGTAATAACGTTACAGCACTTGCTTTGCTCAGGCTGATGGAGCAAAAAAACTGCAAGCCTGATATTGTTACATATAGCACCATCATTGATAGTCTTTGCAAGGATAAAATGATGGATGATGCTTTCAAGCTCTTTAAAGAGATGCTATTTGAAAAAGGAATTTTACCAGATGTCATTACCTACACTTCTTTAATTCATGGCCTTTGTAACTTAGGTCGTTGGGATGAGGCCTCAAAGCTGCTAAAACAAATGGAGGATGAGAACATTTCTCCAAATGTAAAAACCTTTAACGTATTAGTTGATGCTTTTTGCAAGGAAGGTAAAGTAGAAGAAGCTGAGGCTGTTATCAACATCATGATTGAGAGAGGTGAGGTTCCAAACATAGTGACGTACAGTTCACTTATTGATGGTTACTGTCTTCGAGGTGAGATGATCAAAGCAAGGGAGATTTTTGATTCAATGACACTTAGAGGTCTCGTTCCTGATGTTGTTACTTACAGTAGTTTATTGAATGGGTATTGCAAGAATCGGAATATAGAAGAGGCTATGCAAATGTTTCGTCAAATGACCGGACAAGGTTTAAAACCCAATGTGGTCACTTACAGCACCATGTTACAAGGATTGTTTCGGGTTGGGCGTTGTGTAGATGCACGCAAACTCTTTGATGAGATGTATGCACAAGGCCAAAATCCAAACGAATGCACCTATCGAATAGTTTTAGAGGGCCTTTGCAGCAATCGTCAAGTAGAAGATGCTCTCTCTTTGTTTCATTTGATAGGTGATAGCAGACTTAATTCTGATATTGTTGTGTACACTATCCTCATTGATGGTGCAGGAAAATGTGGGAAAGTGGATATTGCGAGGGTTCTTTTCCAAGGTCTAATTGATAAAGGCTTGCAACCTAATGTTCGTACATACACTGTGATGATAAGTGGTTTTTGTCAGGAAGGTCTCTTGGGGGAAGCCAAGTTGTTGTTTCTTAAAATGGACGAGAGTGGCTGCCCGCCAGATAATGTTACTTACCGTGTTCTTCTCCAAGGATGTCTAAAGAACCAGCACTGTGATGATGTGGTGATGCTTCTACAGGAAATGGATGATAGAGGTTACTCACTTGATGCTTCGACTTTATCGTTATTTATAGATCATATCGCAGCTGGTTTACTAGATAGAAGTATGCTTAAGCTGTTAGGTAAGCTTGTGCCAAAAGAATTATTGGACGATTCTAGCTTGTGCGATTGGGAGTGAAACTTAAATAGTAATTGTGGGATGACATGTGGTCTTCATGTGTTTAATCATTAGACATTTTCAATGTAACGAATTCACAACGATTACGCATTTGTTTTTGTTGTAGTTTAATGATGTTTTGCTCATTTCATGAATACCAGCTGTAACTTGTTCTTTGTGTTTTATCTTTTGCTTCCTGAGACATGATATTTCACATTTTTATCGACTTGATGTGGTAGTTCGAGTTTAACATCTACACCGTGTCTGTCATTGTTTTTCTTTTCTGAAATCAGCCCTGTAGACGATTCAGATGGTAATATCTTCTTTGTGTTTTACTTTTTGCTTCCTGAGACATGATGCTTCACTTTTTTATCGGCTTTATATGCCCGTTCCATTTTTATATATAGAGTAAAGTGTCATTTTGGTCCCTGTGGTTTGGTCAGTTTTGCCACTATAGTCCAAAGGTTTCATTTATATCCTCTCACTCTCTCTCCAACCCCCCCCCCCCCCCCCTCTCGAATAACCTATCACATATATCACGTACAGTACTTGATGATCGCAGACCGGTAAGCAGCAGCAGACAATCAGTTTTGTTTAGATACATATATACAAACATATTCAAAGATTGCTATGTTTGAGACGCACACATTCAGCTGTATATAGTAAAAATGTTATATTCATCACATAAGGTCTTCTAAGAGGAGTCCATGGTCACATAGGTTGAAGATAATGGGTTAAAAGGAGAGGGTTTAATAAATGAACTATTATAAATAAAAGAAAAGGACAAAATTTTACGTGACTTAACGGAGTTCTTGGATGGGGTTAAGTCAGTTGGACCACACTGGCAATGGTGAAAAGTTTTTTGACCCACAAGTTATATATGAAACCTTTGGACTATACTGGCAAAACTGGCCAAGCCATAGGGACCAAAATGGCACTTTACTCTTATATATATCAACAATGTGGATATCATAGCTAGATCATAGTTTTTCTTTTCTAAAAGAAGCACTGTATTAGCAATCAACCATTGATTATTCAAAATCTTTACGAATGTTATCATAGCATGCTTAATTTGATAGGTAAGCTTGTGCCAAAGAAAGTAAAGTGATGGAAGGTCCCGGTTTTTTATGTAGTTGAAAATTGATTGCTGATGAAGAGAAATGAAGATGGTACCTTCAATAAGAAATCTGTACCGAATTGTATTTGGTCTTCATGTGTTTGTTCAATGGGTATCATTTATTATATGTTTACATAATTGTATCTATTTTAGTACAATGTTGTTTCCATAATTTCATCGATGTTGCATCCTTGTAATTCATATATGTGATTTAGGCATGGGGTATATCCAATAAGAAAAAAACAAAGGGAGGTAGGGAGCACAACCTTTATTATACATATTAATTTGAACTTTTATGTTGTTATGTTCAGTTATTATTTTATACATATTAATTTGAATTTGCGACGAGTAGTAAAACAAAATTTTTACATATACATTAAATTATATATGTTTTTATTCAATTTAATTCTTATTTAATTTGATCTTTCTCCTATAACTCGCATTCATTATTTTGTAACTAAATATGGTGATTGTGTTTAATGTATTTTTATCGATGTGTCTGTATAAATTTTGTTGAAGAAAAGAGTTTTATTTAACATGGTTTAGTGGTGCATCGGTTTTTCTATTATTTGTTATTATCGAATCGAATACCATTATTCTTTTATATGATTCTTTATGGACATCGGTACCGGTATTGTTATTATAGAAACCGGTAACGATATTCGTTTTTCATGGTTTTCAATGTGAAACACATTTATTTGTGTATATCATTGACATTAAGCCGAAAGTCGGTACAATAGTGATATTCTTACGAACCAAACCAGTAGCGAGCGAATTCCCACCACATTGCGGACATAAATTTAGAACCCTAATGAATAGTAACATAAATTTTTAAGATATTATATTTCATTTTATTATGTTCCAGTTTCACCCATTATACCTTAAATAATATACGATTCTAGCCCAATTTGTTTTTATTTAATTTGATTTTTCCTCTAAGAAGTTGCATTAATTATTTTTTATTTTTAAAGATGAATACGCGACTTTGTTTGATGTATTTTTCTCAGCGTTATGTATGAACTTTGTTGAAAAAACATGACTTTAAACCAAGTGTCGGTATCATATCGATAGCCTCATGAAAACTGATACCGGTCAAATTCTTGCCGCATCGCGCAGGGAAATCACGCTAGTTATTATTATAAGTAAGTAAATCTTTAAATAAAATCAAGAGTTAATTACATGGTTGGTTCATGGCGTAGTCGCGTAGATAGACATTACCTTTTTTTATTTTGGTTAAAACTTTTATCGACCAAAATACCATACTATTTTAATAGTTGGACTTACTTGAAAATAAAACAAAAAAACAAGCCTAACCAACCCATTTAGTGTCGACTTCTCAAACTTGATCACCCTTCCCCCAACACCCTTCTCCTCCTCCTCCTCCTCCTTCTTCTCACCACACATCTTCGCCGTCAACACCTATTCGGAATACACAAATGGAAGGAGAGAGAGAGAGACCAAGTGAGAGGCGGAGAGAGATAATCGAGCAAAGGGCAACGAATTTTAGGCGAGGAGGTTATGCGTCGGTTATTTTATAGAATTATCATTTTAGTATTTAGAGTAAACTACAATTTTCATCCATGTGGTTTGATGATTTTAACACTCTTAGCCCAATAATTTAAATATTGCATCTTTTATCCATTAATTTGTTGATTGTAACAGTTTCAGTCCACACCACACTAACACCGTTAGTATAGTTCTATTAAGTCATGATAAAGAAAACTATAATACCCTTGGTATTAATAAATACGAAAGAGATATTTATGCATCACAACTCTCTTTTCACGGTAATACCATTGACACATGTAACTAGAAAACATAAAAAAATGTGTGATCTCATATCCGTTCCATACATGGCCGGCCAATCCGTGCCGTCACTCGAGGCCCAAATTTTTAAAGGGTCCGAAAAGTTTTTTTTATATATAGTAAATTATGTATTTAAAATACGTATTCATTTATTGCACATAAAATTGTTTCTGGAGGGGTGGAAAAAACCATCTCAAAATAATGTAAAGGTCTCAAGTTCAAGGCATTTTTTTAATTCATCTCCCCTTACCATAATTTTGGGCCTAGTATTTTAATTTGCGTGATGCCTAAATTATTTTGAGAGTTTTCGAAGACGTCGCTCGTTCCATACCTGTGATTTTTTTTTCAATCTCATACTCGGTCTCATACCCATCAGGTTTTGGGTATACCTTGTCCGGATGTTTCGGGTTTTAAGTATACCCGTCGGGCTTGTCATCCGTGAATTTACAACACATACAATCACAAGATGGATGACGTCAGCGGGGAACAGTGAAATCACATGGCTGGCTAAAAGTGGCGGTGAGGTTTATTTTTTTTATTTTTTTCATAAAATAGTTATTTATAAGTCCCGTTAAATTACGATTTTATCCCCTGTTTAAAATTACGATATTACCCCAACTCCAAATTAAATTTATACTTTGCCTCCCGGCTTAAATCTACGATTTTGCCCTCTGTTAAAAAATACGTTTTTGCTCGCCCTCGGTAAAAAAATTATGCTTTTATCCTCAGCGAAAATAACGTTTTCGCCCCAGTTCAAAATAAAATTTTGTTTTTCCCCCGGTTAAAAATTACGATTTTACACCAGTTTATTATTTTATACCTACTTTAAAATTACGGCTTTGTCCACTGTTTAAATTTACGTATTTGCCGCAGTTCAAAATAAATTTATGCTTTTGCCCACAGCTAAAACTTATGAACTTCCGCTCGGTTCAAAATTACGATATCACCCTCAATTCAAAATTACGTTTTTGGCCCATTGCAAAATAAAAAATTGGTTTTCCCCAAGCTAAAAATTAGGATTTTTCCCTCGGGAAAAAAATTGATTTTTCCTAAAAGTAAAAATAAAAATATGACTTTGTCCCCAGGTAAAAATCGTGTCAAAAAGCTGTAACACTCTTTTTACTATTTCTTTCTAGCAAAACTATAGTACTGTTTTTTTAATTGGTTAAAAATTATTCGGCCATCGCCCCGCAACGCGGGCGGGGCATCACCTAGTTAAATGTACAAAATAAACTTTAAATTTTTAATACTTAAATACAGATAGAACATGCTTTTCAAAATTCTATTTTTAGGTTGAACCATCAACTCCGTTTCCCTGCAGGAGACACCGATGAATCGACGGATCATGAATCTCACAAATTCTCTTCTTATCAAATTCATACCTAATTTTATCACCAAATCCTTCCTTCTTCACTCTAATTTCTCCACGAATCGATCCATGCTTCATAAAATCACCAACTTGAATGATGCACTCAACCTGTTCGATGAAATGTCACAGAGACGCCCTTTGCCATCTGTCGTCAAATTCACTCAGTTGTTGCATCTTGTTACCAAAATGAAACATTTTTCTTCTTCCCTTCATCTTTTCAACCAAATGTGTGCAATTGGTGTTTGTTGGTGCACTTGTGTCTGTACTTTGTCTGTATTCGGTCTGTATGTAAACGATGTCCTTATCAGTCCTGTAAGTTGACAAAGTCAACCGTCCTCCTGGTTTGACTTAGTCAACAGTTGAAAGATGTTCTGTGTCGAAGGATAAGAGGTCGAAGGATAATGTGGATCCTTCGACCTCATCGAAAGATATGGTTCGAATCATAGACCTCGAAAGGTAATCTTTCGAGGTCCTTGATGATCTTTCGAATACTTGGTCTTCGATAGATGATCCTTCGGACCATCTATCAGATCCTTCGATCAGGCATGCTAGGCTGGGTATATATATACCCATGCAGTGTTGAGTTTTAGATAGGATAGACAGATAGAACACACACCTCCGAGAGATAGCTTTGAGAGCATTCTGTCCAGAAAACACACACACACTTAGAGAGTTTATAGAACATTTCTGTAAACATTGAGCTTGTAACCGAACCCTCATTGCATTAATACAAGTTGTGTTAATCGGTGAACTTGTGTGTTTGTTTCTCTACTTGCTACTAACTCGGTTTGCTTGCTAGCTTGGATTCCGCACTCGCTAGTAGGTTTGTATAACAAGGTTTAGGTTCGTAATCCTCCGCGAAAAGGGACCTACAAGTGGTATCAGAGCTTGGCTCTTTACCTTGTTTAAAACCGGGTTATTCGAGTTCTTGGTGTGTGTTTGAACACTTGGTTTAACACCCGTTTTTGTTGATTTTCTACACTTTTAAACTGAAAAACGTGTTTTAAACTTACCGGGAGTGTTCGTAAGTGGGTTGGGTAACTTGAAAACTTGTTTTTGAGTGATTTGGTGAATTCCGGCAATATTCCGGTTAAGGTTCCGGTCACCGGTTTCTGGGTTAAATTTACCATTTTGGGTAAGTTCTTGTTTGAAAATCGTGGTTGGTAAGATAGTACAGTCTGCCATACCCTTTTGCCGAAAGTTGACTTACCAACCCATCACCTTTTCACCAACCCGTCACATCTGTGTCAGTGTGTCAGTGCACATTCGAAAGATATCCTTCGACATCGAAAGGTATCCTTCGACATCGAAAGACCATCCTTCGATCAGTGACAGCTCGATAGATAAACATCTTTCGAGTAGTCCTTCGAAGTTCGAAACATATCTTTCGATCAGGGAATCTTTTCGAAAGATAATTGTTTTATCTCGAAAGATAAGGATCTTTCAAGTGTGAATCTTTTGAGATTTTGAATCTTTCGAAGCCATTGCTCGAAAGTCAACAGTGATCCTTCGAACACTGTTGATCATTCGAACAAGTGTGATCTTTCGAAAGTCAGATATACGAAAGATAAGGATATTTAACTCGAAAGATAAGGATCTTTCAAAAGGGAATCCTTCGAGTTCTTGAATCTTTCGAGTTCTTGAATCTTTCGAAATTATTGTTCAAGACTCAACAGTAATCTTTCGAGTACTGTTGATCCTTCGAACAATAGTTGATCTTTCGATTGTGGTCTGTTTATTGTTAACAAGTTTCTGTGATTTCAGATCTTTCGAACAGGATCGTTCGGCTGTGTGATCTCTCGGATTATTACTTAGCATTTATTTTGCTTATCAATCATGAATCCGAGTTGGTGGAATCCTGCTCCAGATAGTGGTAAATATACAAGTTCAGGAGTTACTCCTTCATGGTGGGGTACACCGGCTCCTGATAGTGGAAAATACACGTGTACAAGTCTATCACCATCATGGGCCGAATCTCCAGTATCTACATCTTCACAAGTAAATGCTTTACCATCAAATCAATGGGCATTAGTAACGGGTCAAACTCCGAGTGTACAAAGTATCTTATTAAGCGAAAGCGAAACAGGAAGTTTGAATCGACCCCCAAAACTGATGAGTTTGAATGAATATCCAGGATGGGCTGAGAGGTTTAAAACATATGTTCTTGGTCAAAATACGGAACTGTGGATACGTTTCACCACAGATTTCGATCAAGCCATAGAGGTTGCTGCTTCAGAGACTGCGTCATTTGCTGATCTTCCCGAAGATAAAAAGAAAACGTATGATCTGGAAAAGAAAGCATACGCCATTCTCACCCAGGCTTTGAGCAAGGATATTTATCACCAGTTTGTCAGCTTCAAGACAACTAAGAAGTTGTGGGACGGGTTGAAAACAAGAGGAGTAGGGAATGAAGCAACACGTCAGCTGCGTCATGATCTACTCAAGAAAGAATTTGACAGCTTCGCTTGCCTGGATAAGGAGTCTCTGGGAGACATGACAAGTCGTTTCTATCACCTGCTTACTGAATTGAACAATTTTGGAGTTACAACAACTCAAGCAGAGGTGGTAAAGAAGTTTGCTGATGCCTTACCTCCGCAATGGAGTAGTTTCTTGGAAATCCTTAAGTATAACGGAGCGTTGAGAACTACAAGTTTTAACGACTTCGTGCAGCTTTTAGAAAACAAGGATCAGGAGGAAACATTGAAGGCGAAGAGAGTTCCATTGCCACAGAATCCAGAAATGTATTATGGAACTTCCAGCTCTTCGTCTGCAAGAACTGGTTCACATGCTCCAATTCAAACGGCGTTTGTCACAAGCACAGATTGTTTTGGCAATCCAATACAAGTCCCTGTTAAGCCGCCTCCCACCACAGACATATTTGGAAATCCAATCCAACCACCTCCACCTCCTCCTGCTCAACAACAACGTGCATGTTATGGAGGAACATCATCTGCTGGTCAACAATCAAAGCCAAATACAGTACAGCTCGACACTTCAAGCTTTTCTAAAGTCAGTGTAGAAGTAGCCAAGGAACACATGGAGCTACTTAACACTATAGTGAGCGCGTACTGTGGGTTGATAGAAGGTCAGATTGGTAACATTAATCTGACACAGGAAGACTATCGGCAGATAGATAAAGAAGAGATGGACTTGATGGATATCAAGTGGGCCTTTGCTAGTGCTGTGAGAAGAGCAAAGGATTGGATGGAAAGTACTGGCAGAACCAGCTTGGAAAGTAAGCGAGACACCAAGTATGGGTTCGATAAGCAAGCTGTAAAGTGCTTCAACTGTGGTGAACGGGGTCACTTCAAGAGGGAATGTGCAAAGCCAGCACAGCATGGAAACCAGAACCCCTTCAGAAACCAGGGCAACCAGCAGAACCAGAACAGAAATAATGAACGTACTTTAGTGCCTGTCAACAATCAAGCCAACCGGGCACTTGTAGTTCAGATGGATGAAGGTTGCGACTGGTCAATCCAGTTTGGTGGTGATGCTCCTAATGGTACAGCTTGCTTTGCTCAAGTTGTGAAGGATGTAGTTAACACCAGTGGTGGAGAATCTTCCGCCAGTGGTGGTGAATCTTCTGAGGATGAAGACTCTTCTGGGTACAGCAGGAGTGTTGATGAAGATTCATCTGGGTCAGGTGATGATCATGTGGGTGAGACATTTAATGTTTCGAATGATGTTGACTTTGATGAACTTTTGGAGGAAGCTGCAGCAGAAACTCAAAGAAGATCTGTTCTGATGGATCAAGCTGCTTGTACTTCGTCTTCTCTCCATTCAGCCTTTATGGCTAATGTCGACAGTTCTTCAAGTCAGGTATGTGTCGATGAACCCATTGCTGTAAACTGTGATAACTGTGATAGCTTGTAGGCTAAATGTGCTGAGTTTGAGGCAAGCATGTCTGAGTTGCAAGCCAAACATGATGCTTTACAAGCTAGTTTGTTTGACTTGCAAGACAAACATGGTTCCTTGAATGCTGAGTGGTGTGCATTGCAAAGCAAACACGAGGCTTTGCAAGAAAAATATGATGTGACATTCATCCACAATCAGAAGTTGACTGTGGATCTTTCGAAATGCACAGAAGCCAATATGTTTTATGAAAACCATGAAAAAGAATTTAAGTCAATAATTGAGACATTAAAGAAAGATAAAACTGAATTGACTAAAATGGTTTCCAGAAAACAAACGGACATCAATTTGTATATATCTCGCCTTGAGATGATGCAAAAGGAAATGGCTTGTGTCAAAACTGAAAGTGATGCGATCCAGCTTAAGCTAGACAGTTATTTGAGCTCTAGCTATGTGTTGGATCACATCATTGACGTTCAGAAAGAAAAACGGGATGTCACATGCATAGGATACAAAAAATGTCCACCACCAGTCAGACACAATTATGATGCCATGCCTGATGAGGAGGATAGAGTGTTCTTCGAACCATCTGTTCCTCTTGATGTGAAGGAGTTTGCAGCAGGACTCGGATACCAGAAAGAAGTATCCTCAGATTCAAATGTGTCAGCAGATACATCTGTAACTGCTGAACAGAAACAGGATCCTCCAGTTGTGATTGAGGATGCTGATTCGTCTGATGATGAATCTGATAATACTGTCCCAGCAAAGTCTGATGCGGTAGTAAAAAATGAGGACATACCTCTTGAGAATCACATTCTATGTGATCCCCCTGCCACACCCGCTAAGACTGTTGCAACTGAGTCCTCGTCTGAGAAGGAGTCGGAGAGTGTGACCTTGCTGTACACTTTGGTTGGTGATGATAAAATTTACTCAGACAAAGATTTTCCTATTAAGAACGTTAATCAATCCTTTATCGATAAAGTCTTTGAAAATTCGACAAGTAAGTTTTTGGGGAAGAAAGGACCACATGTTACAGTTACACAGTGTCCTCCAATCCCAAAGGCTGAAGTTCGAAAACAATTTGGCAACAAGAAATTACCAGCAATGCCAAAACAGCAAAATCACACCAAGCCCAAAGGAAAGGCACCGGCTCAAGTCCAGAAGAAGCCGAATCAAAAGAAGAAGAAAAATGTTAACTTTGTGAAATCGACGGGAACGGACAAAATTGAAACGTTTGAAAATAAATCTAACTTAGATTTTGTCAAGAAAGCTACTGTTTTGAAAAGAAATGAACAAAACAGTTCACAGCCTAGTACCTCGGGTTCACAAAGTTCAACATCATCGGCTAAGAGAACACATGATTCTTCGAGGTATGTTGAACGAAGATCATGTTTTGAGTGTGGAACCATTGGGCATATAATTCGAAATTGCCCTTATCTTCATAAGCAAAAAGGAAAGGTTGATGATCCCCGTGGCAAGACTGACCGTAAGCCATCTGTTTCCACAAAACAAGATCCCCGACTTGTAAAAGAAAGGGAGAAGAAGCAGAAACGCCAACAGGTCAAAAGGATTGAAAAAGCAATTAAAACCGATGTGGTTCAAAAACAATCTGTTTCTGTAAAATCAACAAATTCAAAAACTTCAAACTGTAATGAAGTTAAAATTTTAAAGAATGACACTGATAAAACAAAACAGACATGGAAACCTAAATCGGTTACTGAATCAGGGGGACCATCACAATTTACAAACCATCAAAGACAAGAAGTTATTGTCATTGATGAAAATGGAAGACCCAAGACCACAATGGCTTGGGTCCCACTCTCCAACTAATCTCTGAGTGAGTGTGCAGGAAGTTCCAGGAGGAACTATTGATAGTCTTAGGATTGTTGATAGTGGAATGTCCTTGCACAAGATAGGCGACAGAAGAAATTGTTGCCTTTGATGGAGAGAGAGAAAAGAAAAAGAAAATTTGGATGAATGAAGTTGCAAAATTCGACCAAATGAAGAACGTGCCGAAAATTTGGTCATTCTGGTTTTGAGCGGGTCCTCAGGAACGAATGAAGTGAAGTGTGTGCCGATGCCTTTGCATGGATTGAACATCCGCACACCATTTCTGAAATAGAAAGTCAAAGACCTTTGCTGGTACAATGTGGAAGACCAGCCGGACCCGGAGGTTTATGATTTTATTGCTGTCAAGAGACTTTTCAGTAGTTGCAAATTCGACCTTGAAGTCCACACCGGGTGGATATCCAGTTGGGAGAGAGCTTAGATTCCTTGCAATGCACGGAACAGTTGCAGGATACGCCTCTAAATTCTTAATCTCTCCTATACTTGTCGATATTTAAGCTACTTTGTGAATTATTATTATCTCGAACAGCACTCTTTGACCTGACACGTTGATCTCGGATATCACCTCACACGTGATTGTTTCAATATGAAACTCATCAATGTTGTCATGGTCCGCACCGCTTACTGACATGCCAACTCACTTTTCCAAAATTTGTTAAACCTTTTCTGATAAAACTTAATTTTGGTAAACGGCATCAAGGTCAAGCAAGAGTAAAACCAACATCGGAAAATCATTTTTGAAAATATCTTTGTGTGTTTTAAATTTATCTTAGTTTATTGATTTTAGGGGGAGTAAATCCAAAAATCTGAAAATCCAAAAACATTGAAAAATTTCAAAAACACAAAAACAATAGAAAAACAAAAATGAGTTTCCTGGCGAGCAAAAGAGAAAATGATAGTACATCAGTGGTCTATCCAAACCTCTTTAAACATTAAATGAAAAACGATAAGCAGCTCTATATAAGATGTATCGGTAGGCTCACAATCATTTTAAAGTGTGCAGGGTGATATAAATCTTAATCGACTGAAGACCAGGTGGGAACCATTCATTGGCATATGGTCTTAGTACCGAAATTTCGTTTGATAGATTGCCGAGGTTCTGAGATATTCGGTCTTTATGCTGCTTATCATCTGGGTATCATGGTTGTATCTTTTACCGAAAACTAACGGGAACGCAAGTCTAGATCTTCCATGATACTATACATACGTGTACATATTACATACTGCATTCGACCTCAATAAGTGATAAACAATCACATGTCCAAATCAAATAAGTGATAAAAATATCACATTTATCCGGGTGTCAAGTTCGTCTCTCTGCTGTACGGAAGTACTGACCTGTTCACGGACTTGCACCTGTGCCCTCATGCATATGAAAATCAAGTTCCTCATCAATAAGTGATTATATCACATAGGGCTTGTTTTCAAATCAAAATAAGTGAGTATCTCACATTTTATACGGTCAAACAGATGATAATCGGTATACTCACCGGTAAGATGAACTCTCGTGCATACCGTGATACGGGAATGTGTCGTGATGTGGATGAACACCGGTCGGTAAGTATAAATCATACCTTAACGTATCCCCTCGCCATGATTACATCTGATAAGTTGAGCTTAAGTGGACAACAATACCGATAATTGTTATAGGATGTTTATCTTAATGTTAACTAACTGAACAACAAGAGTGTTTTGGCATGACCGTACACTGATATGATTCTCTTACCCTCGAAACTCGCAAAAAGAATGTTTGTATATATTTATTTATTTACTGCTTAACTTTTATTGTTTTTCTTTTAAACAGTTTCGTCGTTTGGTGCATATCAGCACGACATTAGCGGTGATGTCGTTTGATAACACTCAAAGGATTTTAAATTGTTGTCTTTTAATTTCAAAAACACGCCTAAAATCCGTGTTTTAATATAAACTTTATAAAAGCCAAAAAGATTTTATTTCTGCTTTATTTTCGATCGTACGATGTTGGAGCTCAAGCCTTCGTTACCTGAAACCTGACTGAAAACCGAATTGACTAAATCTTCATAAACGGTCAAAAATTTGCATGTTTGAAAGTTAAAAAACTAAAATTGACAAATTTAAACTTTCAAACTGTCGGACGGTGTTTGATTATGACATGGTCATTCGTGTGTCATTTGTTTATACTGTTCCAAGCAGTTGTTCTCATTACGCGTTTAGATTTCTTGCATGTGCAGATTCTAAAGGCTAGGAGAACATGGTCGATGACAAGCTTTGGAATGAAGACACGACGAGAAGGCGCTCAAAAGATGAAGATGATCGAGTTGCCGTTGGCCATCATCAACACCACAAGGATCTCACTTCATAAAGATAAAGTCTTTTCACGAGCATAACTCAAGGGGGAGCTTATGTTAAGGGGGAGTTTGTCAACACACTTCCTACATGATACGGGTAGTTTGTTGATACACTCTCTGCTTTCAAGACGTGAAGACTTTGAAGATCCTCCGACTATGAAGACTTGAAAGGACATCAGAGTTTTGATAACTCGAAGACAAAAGACCGTCGAAGTTCGAGACGAGTCTATAACTATAGAAGATAAAGACAAAGCTACAGCCAAGGGGGAGTTTGTTGGTGCACTTGTGTCTGTACTTTGTCTGTATTCGGTCTGTATGTAAACGATGTCCTTATCAGTCCTGTAAGTTGACAAAGTCAACCGTCCTCCTGGTTTGACTTAGTCAACAGTTGAAAGATGTTCTGTGTCGAAGGATAAGAGGTCGAAGGATAATGTGGATCCTTCGACCTCATCGAAAGATATGGTTCGAATCATAGACCTCGAAAGGTAATCTTTCGAGGTCCTTGATGATCTTTCGAATACTTGGTCTTCGATAGATGATCCTTCGGCCCATCTATCAGATCCTTCGATCAGGCATGCTAGGCTGGGTATATATATACCCATGCAGTGTTGAGTTTTAGATAGGATAGACAGATAGAACACACACCTCCGAGAGATAGCTTTGAGAGCATTCTGTCCAGAAAACACACACACACTTAGAGAGTTTATAGAACATTTCTGTAAACATTGAGCTTGTAACCGAACCCTCATTGCATTAATACAAGTTGTGTTAATCGGTGAACTTGTGTGTTTGTTTCTCTACTTGCTACTAACTCGGTTTGCTTGCTAGCTTGGATTCCGCACTCGCTAGTAGGTTTGTATAACAAGGTTTAGGTTCGTAATCCTCCGCGAAAAGGGACCTACAGTGTTTCCGTTGATAAATACTCAATGAGCATTGCAATCAAGTGTTGTTGTCAGTTGTATCGCACCAAAGACGGGTTTGCACTCCTAGGAAGCTGCTTTAGGCGAGCTATTCCACCCAATGTGTACATATTTAATGCACTCTTAGACGGACTCGTCCTTGAAGATAGGATTCTTGAAGCAGAGATGTTATTCAAGAAGCTCATCAAACAAAAACTTTGTGAACCTAATGTCGTTACGTACAACACAATGATTAAAGGGCTTTGCAAGTTCGGTAATAACGTTACAGCACTTGCTTTGCTCAGGCTAATGGAACAAAAAAATTGTCAGCCTAGTATTGTTACATATAGCACCATCATTGATAGTCTTTGCAAGGATAAACTGATTGATGATGCTTTCAAGCTCTTTAAAGAGATGCTATTTGAAAAAGGAATTTTACCAAATGTCATTACCTACACCTCTTTAATTCGTGGCCTTTGTAACTTAGGTCGTTGGGATGAGGCCTCAAAGCTGCTAAAACAAATGGAGGATGAGAACATTTCTCCAGATGTACATACCTTTAATGTATTAGTTGATGCTTTTTGCAAGGAAGGTAAAGTAGAAGAAGCCGAGGCTATTATCAACATCATGATTGAGAGAGGTGAGGTTCCAGACATAGTGACATACAACTCACTTATAGATGGTTACTGTCTGCGAGGGGAAATGATCAAAGCAAAAAAACTTTTTGATTCACTGACGCTTAGAGGTTTGGGTCCCGATGTTGTCACTTACAGTAGTTTGTTGAATGGGTATTGCAAAAATCTGAACATAGAAAAGGCCATGCAAATGTTACGTGAAATGACTGGAAAAGGTTTGCCGCCCAATGTAGTCACTTACAGCACCATGATACAAGGACTGTTTCGGGTTGGGCGTTGTGTAGATGCACGCAAACTCTTTGATGAGATGTATGCACAAGGCCAAAATCCAAACGAATGCACCTATCGAATAGTTTTAGAGGGCCTTTGCAGCAATCGTCAAGTAGAAGATGCTCTCTCTTTGTTTCATTTGATGGGTGATAGCAAGCTTAATTCTGATATTGTTGTGTACAATATCCTCATTGATGGTGCAGGAAAATTTGGGAAAGTGGATATTGTGAGGGTTCTTTTCCAAGGTCTAATTGATAAAGGCTTGCAACCTAATGTTCGTACATACACTGTGATGATCGGTGGTTTTTGTCGGGGAGGTCAATTGGGGGAAGCAAAGTTATTGTTTCTTAAAATGGACGAGAGTGGATGCCCCCCAGATAATGTTACTTACCGTGTTTTTCTCCAAGGATGTCTAAAGAACAAGCACTATGATGATGTAAAGATGCTTTTAAATGAAATGGATGGAAGAGGTTACTCACTTGATGCTTCGACTTTATCATTATTAATAGATCAGATCGCAGCTGGTTCACTAGATAGGAGTATGCTAAAGTTGTTCGGTAAGCTTGTCTCAAAAGAATTAATGGACCATCCTAGGTTGTGCACCTGGGAGAGAAACTGAAATAGTATATGTGGGAATCTCTGCTTAATTCTATTTGGTGTTCATGTGTTTGGTTGCTTGACATGTGGTTTTCATGTGTTTGGTCATCAGACATTCTGCATTTAATGAATTCACATCTGTGTTTGTTATAGTTTTGTGATATTTTGCTTGTTGATGAAAGTTACCTGCAATATCATTCTCTTGAGACATGATATTTCACAGTTTATCAATTGTATTTGCTAGTTTGAGTTAAATACAATATTAGCCATTATCTTTGTGCTGCTGGCTAACATTGCTTCTGAATTCTCATCATCATGGGCGAAGCTTTGAAGGGGCGAAGCTTATGTTGCAAACCCAACAATGATGTGCTTCCCGGTGCTATAAAAAATGCAGATATTTCTAAAATCTAGTCACTTGCTAAAGGTTAACTTTTGATATTTTAACTAACGATTTGATAATATTGTAGCAAGCCGAATGTTCATGTATTGATAACCAAACACATATAGACTAAAGGTACTGATAAGAACGAATTGGCAGTTTGGGTCTGGTTGAAACCGATTTGGTAGTGCAAATCGGGCCGGGTTACGAGAGGACGAACTGGTTTGCCTCAAACTGGGTAAAGTGTCAACATGCACATTTGTTCAGTGTAGGTAAGGAATTTGGTCATCAACATACTTTGCAAGCGTATAACCTTTCTAAGCCAATCAAGTCAACATACTTTGCAAGCGTATAACCTTTCTAAGCCAATCAAATTGTACAAAGTAATATTTCATTATATTCACAACTGAGTAACCAAACATCACAATGGATGGAATGATTCATTTTATTCGGTTTTCCATTCCATTACCTCGCCCATTCCATTCCCCCGTCCATTCTATTCCCTCATCCATTCTATTACCTCGCACCAAACATACCCTAAATCTATGCGGTAGGAATTTGGTTGGTATTGGTTCGGTTCGTTATGATACCAACACTCGCTATAAAAACCGAAAGAGAAACAAAAATGTTGATATGGAGGCATGTTTTACATCAATCAAAAACAATAGAAACGAATATTTATACTGATACTGACGTTGTTTAATCGGTGTTGGCACACTTCGTTTAGTTACTTGTACAATGCCGGCAATTGGAATAATTAACCAACACAATTTTTTTAAAGTTTAAAGATGTGATTAAAACTTACAAAACACACTACCTATATATTAAAATTAGAATGGAATGAATAGTAACATCACTAACATATGAGTAAATGGTATCGGGTACGGGTACTGGTACCGATCCCAAATTTACCAAACCGGTGTATTTTCGGTACCGGTATTCACCGGTTGTTACCCTCAAATACCGGTGTCGTACCAGTACCGAACCATACCATACCATACCAGGTATATAGAAGGTATCGGTACCCACTTTTGGGGATTTCGGTAACGGTATTTTCGATACCGGTTGGTACAGAGCTCATCAAATCCTGTAGCAACGCAGCAATGCAAGTAATTGCACCGTTTAGATTATTTTTCATACACACAGTAAGTAAATTGTATTTCGTTTGAATGAGGTTTTATATACACAACAACTTATTTTGCTTTCTTTTTTGTCTTTTTCTGTAATGAATGAAATGTATTACCTATATATTAAAATTAGAATGGAATGAATAGTAACATCACTAAGAGATAAGCAAATGGTATCGGGTACGGGTACTGGTACCGATCCCAAATTTACCAAACCGGGGTATTTTCGGTACCGGTTCGGCACCGGTATTAACCGGTTGTTACCCTCAAATACCAGTGTCGTACCAATACCGAACCGTACCATACCAGGTATATTCGGTATCGGTACCCACTTTTGGGGATTTCGATAACGGTATTTTTGATACCGGTTGGTACCGAGCTCATCATATCTTGTAGCAATGCAGCAATGCAAGTAATTGCACGTTTAGATTATTTTTCATACACACAGTAAGTAAACTGTATTTCGTAATGAGGTTTTATATACACAACAACTTATTTTGCTTTCTTTTTTGTCTTTTTCTGTAATGAATGAAATGTAGCATGTAAAATTAACTTGGATATTTAGAATATTGATGAGCAAATCGTATCAATTCCTGTAATCAAACTGGTATCGTATCGGTACCAAATTTACTATACCAAATCATTTTTTTTTACCAATTTGGTACCCTCCTTTTGACGTTTTCATAATCGTTACTTTTGGTTCGACACTGGTCTAGCACCATACCTGTATTTATTGATTTTTACCTTCAAATACCACACCTTATTGTACCGAGCATTTTCGGTGCTGGTACCTAATTTCGATGATTTTCCGGATCGGTACTTTCGGTCCCGTTACCGGTACCGAGCTCATTCATATTTTAACGTGTTAGCATCGTAATAACTGAACTGAAAACAACCGAAT